>NC_133536.1:34580276-34904963 GCF_048544455.1 Silene latifolia
CCAATATCCTCTTGGATCTATCTCTATGGATCCGGATACCTAATATGCGTTGTGCCTCTCCTAAATCCTTCATTTGGAAGTGGTTATCTAACCACTTTTTAACATAAGACAACATCGGAATATCATTTCCAATGGATTAGGAACACAACATTGCTCCCACTAAATTTCATGTATAAACATGGTTCCTCAACACTTCGAGTGAAACCATTCTCTTTTATAACATGATCGAATCGATGATTCCAACTTCTAGATGCTTGCTTAAGACCATAAATGGATCTCTTAAGTTTGCACACTTTGTTAGGATTCTTAGAATCAACAAAACCTTTGGGTTGTATCATGTACACTTCCTCTTCTAAATGCCCATTTAGAAAAGCGGTTTTGACATCCATTTGCCATATTTCATAAACATGAAATGCGGCAATCACTAAAAAAATCCGTATGGATCTTAGCATGGCACGGGGGCGAAGGTCTCATCATAATGGAGACCTTGGACTTGGGTAAATCCTTTTGCCACTAGCCTAGCTTTGTAGACATCATCATGTCCTTCTATGCCATTCTTGATTTTGAATATCCATTTGCATTGAAGGGGTCTTGCCCCTTTAGGCAAATCTACCAAGTCCCAAACTTGGTTTTCATGCATAGAATCCATTTCGGACTTCATGGCTTCAAGCCATAAGGAGGAATTAGGACTAGAGATTGCGGCCTTGTAGGTGGCGGGCTCGTCACTTTCCAAAAGCAACACATCGAGTGTTCCATCTTCTTTGATAAGTCCCACATATCAATCGGGATGGCGAATAAATCGGCCCGTTCTTCTAAGAGGAGGAGGGACAACCGCGCTAGACGACGAAGGAACATCTTCTTGCGTCTCTACCTCGGTTTTTGGCTCTTGAATTTCATCAAGTTCACAATTTCTCCCACTCTGTCTCTTAGAAATAAAATCCCTTTCTAAGAAGACAACCTCAGAAGACACAAACACTTTGTTTTCTTGAGGTTTATAGAAGTAATAACCTCGGGTGTTAGAATAGCCTACAAAGGTGCATTTTTCAGATCGCGGGGCTAGCTTATTGTCATTTTTGGTTTTGACATAAGCATTACAACCCCAAATTTTCATGTAGGATAGATTAGGAACTCTTCCTTTCCATATCTCAAATGGAGTTTTCTCGGTGGCTTTGGTGGGACAATTGTTCAAAGATCTTATTGCGGTTTGAATCGCAAATCCCCAAAACGAGTTTGGTAACTCGGTTTGACTCATCATGGATCGAACCATATCAAGTAGGGTTCGATTTCTCCTTTCGGCAACACCATTGAGTTGTGGTGTTCCGGGTGGAGTAAGTTGTGATATAATACCACAACCTTTCAAGTGTGAATCGAATTCAAGGCTACGATATTCTCCACCACGATCGGATCATAGTGCCTTAATTCTTTTGTTCAATTGGTTCTCTACTTCGTTTTGAAATTCCTTGAATTTCTCAAACGCTTCACTTTTATGCTTCATTAAATAGATATACCCATATCTACTCAAGTCATCGGTGAAGGTTATGAAGTAGTCATAATTTCCACGAGCCGTGATACTCATTGGTCCACACACATCGGTATGTATGAGTCCCAATAGTTCACTTGCTCGTGTCCCTTTACCACTAAAAGGATTTCGAGTCATTTTGCCAAGAAGGCAATATTTGCATGTTACATATGATTGAAAATCAAATGGTGTAATCACATTAGTCGAAATTAATCTTTTGATGCGATTCTCGTTTATGTGACCTAATCGACAATGCCAAATGAACGATTCATTTGGGTCACTTGATTTGAGTTTCTTTGATTGAATGTTATAGATATCATTAGTCGGATTCGAGGTTTCTAAAATGTAAATGCCATTAATGGAAGAAGCTTGGCCTATAACCAAGTCGTTCCTCGAAATAGTACAACGATTGTTCTTAATGAGAAAACAAAATCCGTCCATGTCTAACATAGCGATAGAAATAATGTTTTTAGAGAGTGTAGGCACATAAAAACAATTATGTAAATACAACTCAAATCCATTAGGCAAAGCTAATACATAAGTTCCTTTGGATTCGGTCGCTACTCGAGCTCCATTTCCAAGGCGTAGATCCACATCTCCTTTGCGAAGCCTCTTCACGTCTCTTAAACCCTGTAAATGATTACAAAGGTGAGAACCACAACCGGTATCCAGTACCCATGTCGTAGTGGAAGTATAATTTATATCAATAACATAAATTTCCTTAGGAATTTTACCTTTTGGAACGATGATTCCTTCCCTTATATTTCGCAAATATACGGGACAATTCCTAAGCCAATGTCCCATGCAATAGCAATAATGGCACTCATCTTCAACTTGCTTGAAGTTTTTCCCTTTCTTTCCCTTCTTCTTGAACCTTTTGCCCTTTGAAGCAAGAACTTGATTGCTTGAGCTCCCACTAGTTTTGGCATCTTTATCTTCCAAGGACATATATCCTATAGATTTTATGAGGCGGTCTTCCTGAGACCGGCTCACAAGAGATATTGTAGGAGGTTTAGAAGAAGTGATGAAGTTTAGGTTTCCATCCGAACCAATCCCAAAATGAAGTTCTCTAGTAGTGTCGAAATCATTGTTGAAGCAAACGTCGTCAAAAACATTGTGGCAAGACTCAATAGTTATCGGTGCGGTAGCATTGGATGGATTCATTGTAATGAACTACAAGTATGGAGGAAAAGGAAATATTAACATTTGTCTTTTTAAATCATAC
Source organism: Silene latifolia (assembly GCF_048544455.1). NCBI lineage: Eukaryota > Viridiplantae > Streptophyta > Magnoliopsida > Caryophyllales > Caryophyllaceae > Silene > Silene latifolia. The sequence goes on from NC_133536.1 coordinate 34,583,021, forward strand.
TTGTAAATAAATTTAACAAGATATGAACATTTATATAGTGACCTCTACCCAACTATTATAAATGATTCCAAGACCCAAATTCATATTAACTTAGGCATCGGTAAAGCCGAAAACAACCCTTATCAATATAACTCGGTGGATTAACCTTTTAATCGATTCTACTTTTAGAACTCTTGGTCGATAAATTTACATTAAAATTTATCTTTAGCCCGAAACACATCCGGCAACCGTCGAGAATACTTTCGTTGAGTTCAACCCAAATTTCGAATAAATGTGTCCATGATCCAAATTTACATCTACTTGGGCATCGGTAAAGCCGAAAACAACCCTCATCTTTATAAATTCGGTGGGTAGACATTTATCACCCACTTCCCCTACGTAACAAGGTTTGTACCCCGGTAAAGCCGAGTGCACTCCCTCACGAAATAGGTTTTCATGGTTTCTACTTTTTGGTAAGGCTAAGTCTCAATTGTTTATTTTTAGCGAGAGGTCATGTCAATTTATCACCTATCACGTTTTAAGTGAACTAAAGCGGTGAACTACGATAATTGTAATTGACACGGTCGATATACTCGATTTAGTGATAATGCATGTTTTAGTTATGGCGATTTAGCGATGCATGCGACATATAAATAAAATGCAAAGCATAAATTAAATCCTAGTATGGCCTTCCTAAAAAGGTAAATCTAATAAACTATTACAAATTCGGAAACCAACTCCATTGGTCCCTTGAACTTCGGTTTTGGCACGCATCTCGAGGTAACACCGTCTTTAATGGATCGCCTTCTCGAGTGACACCGTCTTCAAGGTTCTCCGGAATAAATAAATTACATAACAAATTACATAATTTCCTATTATACATTTGTAATTAAAATAAAATAAATCTATTAAATTACAAAACGGTGATACGAGATCACAATAAATTACAACCGAATCGATATTCCCATACATTTCGGGTAATACCAATTAAAATCTAAGGCCATACTAAGTAAATTACATAATTCAAAATTACATAAAATAATATTATGACAATCATAAATAAAATTCAGCATTATAATATGTATGAACATGCCCAATTTTATGCTAAATCGTCTTTAAGGAGCCAATATCGTATATTAAACGGTTTTTACGGATTTGCGTGATCCAACCTTTTAAAATCACAATAAATTACATAAAATCATATTTATGCACAAGTTAATTACCCTAACCAACTTAGGACTCAAAATTAGTCTCCACTAACATATTGACAATAATTAACTTATATTTCTTAAAATTGTTCATTAATGGACTCAAAATTACAATAAAATGCCATAAACTCCAAATAAATCACAAAAATTTCAAATAAATTTGAAATTTAAAATATAAACTCATGAACATTCTGGAAAAATACCATGACACTCATAATGTTCAAAAAACTTAGGTTAAAAATTTTCGAAAATTATCGGGAAAAACAATGTTGCGGTTTATCAATTATAATCATAAAAAACATGAGAAAAATTATATTTATCAACTTTTCAATTTTAGATCTGAAATAGGTAATAAAATGCAACATGTGACATTTTTCTTTAGTCATGAAGTATGTTTTAGCAATTATTCACTAATTAAAGTCACTATTTATGCTATTTTTCATCAAAAATTCATAAATCATGCATAAAGACTTCATTATAACCTATTAGTTTACACACATCTTGTAAAATTGCATGTGACAACATACTAAATTTCTATGACCAGATTCCAAATATTTCTCATATTAACCTATTTTATCATTTAAATTCGATTTTATCATGAAAAATCCATATTTCGAGCATAAGAACTCATAAAGTTATGAAACATTACAGGTCATCTAAATATAATATATGTGAAAACATATCTAAAACCACTGGAAAAAACGAAGTTTAGCAAATTTTAGTCCGAAAATGACATTTTTATCATAAAATCACATTTTTAATGCCATTATTATATAAAATGAACAATAAAAATCCATAAATTAACCAAAATATCCTAAATACATTTTAGGATCAGAAACTTTAACATGCATAATTGATTTCATGATATATCATAATAAACAAAAATTTATAAGTTTTATATATTAATCGTATAACTCGGAAAAACTATAACCGATTTGCATGCAAACAACCTAAGGCTCATGATACCGCTTGTTAGAACTCTATATCTCATTACTAAACATATTCATATATGTGATGATTTAATTTAGTCATAAAATTAAAAATTGATCTTATGCTTGCAAACATAAACAAATAAAGAGAAGAAATCGTTTTTCTCACATTAAAAATTCGGATCAAAGGGCACAAGTAAGATCTTCTTCTTACTTGTTCTTGAGCTTTCCTTATATGGATGAACAAAGATTCAAAGGTAGAATCTCTCCCAAAGATGAATACCCAAGATAACCCTTTAATAGATTAATATTACTTGATCTAGAATAATAATAATCTTACTAAAATTGACCCAGAATATATATTTTGTACTCTATTATTTCGGTAAATAGAGGAAAGAATTTTGGAGTTTTTATTCTCTAATTTTATGAGATGTAGAGAGGAAATTTTATTTCTTACTCTAGAAATAATTGTGTGAAGTATATATGAAAATTAGAGAGGAAAAACTCTCTAAATTGGTCTTAGAAAACCGGTGGGAGGAGGGATTGGGGAGCCAATGCATGGGCTTAATTCTCTAATTAAGAAATAGGCATGCAAGGCTAGGTGTTGGAAGTGTAATCATGTTGTTTCCACTCAATTACTTAAATATAACTTAAACACCATACTCCCTCCAATATTTCGGTCTATATTGGATAAAATGGATTCCATTTTTTCTTTGTCAATTTGTCACATGTCACAAGTCATGTAAAATGGTCATGTATTTTTAACGTATTAAAAATCAACGTATTAATAAAATACGTCATGTACAAAATCGACTTAGTAATTCACAATTACTTGTACCAAAACACTTTACCAATTATAAATTACAACATCTTGTATTTATAACAAATTATTCATTCAGTTCAATTGTTTCCGTAAACAATAATTTCATCTAAGCAATAAAACAATTCGATTACTTAGACCATGTCTAATTTAATCAAATTACAACGAGACACATAAATATTACTCCCAAAATCGTCCGTCAATTTTAAGCAATTTAATTGACTCGTATCGTCATGCGATCAATCAAATATTCAATTAAGAGTGTTACCCTTTAGGTATGACCTAAGGGGATCAACTGATCACCACCGTCGCACGACAGTACTGTCAAACTCTAGTCAGCCAATCATTACCGATATGTGTGAACCAGTTGACTGTAAAAATTACATCCCACATGTATTCTTAAAATGAGACTTAAACATGTGATCATCATGATCGACAGTTGTGATCGCATTATTGTCGGAGGACACATATTCCAACAGTTGAAAGCAAACTTTCATTTTCAAACCTTTAAAATAAGTAAAGTTTTGCCAAAGTAACACAAAATTTTAACAATGAGCCCAAAATGGTAACTCAAATTGGTTAGAAATTGCACAAAATGAAAAGCAACTTAGACATCACAATTACAAAGCACGCTAAGGAACTCAAACTTAACCAACAAAAGGATTATGACCAACTTTTAGGGGTAAAAGTCACGGTAAGGTCAACAAGGAGGTTAAAGAACATAGAGTTTTATAGGCCACTAGTATCAATCCCAAACGAAAGCACAACGAACGAGAAAGAGATGTATGAACGGTAAAGTTTATGGTCAAAGAGAAAGGGAGACTAGGCAACAAGTAACGCCCAATACTCAAATCACAAACAACAACATCATCCTAAACGGTTCCTCAAACATCCCTAAAAATTAGTCTTATAACCACATTACTTCCAAGGATTTTGTAACACCCGCGAATTTTCTGTTTTGGCATTTATAATTTAATTAGCCATTTTATTATTTTATTTATATTTTAAATCCGTTTTTTTTTTAAAATGCGGCTTTACATGTATAATAATGTTAATATTAATAAAAATATTCGTCTTAAGTTTGTAGTAGGTTTGAAACGTATTTTAGTGGAAAATAGACTTAATTTAAGGTTTTGGGCTTAGGATGACCATTGGGCCTTTCTTTTATTTCTTCACCTCCACCAATCCTACACTCAAAACCCTATCTTCTTCCTTCTACTCTAAAATTTCAGCAACTTTCCTCAACAAACAAACATGAAACATCATTGTTACACCATTTCTTCCATTTCACTAAAATCCCCATAACTTGCTCAATTCTTATCCGAATCAAGTGATTTTCGCGTCTATCTTTTCTTCTTGCTTTTCGTTCTCCATCATTTCATGTAAGAAAGAACCCAATTTTCCTCTTCCCCTTATTCTGGTCGTGTATATAAGGCACGTTTTTCCCCGACTAAATCATTTTCTTTGTGTTTAGGTGAGTTCTTGGACAATCCGGAGTAGTTTTGAGTCGGGAGTGTTTTGTTTGAAGAGCTAAAAGGTAACGGTGATAGGTTACTCGACATTATGTTGAATTTATGTGTATTTATGTGGTTGTTTACTCTTTTAGTGAACAAGTTTACATTTTTACTTGTGTTTGTACCATGTTTGTATGTGACGGTTTTATACAAGTTTTACTTATCTATTTTGAGAAAAGATGGTACCTTTAGATTCACGGTGAAGTGGGTAAATGAATTGGGTAGTTTATATGAATGGAGATTACATGTTTCATGCTTAAAATTTTGTCTTAAGACGGCTTCACTAATTGTCTAGAAACCATGTGTATAGGTTGTTGATGGGTGTGTTTTGTGGACTGTTTTCGAGTCGGTTTCTTGGGTGATTTGAGCCAAATTTTTAATTTCCATCTCTTTTGTATATACATGTATGATTTGGGTAACTAGAATGTACGAATACCGCCTTACTCGTGCTTAGAAACCCGTCTTAAATTCACCCGTATTGGCCTGGACACCTGTCATTCCTGACCGCGGCAACCTCCAATACTGCAGAAAATATGACAGATGGACCGACGTCGAAAAATTAGGTGGTTTAGCCACTTGAATCACTCGATTCGGAGTCCGTATAAGTAAATGGCGACCGTTTTACCTTTTCAAGTTATATAAATATATATATCCTTTGTGTATGATGGTTGTTTATGCTTTTTATTCGTATCATGACCCAAGTTTTCCCTTGTTGACTCATATATGTTTATGGGTTGTTCGGATTTTGGTTTGTTTATGTTTTGCCTCGTGTTTCGTATTTGTTATTTCATTCGTTATCGGTTATTTATACTTTGTTCAAGTAACATGTAAATGTGAAATAAAATGTTTATTCATGATAAGAAAGCATGAAATGATGCTATATGCTTCATATTTGAGTCCATATTCATTTGTTTACATTTTGCCATGTGTTTTGTATTACTTGTTTCATTTTGAGCTCACTTGTTCCATTTTGAGCTCAAGTGACATATAAATATGAAATATAAGGTTTATTCAGGTTATATAAGATTGAAATGGTATTATATACTTCACATATGAGTTCTTATTTGTTCATGGTCGAATCTTTATCAAGTTTCATGTATGAAATGACTTAGTATATTTCATTTATGGGTGTACTTACTCATTTTCATGTTTCCATCATATTTCAAGTATGAGTGATTTATTCTAAGTAAATACTTGTAATGAGTCGTATTCTTGTGAAAATATCATAATGATATGTCTTCTTGCTTGACTTATCTTTACGACTTACTTGTGCTGTTCTGGCAAGTGTGGTTTTGGTCATTGTGTTATTCTGGGAAGTGCGGTTTTGGTCACTTGTGTTGTTCTGGCAAGTGCGGTTTTGGTCACTTGTGTTGTTCTGGCAAGCGCGGTTTTGGTTACTTGTCCTGTTCTGGCAAGTACGATTTTGGTCACTTGTGCTGTTGTGGCAAGTGCGGTTTTGGCTACTTATGCTATTCTGGCAAGTGAGTTTTATCATTGTCGTCCTACCAGGGGAATTATATTATATGAGTAGTAAAGGTCTTGCTTGGTTATAGATATTGGTATATGTCTTTCAAGGCAAGAGTTATGCCTTGTCTTGTTTGTCTTGGTCCTATCAGATACTAGGGGTGCGCTATAAGCCCTCTAGTTGCGATATGATCGTCGGGATTGATGTTCTTATCCGTTCTTATGGTGAGATGCAAGCCGTAAGTATGCATGTGACATTAGTAGCCACATCCCGTGCAATGTTTGCTAAGTGGTTTTCCAAGTAATGGCTACAGTTTCTATCCTTGTAATTTGCATTGATTGATTCCTCACTTAACTGTTTCACATAATTCGGATTCTAATCTCATATCTATGTTGTATTTCCTTGAAATGCGCATTTTTGTATAAATGACTGTATTGTTGTCTAACATATTATTTAATTATCTCACATGAATAGTTTATTCTTTATTATGCTAATGTTGATCTATCTTATTCCATCTCATTTAATTGTCATGTTTACACATAAACTTGATATTCACATCTTTTGTAAGTATCTTACATGAATTACCTATTTTAGTTCTTTGTTATGTTCGTTTCGATATTTTGTGGCTGGGAGGACCTTGAGTTACTCCCCACTGACTGTGGTGTTCATGTTTACATGAATGACAGGTATTAGTTGGTGCATCTATGGGCTGAAGACATGTGTGAGATAGCGAGCACCGTGGATTAGTAGTTGGTTTAGTAGTATTGCTTAGACTTACCTTTTATGGTATTGTCATTTGAGGGATATAATTTCCCTCACCTTGACTATCACGTTTGTATAATTTAATCTTTATTTCCGCAAATCTTTATTTGTGTTTTGGATTTTAATGAACCCGCGCTTTAAATTTTTAAAAGTTTCAAAAATTTCCTAATTTCCGCTTTATTGCGGGGGTTCACAGATTTCCTAAATCAACTTACATCACTTTACTTCTAAGCTATTCCAAGAAACAAAATACTTCACCACACTAGTGATTCCACAACTCCTAATCACAAAGCATCTATAAACAACTTTGACGAAAATAAGATCAAAACTACTAACAAAGCTATCCTCATATCCAACTAGCCTCAAAACACATCATAGTTAAATCCTCAATCATCGATCTCAATTCAAAGTCCTAAATTCCGGGAACAAGTTCCTAAAATTTCGACAAGGTTCTCATTTCGATAAAGTAGTAACAAATCAACCTGAAACTTTTTTCATGAAAGTCTACCCTACTACACACTCTTTAGAGAAAGATGCATAATCAACCAAGTTGACAAATCAATAAAATCTCGAGTCCTTCTATTCTTTCACCTATTACGGGTTCCTAGAAGCGAAACTACACTCAACTGTAACATCATCCCATTATCTCAAGTACTAAACACAACCTCAATGTTTCAAAAACCATAGGATTAACAAGGACTTATCAACAAAATTATCAAGGTCCAACTAATATCAAATCACATCACCAACCTATACATGGTCATTAACTAAGAATCACCAAGGTATGTTTTACCTCACTACCTAAGCATTTCCAACAACACCGCCTCTCAAAACAAGGGTTTTGGGTCAACCACAAACAAACTCCACAAAGCCAAATTTTCCAATTAAGGTTAATGTTTTGTCCATATTTTGCGCAAGGCTAGAAATATGACCAGGGTAGAATAGTATGAGGGTTAACTAGTATTATCCTATTTCGATATTATCGTGATCATACCTAGGCAGGGTTGATAATAATAAAAGTAATGCAAATAAAGTAAATAATAAGACAAAGGAATTTGTACGTGGAAAACCCTTGAATGGGAAAAAACCACGGGCAGCAAGCCAGGAGAGGATTTCACTATGTAATTGGGAGAATATAGGTATGATAATGACAATGTTGTAATATTTTTCTAAGTGTTTTGTGGCTTGTAATCTTGTAGAGCGTGTTGTTGGAGTAGTGTCCTCCACAATGAGTGCGTTTACATAAATCTTGTAAAAGGAATATCAGGGATTTATATTATTTATTTGTCAGCTGGTCATCGTTAATCGGTAATGATTAGCTGACTAGAGTTTGACATTACTGTCGTGTGACAGCGGTGATCAGCTGATCCCTTTAGGTCACACCTATAGGACGATGCCCAAATTGGATAAATTAATTATTTGTATGAGATACGATATAATTGATTCCTTGTATTAATTGATTTTTAATAAGTCGTGTGAATGTATTATTTGAAGACGGGTTATGAACTCGGGCCAAGAGGATTTATTATTTAATTATGTGATAATTAATTAATAAATATAAATTAGAATTTATTAATTAATTGTTAATTAATTAAATTTATACGATATATGTATAAGTTTTGAGGTAAAGATAATTAGTTATTTTAATTTACAAGAGGTTGTAAAATTAGCTAAATGGGGTAGTATTGACACAATATATGTTGATAATATGGTCTCATGATTACTTAATAGTTAAGTAATCATTAGTGGTTAATTTGTATTATTTAACTGTTAAATAATTAAATTAATATTTAATTATGTAAGATAATTAAATATAAGACTTATAAGCATTTGTGGGACAAATGTCAGGAATCAAAATAGACCAAAATATTACATGTGGGTTGACACTTGTATAAGATAAGTGTTATTACATGTGGCATAACCCACTAAGAAATGTTTAACTCATTTATTTACATTTTGTTCTCTATAAATACCCCAATATTTACACTCATTAGATGATGATTTTGGAGATCAAAAAATCCTCAAAATAGACCCTTGGTCGTGCCATATTGAAGAGAAAAAGAGAAAGAAAAAAAAACCTTTTTTTCTTCATATTTTCTCATGAAAAACTTGATCAAATTGTTGATCATCATCAAAAATAATTCACAAAACTATATACATAAACTAATATTATTAGTGTATTAATATTACATAGTATACAAGGTTATCCTACTAATTATCTAGTTAGTAATTATTAGGATTTTTCGGTTTAATCTTGGGTGCATCCAAAGGAGATTACCTAAGTTGGTAATGTGGTTTTTGGAGGATCATCCACCATCTATTAGCTCAAGAACAACATCAAGGAAGGAGTCCTTGAGTTGTGCCCTTTATATTTCCATCATCAATGTAAGGAAATTTCTCTTAAATGGGTTTTACACCATTTTTGTTATTTTTATTTGCATGCATGTAGATTTAGACCATTACATCAAATTAATTAGTAATTTTGATTTCATAAGATGAGTATAAAATGCTCTAAATAACTAACAAGTGGTATCAGAGTATTATTAAATACATGCATGTTGTCTTAAGACGATTTTAGTAATTTATGAGATAAATTAATAAAATTGATACTATGTTACTAAAATTAGTTTTATCACATAATATGGTTTTGCATGTAAATAATCTGGTCTTAGGATGATATGGGACGAAAATTTGATTTTTGTTAAATTTTTCCACTTTTTATAACTTAAAATGACATAAAATTGAGTAAAAATGCATTAAAATTAATTAAGTGTTAATTAAATTTGGTTGCATCTTAATTTTATACATATTTATTTAGAATTAACCACATGCATGTTCTATTTATGAGAAAAATAGAAACTTTAAATTAATGTGATTAATTTAGGTAGTTTATTGATTTTTATTTGATAAAAAATGGTAAATAATGGTTATTTTGCAAATAAATATTTATTTAAATGTAGGGCTCGAAATTTTTGAATTTTTAGCTCCTATAAATTGTTTCAAAATGTAAAAAATTTTATTTTAAGTCATTTCAATTTTTATGTTTTGATTTAGAATTAAATCGTAAAAAATTGTCGCTTTACCGATTAAATTGTGAAATCGTTTTAAATAAATCTTAAAAACAAAAATTTTCACTTGCATGGCATTTTTGGTGTAAGACCAGAATGTTCATGGCTTTGAAATTTATTTTTCCATAAATTTTCAAATTAAATGGAATTTTTGTATGATAATTGTGAATTATTATATCATTTTTGTCATAATTGTGTTTTAATTCCCATATAAATTAAAGATAATTGTTGAGAATAATTATTTTGATATATGACCAGATTAGTATGATGAGTAAGTCTTAAAATTGTTTTAAGAATTGGTTATGAATTTTTATTGGTAAAAATTCCGTTAAAGCAAGCTCAAATGATCGTTGTTGGTAAGTTAGACGATTTGGCATGTCATTTTCCATAATGCATTTTTTTATTCATTTGGATGAATGTTTTTTTTAGCATTATAATTATGTAATTTTTCCTAATATGGCCATAGATAGAAGTTGGTATTTCCCATAATGTAAGGGAATATCGACTTGTTTTGTAATTGATTGCGATTTCGTATCGCCTAATTTGTAATTAATTAATAGTTTTTATTTTAATTTTATTAAAAATTATATAATAGGGTATTGTTATGTAATTTAATTATTAGTAATTAGATGAAGCATCTAAAGACGGAGTTTTCATGAAGACGGTGTTTTCGGAAAGGCGTTCCGAAATCCTAAAGAAGGAGGCCAATTTATGAAGACTCAAGGGACCAAGGAGTTGGTTTCCGAAGTGTAATAATTTTAGTTAATTAGATTAACTAGGTGGCCATATTAGGACTTGTTTGTTTTAATTCATTTATGCATTCATGCCAAATCGTCAATACATGTTTTATTTTTGTTGTTATCGATTTAATCGTCTAGCATTCACTAATTTTGTTCACTTAAAAGTGATAGACAATTAAATTGATAAGATCTCTCACATTTGTTTAAAATTGAGATTAAGTCTTACCAAATAATAGCACCTATGAATACCTTCTTCATTAGAGGTAGGTTCGGATCACCGAGGTACACTCTTTTTATGTTGGGTAAGTAGGGTAATAAAAGTTATTACGCGTGAAAATTGGTTGGACTCAACGGGATAAATATGGGTTGAATCGGTCCACCGTGCCCATATTTATTCTGGGGCAAAAAGATAGATTTTAAGAAAATCCGTCAACCAAGAGTTCTAGTAGTAGAATCAGTCAAAGTTGTTGACTCACCAAATTTATATAAATGTGGGTTGAATCGGTCCACCGTGCCCGTGTTTATATAAAATTGGATCTTGGAATCATTTATATAATTCAGTGGGAGATCATTATATAAATGAGAACTTGTTAAATAGTTTCACAAGTTAAATATTTCTAGACGATAAATGTTAATCTTTCCTTTATTTCCTTTGTAGTAATCACGATGACTTCTACTAGTGAAACCGTCACCATAGCTAGAGATTCATGGCTACGTTCTTTTATGGACAAATATGTTTTAAAAGCCGACGGTAGTAATTTTAAAGATTGGGAGGAACAACTTCGATTAGCTGCCGCAGGTGATGGCAAATTACTCTACCTTGTCGATCCCTCTCCCCCTTCGCCTAGTACTAGGGCCACTGCCGATGTAAGGGAGGCTTTTTCAAATTATCAAAAGGAATCCGCTGCAATAAAAAATGTTCTGATTTTTTCAATGGATCCTGCTTTACAAAGGCAATGTGTCAAGTTTCGCGATGCACATGAAGTATTCTCGAGGCTTTCTACTATGTTTTCTCAAGCCCCGAGAATAATTCAATATGACACCGCAGTTCGTTTCTTTGAAGCTAACCTCAAAGATGGTCAACCTGTAAGTTCACACGTACTTAAAATGATTGAGTACGTGGAAACTTTAGAGGGGTTGGGATGCAAGATCCCCGACGAACTTGTGGTGGACCGAGTGCTCCACTCTCTCTTGCACGTCAAGGGATTTACCCAATTTAGGGTAAATTACAATATGACGAACATGAAAAAGACTTTACATGAGCTCCATTCTCTGCTTGTGCAAGCAGAGAACAACATGGGATTGAGTGGGAGTACGAGGAAAGATGTGCTTGCGATTAACGTGAAGGGGAAGAAGTAGTTTAAGAGGAACGCAGGTAAGAAGCCCGTTCAGGCGGAGGGCAAAGGTAAAGCAATTGCGAATTGTTCTACCAAGCCAAAACCTATAAAGGGTAATCCTCTTAAAGATACTTGTAATTATTGTAATAACAAGGGACATTGGAGACGTAATTGTACAAAGTACTTGGATAACATAAAAGCTGGCATTGTGAAGCCGACATGTAATTTCTCAACTGAATCTTTTATGATAGACATAAATTATGCTTCAAATACAACTTGGGTGTTAGATACTGGTTGTGGTTCTCACTTGTGTAATCATTTGCAGGGCCTAAAAAGCATAAGAAAGCTAAACAAGGGTGATGTCGATCTCCGAATGGGAAACGGGTCTAAAGTAGCTGTCGTCTCAGTAGGAACTTATGTACTTAGTTTAGCTTCGGTGTTGGAGTTACATCTTAATAATTGTTATTTTGTACCATTGCTATCTATAAATATAATATTCGTATCTGTGTTAGACACGGAAGGGTTTTCCTTTGTAATTAAAGACAAGTGTTGTACTTTTTCCCTTAATGGGATTGTATATAGTCAAGCTATTTCAATTAATGGTATTTATATTCTAGATACTTGCAACGATGTTTATCATTTAGATAATAAAAGACTCAAAACAGGTGATCCTGATCAATCTTATTTATGGCATTGTCTATTAGGACACATCAACGAGAAGCGCATTAAAAGACTAGTGTCGACTGGTGTAATTAAACCTTTTGATTTCGAATCATTTGGTACATGCGAATCTTGTCTTCCTGGCAAGATGACTCGTTCACCTTTTCTAGGAAAAGGATCTCGAGCTAGTGAGTTATTGGGTTTAATACATACCGATGTATGTGGCCCAATGACAGTCACTGCTAGAGGTAATTATGACTATTTCATTATCTTTACCGATGACACGAGTAGATATGGGTATATCTACTTAATGAGGTATAAAAGTGAAGCTTTTGATAAGTTCAAAGAGTTTCAGAATTAAGTAGAAAACTAATTAAATAAGAAAATTAAAGCATTACGATCAGATCGTGGTGGGGAATATTTAAGCAATGACTTTAAAGATCACCTTAAAAACTACGGTATTGTATCTCAGTTAACTCCTCCTGGCACACCACAATTAAATGGTATGGCTGAAAGGAGGAATCGAACTTTATTAGATATGGTTCGATCGATGATGAGTCAAACAGAGATACCTAAGTCATTCTGGGGTTTTGCCATTTTATCTGCTGTACAATCACTTAATAAAAGTCCCACTAAAGCAACTGACAAAACTCCATATGAGATATGGAAAGGGAAAGTCTCGAATCTGTGATACATGAAAGTATGGGGTTGTGATGCTTATGTCAAGAGCAAGTCTGATGATAAGCTTGCACCTCGTTCTGAAAAGTGTATTTTTGTAGGCTACCCTAAGGAAACTTGTGGATATTACTTCTACAATAGTAACGAGAACAAAGTGTTTGTGGCTCGTGAAGCTGTCTTTCTAGAAAAAGAGTTTATTTCTAGAAGACAGAGTGGGAGAAAATTTGAACTTGACGAAGTTCAAGAACCACAAACTGATTTGACAATACAGGAAGATGTTCCTTCTACGTCTGAATCAATTATTGTTCCCTCTGAACCTAGGAGGTCAGAAAGGGTTAGTCGCCAGCCTGATAGATACCTTGGTATTATCGAGGAAGATGGTGACTATGAGGTTTTACTTTTAGAAAGTGATGAACCCAATACCTATAAAGCAGCTATTAGTTCTGACTCTAAGCTATGGCTCAAGGCCATGCAATACGAAATGGATTCCATGTACGATAATCAGGTATGGGACCTGGTTGACTTACCTAAAGATGTTCGACCTCTTTAGTATAAGTGGATATTCAAGATTAAAATCGGTATGGATGGACATAAAGATGTCTACAAAGCTAGATTGGTTGCAAAAGGTTTCACTCAGGTTCATGGTTTACACTATGATGAAACTTTTGCACCAGTTGCTATGCTTAGATCTATTCGGATAATGTTAGCGATTGCTGCATTTCATGATTATGAGATATGGCAAATGGATGTCAAAACCGCTTTCCTGAATGGGTTTCTGGAAGAGGAAGTGTTCATGACACAACCTGAGGGTTTTGTGGATTCTAAAAATCCTAACAAAGTATGCAAATTTAAGAGATCCATTTATGGTCTTAAGCAAGCGTCAAGGAGTTAGAATCATCGTTTTGATCATGTTATTAAACTGAATGGTTTTTCTCGAAGTGTTGAGGAACCATGTTTATACATGAAGTTTATTGGGAGTAAAGTTGTTTTCTTACTTCTTTATGTGGACGACATATTACTCATTGGGAATGATGTTGATATGCTTGCTTCTGTTAAGAAGTGGTTCGGAAATCACTTCTAAATGAAAGATTTGGGAGAAGCTCAGCGCATCTTGGGTATCCGGATCTATAGGGATAGATCCAAAAGGATATTAGCATTGAGTCAAGAAGCCTATATCGATAAGATTCTTGGCCGATTCAATATGAGAAACTCCAAGAGAGGTTTTCTACCTATGGGCAGTGGGATCACTTTGAGTAAGTCACAGTGTCCTACTGAGCCTAAGGATATTAAACGCATGAAATCGATTCCCTATGCTTCCGCTGTTGGATCGATCATGTATGCTATGATGTGTTCCCGTCCTGATGTCTCGTATGCTTTGAGTAGACGAGTCGTTTTCAGAAAACTCCAGGTGAGAGTCACTGGATAGACGTCAAGAATATTCTGAAGTACTTGAGAAGGACTAAAGATTCATTCTTAGCGTTTGGAGGAGAATCTGAATTACGTGTAAGAGGTTATACGGATACCAGTTTCCAAACCGATAGGGATGATTTGAAATCCCAGGCTGGTTTTGTCTTTTTGTTGAACAGAGGGGCGGTTTGCTGGAGAAGTTTCAAAGAGTCTGTGACTGCTGATTCTACAACGGAAGCTGAGTACATTGCAGCCTCTGAAGCTGCAAAGGAAGTTGTTTGGATTAGGCAATTTGTAGAGGGACTGAAAGTAGTTCCGACCGCCGAGGATCCTATCACTTTGTATTGTGATTGATACCGTCGTAGAGTACCAAAGATAAATTTATAATTTCCAAAATACTACTATAGATAGCGGCAGTCAGGGTCGAACCACAGAGAGGCGATGCAATTAATAGTTGTTTGATTTTAGTCTAAAGTAACAAATGTGTGGGGGTTTGTTTTGAATTGTTCTATAACTAAAGTAAATAAATGAGCAGTAGATAAAAATAGATGAAAGCAAATATTAAAGGGATGCCAAGATGGTCGGTTCACTGTAGTTTCGACGGCGGCAACTCTAGGTAAACTGTCTTAAGCATGTTAGACGGGAAAATAAAAAGTCCTCTCGGTCCAATTTAACAGGTAGCAACCTTTCGGCCTAAGCTACGGATCCCTAATCTCACTAATACTAACTTTCGTTCTTGATTAATGAAACTCAAAATCTAAATTAACTCATCTCTCGATCTTATTAATTTAGTCGTCTTAATTAAGTAGTCTCTTTTCCTCTCCATCTTTTGATCTTGTCGGGCCGATCAATTCCTAAGCATTCAACTAGTCGCGTGCACTCGATTCGTCAAATATAGAAATTAAATTAATTAAGTCGAAGCAAATCTAACATGCTCTGGTCGATCGACCAGAGCCTGACAACAGGTTGCCTATGTCGAAGCCGTCTAACCTACAGATCCCCTACATCTTAGCACAAAGGATTTAGCTACTCATGATGGTGATAGTAACAGCAATAGAATTAACTAATAAAGCAAACGAATTCATACTTAAATTAACTAAATAAATAACTATCATGAAACGATAATTTGGCTTTGGAATAAACAAAATTCAACCTGAACAAAGGAACAGAAGAATACCGTAAAGAAGAATTGAACAAGAAAGACCAAAACCAAATGCGGAAAGTAAACTTTATTGACGGAAGTTATTCTAAGCTAATGGAATAAACAAAATTCAACCTTTTTGTGATGAACCCTAATTGTTTCCCTAAAATTCGATGATCCTCTTCTGAAACCTAAAGTTACGTTATATAGATAGTCTTACGTAACTTTTATTCCTAAAACCTAATTACATTGGGCTTTTTAATTCTCGTCCTTTTAATTCACGTCAGAATCACGGTGTGGTCGATCGACCACTGTGACCAGTCGATCGACCAACCCTCACTAAACAGTAGCTCCTGTAATCGTACTCTGGTCTATCGACCAAGAGCACCGGTCTATCGACCACTTCAACAGGTACTTAGCTCCAAAAGCTTCATGAATTCGTCTTTCGGGCCTCGATACGCGCACCAAGTTCGCTTCCCGAGTAAATACTTCATGTCAAATAATATGCCAAGTACTCGGGACGGATTCGGCTTGATTTCCGCTGGATTCTTCACATTTCTGCAATATTACACAAAAACACGAAGGTAGACGGAAATGGGAAAATAGTAGCATAAACTACATATTTGAGCTCTGAAATGCGTGTAAAATAGGGTGTAAAACATCATATAAATGACACGCATCAAAATTCCCCAAACCAAACCCTTGTTTGTCCCCAAGCAAGAACTATACTCGATTCTAGGACCTAATGGAACGCGTTCAATCTCAGAGCGAAATGCAAACCGAATAGCCAAACAAGTTTAATGCTACAAATCAACAATCAATTAACAACATGAATCATGCAAACGAGTTATGTAGTCGTTAAAAACTGCTGAACCGTCAACTATGTAGACTTTTCATCATGGACTCTCACGGGTCGCTCATATCACACATAAGCACAGGTGAATATATGTAAAAGATATAAAGAATTCATTTTGTAGTTATACTCACCTAACTACGACCCATAAGAACATGCCTGCAATCTAATATGAAAATAATCTCTACAACCGTACATATGCATTCCAACCATAAAAGACCATGACACATGCCGAGGCACAATTTGGATATGTGAGGTATAGGCAGGAAAGGGCTAAAGTAAATTTGGATAAAAACAGAGTTAAAAGCGAAGCTAGTAACTAAGGGAACCAAAATAATAATTCATTCCAACTTCTTGCTCTAGATTAAACGATAAAGCGGTGCTAATAGTAAGCACGAATCTCACAATCTCCAATGGTAACTGTTGGTCGGACTCACGATGGAGGTTTAGTTTTCGGTACTTGTCGTTAGGAGCACCTAGACCAAAACACAATTTATAACTTCACAAACAACTCTACAATTAGTAAAGAGGAAAGTAAAGGTCGGATCCCAAGGGACGGGAATTGAGATGAGATTTTCTATTGCAACTAGCGGTGTCTAGGGGTGTCACAATTTGGGGTTTGAAGTAGAAGATCACTAGACTAAATAGCAATGAAAGTAAACAAGCAAGATAATTAAAAAGGGATGTAGACAATTGATAAAAGACACTAGGGTGTCATGGGGTCATAGGGGATTCATGGGAATTGATCATACAAACATATTCTCAAATTATAAGCAAGCAATTATTGTTGTGACGGATCGAGTTGGTTTATATCTTACAATCCTAGGAAAGTTTGGGTCCCGGAGCCGAATCGATTAGATTGTACAACACCTACAAGTCGACTTAATCTTCCCTACTCAACTATATGCATGGTCTAATGAGACTCGAGTTGGTTTATGTCTTACAAGTCTCATTGAAAAGATAGGTGATGGGTAAAAAATGCAAGGATTCATAGGCTCGCATTTCATCAAACATAACATGTGCATAAGTTGAGATCACAACAAGCAAGCAAATAAACTATGAAAACATATTAATTTAAGCATGAATCATCCCCCATGTTGGTTTCCCCTAATTACCCATTAACCCTAGCTAAGGAAACTACTCACTCATTATCATTTTGAGCATGCTAGCAAGGTTGTCAATCATACCAACAAAGTAAAACATGATGAATAAATGAAGATAATTAACAATAATTAAAAAGGGATTAAGAGAATTATACCTATTAATGATTTCAATAATAAAGCAAAGAATAATAGAAGTACTTGATGATTGATTGGAAGGTTGTCAATCTCCCAATAATAACCCAAATAATCTTCAATTACCCAAAACAAAGGATGAACAAGAGAGAGATTAAGGAAATGAAACTTGTATTAAAACTTGATTAAATGTTGATTACAAGATTAAAGAGAGATTTGATTGATATTAACTACACTAAAGATTGCTAAGAAGAACATGCTAATTTAATTAGACTAATGGGGTATTTATAGTGGGGATTAGTTACATAGATTAGGGTTTACTAAGGGCTTAAATGACGATTAAGTCCTTGAGGAATCGCCGGTCTCTAGGGAGACTCCGGTCTCCTTTTCGCCGGTCTTATAAAAATATGGGCATCCTTCCTTGAAACTTGTAGAAGACGAAATGGCTGACAGGCAATCCGAGCGTCGAGGGAACGGGACGGGCGGATTGTCGCGATTCTGGACGGGCATCCAGCTAGGGAAGACGGGCGGATTGGGGGTGTTTTGGACGGGCGTCCACTGGGGGAAGACGCTCGGATTGTACCTCTTGGACGGGCGGATTCTGGGCAATCCGCTCGGATTGTCTTACAGCTACTTTCTTTCTTCTTTTCTTCCTTTTTCTTCATAAAATCCTTGGGGATTTCCTCAGGGATGCAAGGATATTTTCTCATCATTGCCCATCTACTATAGTATGTACAAAGGCCTTCTAATCTTGTCTTCTCTTTGATGCTTGGTCATTGAATTCAATAAATTTAGCTTCATTTTGCCATGAAAATGCAAGGTTTGCACTCCTTTCCTACCAAGGAAACAAAACCTCAAAGAATATGCAAAACAAAGGACTAAAGACAATAAATGACCCAAATGTGCACTAAAAAGCATGGGAACAAGGCTAATTCGGGGACTAAATATGCTCTAATTATGGTCACATCAAATATCCCCAAACCAAACCTTTGCTCGTCCCGAGTAAAGAGGTGACAAAGACTAGGACCGTTATTTAAACTAACCTAATAGCATAGCCGATATGAGATAATTAGCGGGTCTCACTCCGCCCCTTAAACTCACAACAAGACAACCATGAGGTAGGATGCCTTCTTGCAAGGCAAGGTGGGTCTTGCCAAAATGGCGACACATCCAAACATTAAGCACATAAAATCAAGTAATGGATGCATCTACAAAATAATAGCCACCTTACTCATCTAAGTGGCGGAAATTATCTACAAGGGAAGCAATTCAAGGGTACACACTCCTTCATAGATGCAATTTCTTCAAACTACTAAGCCTAGAAGGATACCAATAAATCACCTCCAAATTGTGTCAAGCTAGGGCACCCTTGTCCTCAATCGTTAAATGCTTTTGTCAAGAGTAGACTCCCTATGGTGTTAGAAACACTGGAGGATCGCGGAATTCCCCCTCTTGCCTAGACAAGAAGAAGGGTCGTCCCCTCTCTACCATGCACAAAAATGGATACGATGGATAAAGAGATCGATAGATATTTGAGTTTCATTTTGGGAGTTTGCTTTGTTGTTGTTTTTCCCCCCAATCTCTTGTGGCATATAACATTTGAGAACACTTTCGTGCCATTTCTTTTGATTTTTGGCATTTCAATACTTGACAACTTTCAACTTTTCTTTGCATTTCTCTTTGAACATTTTCAAAGTCACCCCATATGTAGTGAGGGTGCCTTATATTTGAAGCATTAGGAGTCTATTTTTACTCCTCTTTTCATTTGATGCAATTGGCAAACTTTTTCACTTTTCATTTCATTGAACTCAAATCAATTTCTTTTTGTGCCCATTTCCTTTGATGACAAAATGTATGGTAGAACATGGATGATAGATGCATGGTTTCAAGGGTCACCTTGGAATAAACGGTAGCCAAGGAGTTATCACACCACAAGGTACTCTTGACTAGGCCTTAATCTATGGGTCAAAGGATACTAGCATGACACATCCTAGGGTGTTTTACAAGTATTCTAACAAGCAAAGTCTTAAGAAGAAAAAGCATCTACTAGGGCCTATAAACACTTGTCACGCTTCCCAAATAGACGGTTTCGCAAAATTTTCTAACATGCAACTACATGCCATGATGCAACTAACATATAAACATCTTAATGCAAATGATTCTACCAACTAATATGCCATATAAACTAAATGCAAGTCCTAAATTCACATTATTGTACCACATCAATCAAAATAAAGCCACATAGTCATTAACATAAAGAGGAAAAAGGAGATTGGAAAGATCATACCATGCGGTCTTCAATATCCTCATTTCTCAGATGTAGCGTAGTCGATCAATGTGAACAAGGATAGAACAAATACAATATATACAATAATATATACAAGTCTACACTACAAAGGAAATGAACTTGTTTTTGGATTTTCAAATTTTTCTATTTTTCTATTTTTTTTATTTTTCGAAACTTTATGATTTTTTTTTGGGTTTTTGAATAAAAGTTAAGTTAGAATTCCCCATCCCCACACTAATATGGGCATTGTCCTCAATGGCCAAAATGATGGGAAATTATGCAAACATGATGCATGAATTCTATACTAAATGCAAGCTATACTAATCTACACTACATGATGCATGGGTTTTTGTTTATGACGGAGAGCGTAATTTAGATTACCTCCCGTTGCGTATGCATGTACTTCCCCAAACCGAGATAGACATTATTTCTAACGTCCTAAAATATGGGGTAGTTCATGCACACAAGATGCAATGCATGAAACTAAATTGTCATTTTGGATTTTTCAAACGGGAACAATAAAATAAGAACACCTCAATGGGGCCGAGGTTTTAGTCCTCTATGTTGCTAGGACTCTCCAAACTATGATCAAGATAAAAATAAATACAACAAAGAAAGAAGTAGACAAACCTCAAGAGGGTAGGAGCCTCCAAAGCTTGCTAGTCCTCCACCATATCATCATTGTCATCATTTTCCTCCATAGAAGTGGACTCATCTCCACTCCCCTCTTCACTTCCTTGGTCACTTCCTTCATCATCTTTATTAGCCTCTTCTTCTTCATCATCTACCTCTTCATCAACACCCTCATCATCATCAACCTCATCATCGACATTCCCATCTTCACCCGGTCTTTCACCCCTAGATGTACTTGGAAAGAAGACTTCCCTATCCGCCCAACTAGGCAAAGGACATGAAGGATCAAGTAGTCCTTGCCTCGCTAAATGAAAGAGGGGTGGATATTGGGCTAAGTATGCATCTACTCGATCATTGTAAGCTTGTTTATGCATTTCTTGCATAAGTAGAGTCATGTAGTCATTGCCCACTTCAACACTTTCGGGTTTGAACTCTTGATATTTGAATGAGTAGGGTGGTGTGACAATGGAGGAGGAGGGTGTTGGGAAATGTGTCCTGAACAATAGTGCGATCACATGATTTAAATATCATTATGAAATCTCATTTTAAAGAATACAATTGTGAAGTATTTTTACTGTCAACTGGTCAACATATATCGGTAATGATTGGCTGACTAGAGTTTGACATTATTTAGTCGTGACGGTGGTGATCGATTGACCCCTAGGTCATACCTATAGGGCAACACTCTTAATTGATCATTTAATTAATCGTATAATGTTACGAGTTAATTAAATTACTTGAAAAATTGACGGACGATTTTGGAAGTAAAATTTACGTATTACATTGAAATGTGATTAAATGAGATACGGTCTGAGTAATTGAATCGTATCATTACTCGGATGAAATAATTGTTTAAGGTAACAATTGCATTGAATGAATTATTATAAATACAAACTGTTGTGATTTATAAACGGTAAAATATTTTGGTACAAGTAATTATGAATTACTAAGTCGTTTTTTGTATATGACGTATTTTTATTAATACGTTGATTTTTAATATGTTAATAATACATAAAAAAATTTATGTTACATATGACATGTGACATAAGACAAATTGACAAAAATAATATGGAATCCATATTATCTCATATACCGAAATTAAGGGGAGATTTAAGCAAATATTGTGTTTGTTTAAATTAGTGGTAAACATTATGATGACTTACTTTTGTAGCCATGCAACCCTAGTTTGCATTGTGAAGGCAAACAAGGGCATGCATTGGGTCTTTTTCTTCCTCCTCTCCCCTTCTACACGGTTCCACAAAAAGGAAAAGGCAAAAGGATTTTTGTCTTATTTTTGGTCATACACTACATGCTAGAGGGTGTTCAATTTATTCATTCATTCCAACTTATCAAAGATTAAGTTTTAGAAAGTGAAAACACTTCCTCTCCTATTCTCTTCCAACCGGCTTTGGGAGATCAAAATACCAAATTATTTTGAGTCATTTTTTTCACAAGATTAATATTGTACTAGCTCCTCTAATATTAATTTTAATTAAGAGTGTGCTTTGGGTATTATTCCTTGGGAGAGATCCTACACTTGGATCTTGTTTCTTCCATTAAAGGAAAGCTCAAGAACAAAAGAAAAGGAGATTTCTTTTGTGCCCATAAAACCGATACATCCATTGTAAGAACATGATTCCTTCTCTATTTTGTTTATTTGTTTGCATGCATAAAATCCATCTTTAATTTTATGACAAATTAATTTATAACATATATGAGTATGTTTATGTATATAGATCTACATTTCCTTCAATTGGTATCAGAGCCATGGTTGTTTGCATGCAAATCGGTTAAAAGTTTTTCCGAGTTATAAAGATTAACATATAAAATTTGGATAATTTTTGTTATTATGAGATATCACGAAATTAATCCATGCATGTTAATATTTCAGGTCCTAAAATGTTTTAGGATATTTTGGTTAATTTTACGTTTTTTTATTGTTCATATTTTACAATAATGGCATTTAAATATGATTTTATGAGTAAAAATGTCATTTTCGGTCTAAAATTAGCTATACTTCGAATTTTCCAGTTATTTTTGGATATGTTGTCACATATATTATTTTGAGATAACCTGTAAATTTTCATAAATTTTGGACTTGTTATGCTCGAAAAATGGATTTTTCATTATTTAATTCGGATTTAGGTGAAAAATAGGTTAATATGAGTTAAATTTCGAATATGGTCATAGAAATTTAATATGTTGTCACATGCAATTTTACAAGATGTGTGTAAAATTATTGTCTATAAAGAAGTCATTTTGCATGATTTATGGATTTTTGAAAAAAAATAGCATAAATAGTGACATTATTAGTGAAAAATTAATAAAACATAATCTATGACTTAGGAAAAACGTCTAATGTTGCATTTTATTATCTTTTTCAGATCTAAAATTGAAAATTTAATGAATATAATTTTTTCCTCATGTTTTATGATTATTTTAGTTAAAACCGATAAACCGCAACATTGTTTTTCCGGAAAAATATCGAAATTTTTAACCTAAGTTTTTGAACATTATGAGTATCATAGTATTTTTCCAGAATGTTCATGTGTTTAAATTTCAAATTTCAAATTTATTTGAAATTTTGTGACTTATTTGAAGTTTATGGCTTATTTTTGTAATTTTTGGTCCATTAATGAACAATTTTAGAAATATGAGTTAATTGTGGTCAAATAATTAGTGAAGACTAAATTTTGAGTCATAAGAGGTTAGGGTAATTAACTTATGCATAAATATGAATTTATGTAATTTTGTGATTGTAAAATGTTGAAATCACGCAAATCCGTAAAAACCGAGTAATATACGATATTGGCTAATTAAAGGCGATTTAGCATAAAAATGAGCATCTTCATACATATTATAATGCTGCATTTTCTTTACGATTTTCATAATTTTTTTTTTATGTAATTTTACTTAGTATGGCCTTAGATTTAATTGGTATTTCCCGATATGTATGGGAATATCGATTCGGTTGTAATTTTATTGTGATCTCGCATCACCGTTTTGTAATTTAATAGATTTATTTTATTTTAGTTACAAATGTATAATAGGAAATTATGTAATTTATTATGTAATTTTATTCATTCCGGAGTTCCCAAAGACGGATTTCTTCAAGAATGGCGATACATAAAGACGGTGTTACCTCGAGATGCGTGCCACAACCGAAGTTCAAGGGACCAATGGAGTTTGTTCCGAATATGTAATAGTTAAATAGTTTTTCTATTTTAGGAAAGGCCATACTAGGATTTATTTTATGCTTGCATTTTATTTTATGTCACATGCATCGCTAAATCGCCATAACTAAAACATGCATCATCTTCTTTCATCGAGTTTATCGACCGTGTCAATTAGAATTATCGTAGTTCACCGCTTTAGTTCACTTAAAACGTGATAGATAATAAATTGACATGACCTCTCGCTAAAACAAAACAATTGAGACATAGCCTTACCAAATAGTAGAAACCATGAAAACCTATTTCGCAAGGGAGTGCACTCGGCCTTACCGGGGTACAAACCTTGTTACGTAGGGGAAGTGGGTGATGAGTGTTAATCCACCGAATTCATGTTAATGAGGGTTTCATCGGCCATACCGTGCCCAAGTTGATGTGGATTTGGATCATGGACACATTTATTCGAAATTTGAATTGAGCTCAACGGAAGTATTCGCGACCGTAGTTGCATGTGTTCCGGGCTATAGATAAATATTAGAGTAATTTTATCGACCAAGAGTTCTAAAAGTAGAATCGATTAAAGCGTTAATCCACCGAGTTATATTGATAAGGGTTTCATCGGCCATACCGTGCCCAAGTTAATATGAATTTGGGTCTTGGAATCATTTATCATAGTTGGGTAGAGGTCACTATGTAAATGCTTTACTTGTTATTTACAAGTATTAATAAAACGATAAATGTGAAAGTTTTCCATTATTCCGTTATCATATTGTTCTATTTCTTTACCACAATTCATATACGATATCATTTCGATTCAAATCTCCATTAAAACATCGTAACTAAAGACAAAATATGAATTTGCTTCTAAAACCTCAAATGAACCATTGCTAAGGATCTCTTGAAAGGAGTATAGATTAATGTTATTCATTATCAAACAGGTTTTTGATTCTAGACTAACACATCTACTTACAATGGATTGTTTTTCATATACTTAAATGAATTAAGTACCTTGAAGCGATAAATTGTTTTGGTGATTAGATTTTCAGAATTCGTAATTGACCAAAATAACGCAACCACTTCAATGAAAATTTTAAGACTAAACGAAGAAATGAAGAGTAATCTTCATGAATTCAATTTTGCTTCTCAAAGCAAAGACTCATTGAAATGAGTGGGAGCATTCTCTTAAACCGTTAAGATGAGGACGAGGTTCAAGAAGTAACGATAATAATGGAATTGATACAAGGTAATGTTATAGGTAAAGTTGTTGAGAATGACGATACTAAACCTATCAATCCCGACCGATAAAGTTTCCATTGTCTTAAATGTTAGACACCAGAAAGGAAACTACCCCAAATTATTGAAGAATCAACAAATTAGTTGTGGGACATCTAATAGGATCTTCTTCTTTAAATGTTTACATGATTGACATAAATTTTGCTAGTACCACTTCGTCAATATTAGAAACCGGTGGTGGTTTACATCGTTGTACTTGATACATAGAATGATTAGAATATGACGACTAGCATCAATGATGTCGAGAGATAGAGTCATTGTGTACTCAATCTAGTTTTCGGGTTTGGAGTTGTACTTAATTGTGACTATTAAGTACATAAACTCTAAATAAGAATATATACTTGTTACTATACAAAAGAGGTTTCACTTTTGTGACCCTATACACCACGGTTTGATGTATGGCTAGCCCATTATCAAGGTGATTATATCCTGAACCAAACTAGAATGATATATCATAAAGATGTTGCACGACTCAAATTGGTAACCCAAGATTAAACCTTACAAATTTTGGAATGATGAACGCAAAGAGTTATCGAGTACTCTTGAAACCATTAGATTGTTAATGGTATATGCGTATCTTGTATTCAAAGCAAGATATCTCGTGCCTTTTGGTTGAAAAAGGAGATCGAGATTGTAAATCATTGATCCAAAATAGGTTGATCATTTTCTTTTACCAACAATTTAAGTTGACACTAGTGTGTTCACTTAATAAGGTAAATAGAGAAATCTTTGAAGAAGTTCAAGAGTTGAAGGAATCACGATTTAGCCGTGATGGAATTATCAAAGTGAAGACTTTGATATAAGCCAAAGGAAATGTGATATAGTATCACAAGTTAATCTCTCTTAGCACGCATTATGAAATAATGTGTGGATGGATAAGAAATCAAACGCTATTCGATATAGTTTGGACTTCAATCAAGTTACTTTGAGTTACTTGATCCTTTTGGGGATATTATCATTTTTGTCTAAATTATTTTTCCACTAAATCGAATCATATGAGATATGAAATGGTAAGGGTACCATGTTTGTAAGTTTTCATAAGAAACAAATGCTCATTTTTCTTTCAATTATCACGAGTACGACGGGTTTTGCGGCTCATGAAGTCTTTCTTTCTAAAATACAAGTTTATTTCTAGAAGACAGAGTGGGAGAAATTATTCAAAGAGCCACAAAGATGTTATGTCGCAAGAAACTGGTCTTTCTTGGCTACATGAGATGTTTTGTGTAAGACGTTGTTTCTTTAAAACCTAGGAGGTTAAAGTTCGTCACTTGTTGAAAATGATGAATTCATGCTACTTTTAAGAAAGCAAAGAGCTTATAACTTACAAGAGAAATCGTTTGATTCAAATTGATTACTTCTAGAAAGTAATGAATATATGACTTACATAAGAGTGTTTAAGTCACAACTCAATACAAGGCTTAGAGCCATGAAAATCCGAAATAAAAGGCTTGATTAGTTACAAAGGGTTTTGCACTAATAAAGAGATATTTCAAAACAAGATTGGTTGCAAAGAGTTTTGCACCAGTTGAAATGCTTAAGTCTATTTGGATCTTCTTAGGGATTGTGTTTCATTATTATGAAATACATAGCGAGTGAATCTAAAACTCACTTCTTCAATTAGAAGGAATGTATTCAATACATGTCTCGAGTTTAGTAGATTCTTGCAATCCTAAGATAATGTGAAACTTAAGAGAGAATCTTAAGTAGGACATAAATGAGTTGGAATCAATGTTTTGATCATGTTATAAAACTTTTCTCGATAAGTCGAGAAGTTGTGTTTATACATGGAGTTTAGTGGGAGTTACGGAAATTTTGTTAGTCTTATATGTGGATGACATATTGATCATTATGAATGATTTAAGACTTTTGGAGTATTATAATACATCTTTAATATACGGATTTATGAAGATAAATCCACATGATATTAGCGTCAATAAGAAGTCTTATGTTGATAAGATTCATGACTAGTTCAATTAATTTGAACATATTTGATTGATTCCATTTGCTTCCGCTGCCGGATCAATTAAATGAGTAATGATGTATAACACTTCATATACTTTGAGTATGATGAATTGTTTTCAAAATCGAATTTAAGTAATCTTTGCCAAGTAAGCCATAAAGATTACCCTTAAGTGCATGCACAAGCATTAAGGAAGTAAAGCAAAGTGTTTATGATGCAATTTTGTGTAAGGGTGTTACACAAGTGACAATTGACAATTGAGGTTGCGCATGGTTTCCGACAAAACCATAATCAAAACACATTAGGATGGTTAAGATACCATTGTGACTATGTTAATTAAGAAGTAGATTTTCTAGAATCGTTCTAGACAATAAAGAGCAATAAGAGATATTTATAACGGAAATTGAGTACACTTGCAATCATGAGATGTGCAAGAGGATGAGTCCCGCACACTGTGAAAACGGTGGGAGCTATTCTTAGGCTAGAGGACCTATGTCTTGATTGGATCTCGACACGTACTCGGAAAGTTTTGTGAGCAAATGTATACATTACAAAGGAAAACGAGTATGTAGTGAGGTTAAGTAAGGTACAAGAAGTTGATAAAACCTACTAACCAAAGCCTTCTCATAGGCTAAACATGATGAGTCATATCATTTCAATTGAATTGAAATGAACAACTACATACAAGATCAAATTAGATTATAGAACATGAAATAGTAATCAGGCATTGACTATTCATATGTGATAATCACATTTGTCGTTCGAGTTTTTTCCTTGAAAAACTCCTTTATACCTTGTTACATCCAAACGGGTTGTAGTGACAAATTGAACCCCGTTAAAGTGAACACGGATTAACATAGTATTCGCCCATAGTCACTTGTATGAGGTGACGTCTCGAAGTGACTAGAGTGTGATGCGATTGATGGCAAGTTCAAGTGCCATAGAGTCATGTGAGATGACTAGTCGATCACATAGGCAGATTGTTAGGAACATTTTGTCGGGCCTAATGACCGCTTATAGAGTTCTGGCAAATTTATATAGCCTGGTCGTGGCGAGAGCTGCTATAGTATTCAAATGAGTCGATTCTTTTGACTAAAGACTATTCACCTAAGATGGCTCAGTTTCAGATTAACTTTGATTTGTGTTACTACGACCTTCGTAAATGGGGTCAAATGGGCATATTTTGTGTTATGATGGCTGTGGCTAGTCGAAGGGAATGAGTGCGATAGGAATTGTCCATCCCCTTGTCAGGGTTAAAACAATATCTCAGGGCCACTCGAGGAGTAATGAACTGGAAATGCGTGGCCACGCTCGGAAGGTATCCAGAGTGGATAAATCCGGTCAATCAGTTATTCTCCAGATCGAGGAAACCATTCTTGATATGATCACTTGCAAGCACGACCTGAAAGACACCTTGCATTGAGTGGGAGATAGTAATAGGACAAGAGAATTGGTGACGCACACTTGTCGAGGACAAGTGGGAGATTTTTGGGAAATGTGTCCTCAACAATAGTGCGATCACATGATTTAAATATCATTATGAAATCTCATTTTAAAGAATACAATTGGGAAGTATTTTTACTGTCAACTGGTCAACATATATCGGTAATGATTGGCTGACTAGAGTTTGACATTACTGTCGTGCGACGGTGGTGATCAGTTGACCCCCTAGGTCATACCTATAGGGCAACACTCTTAATTGATCATTTAATTAATCGTATAATGTTACGAGTTAATTAAATTACTTAAAAAATTGACGGACGATTTTGGAAGTAAAATTTACGTATTACATTGAAATGTGATTAAATGAGATACGGTCTGAGTAATTGAATCGTATCATTACTCGGATGAAATAATTGTTTAAGGTAACAATTGAATTGAATGAATTATTATAAATACAAACTGTTGTGATTTATAAACGGTAAAATATTTTGGTACAAGTAATTATGAATTACTAAGTCGTTTTTTGTATATGACGTATTTTTATTAATACGTTGATTTTTAATATGTTAATAATACATAAAAAAATTTATGTTACATATGACATGCGACATAAGACAAATTGACAAAAATAATATGGAATCCATATTATCTCATATACCGAAATTAAGGGGAGATTTAAGCAAATATTGTGTTTGTTTAAATTAGTGGTAAACATTATGATGACTTACTTTTGTAGCCATGCAACCCTAGTTTGCATTGTGAAGGCAAACAAGGGCATGCATTGGGTCTTTTTCTTCCTCCTCTCCCCTTCTACACGGTTCCACAAAAAGGAAAAGGCAAAAGGATTTTTGTCTTATTTTTGGTCATACACTACATGCTAGAGGGTGTTCAATTTATTCATTCATTCCAACTTATCAAAGATTAAGTTTTAGAAAGTGAAAACACTTCCTCTCCTATTCTCTTCCAACCGGTTTTGGGAGATCAAAATACCAAATTATTTTGAGTCATTTTTTTCACAAGATTAATATTGTACTAGCTCCTATAATATTAATTTTAATTAAGAGAGTGCTTTGGGTATTATTCCTTGGGAGAGATCCTACACTTGGATCTTGTTTCTTCCATTAAAGGAAAGCTCAAGAACAAAAGAAAAGGAGATTTCTTTTGTGCCCATAAAACCGAAACATCCATTGTAAGAACATGATTTCTTCTCTATTTTGTTTATTTGTTTGCATGCATAAAATCCATCTTTAATTTTATGACAAATTAATTTATAACATATATGAGTATGTTTATGTATATAGATCTACATTTCCTTCAGAGGGCTCTTCAATCTCGCCCCTTTGTTGACGGATGATGTACTCGGCGCCTTTTGAGAGTTGAAGTAGGTAGTTTATTCTATGAGCACTCAAGCGGCATATCTTTGAAGGCAAAGTGAAAGATCTAGCATCATTGGTGAGCCACCCATATTTGGTGTCAAGAGGATTGTGCTTGACCCACTTGTACTTGTTAATCATGGCATCCATGTCAATGAGATGACCCCCTCTTTTCGCCACATAGGTGTTATCCTTGTTGAAATTTGGATCAAAGTACTTGGCCAAGAGAGTAACTAGACCTCCATTTACGATAAAAGCGGTGCCTTCCTTACCACAATCAACATTGAGCCATCTATCCACCAAGAGCCTTAGAGCATTGTAAGGCTTGGTGAATTCCCTTCCAACATTTAAGGCCGACTCAAGTAGAACACAATTGAGCTTTGTAAAGTGATTAGTGTCTTTTCTTGCAATTATAGTATTCCCGATGACCTTATGCCACACTCTAATGCCCGGATAGTGGACTAATAGAGCGCGACAAGCATGAAAGTTTTCAAATTTCTTCCCGGAAATCGCCTCCCAAAGAGGAGCGGGGTCATATTTTTCGGGCATCTTATGATAACGAGGTGTATCACTAAGACCTAATGCTTTACTTAAAACATCAAAGGTGATGTGCCTATTCACATTGGCAAGGCGAAACTCGATATATGTTCTAGTCTCTATCTTAGTCACTTTCAATGAACTCAAGAATTCCAAGGTAAGGGAGGGGTAAATCAATTCTCTTGTAGTAAACAATTTTCCCAACCCCATGGCTTCAAAGAAGGCTTTTGTTTGTTCAAGGACACCCAATTTGTTCAAGGCATCTTCACATATGAATTTGGTGGGTAGAATGGATTTCTTAGCATAATTGGCAAATGTATCCCTATGGGAGTTAGAAATGAAAATTACCTTCGGATAGTTTGGTAATTGAGCAATTTCCGGAGTTGTTGATGTTGTTGCTTCCAAGGGAGGATTTTGTTGTTGTTGAACTTCCAAGTTTGCACTAGCAACCACTATAGCCATTGAAGCTTTCTTTGCTTGAAGGCATTGTTGCCTTTTTGAGAGTGCCTTTGCCTTGAGTGCCTTTGTTGATCCTTTTGTTCTTACCATTGATAATTATACCAAGAAAAGATTGAAAATCTTCAATTTCCAATTATACCCAAATCGATTTTAAGATGAAAGGATTTTCCTTTGTATTTCAAAAATCGACTCAAAGGTTGAAGATTTTGGTGCTTGGATTGATTATTGTTGGAAAAGGAGTGATTAATTGATGTTGTAAGGAAGTTTGGATTTGATTTGGTTGAATTTGGTTGAGGAAATCTTCTTTTGGTGATGGAGAGGATGAGGGTTTTGGTGTTTTTGGGTAGTGTTTGAATGTATGAATGAATGAATGTGGGAAGGGGTATTTAAAAACACCCGAAATTTCAAAACTGTAGGGGGAAGACGAGCGGATTCCCTTCGGGACGCTCGGATTCTACTCAATCTGGGTTCAGGAAATCTCGCCTAAAGACGGGCGTCTTTCAGTGAAGAGGGGCGGATTCTTCAGTTGCAGGACGAGCGGATTCCCTTAAAGACGAGCGGATTCTGTTACAGGAACTTTTCTTATTCTGCGCAGGCAAAAAGACGAGCGTCTTCTTTGCTGGGATGAGCGGATTCTTTCAGACGAGCGTCTTCTCTGCTGGGACGAGCGGATTCTCGAACAGTCCCAAATTTTCAACTTTGCAGCTCATTTGGACGGACGGTTTCAGCCATAGACGCTCGGATTCCCTTAAGACGAGCGGATTACCCATAGGGACGCTCAGATTCCTCCTGGTCTACCCGGATTCAGTTCCATCCGTGCACTTGCATATCCCGTGTCATTTTCATTCTTCAAATCCCGTGTTCTTCATTGTAGGGGCACTACTAAGGCATGAATAGCCTAGGCAATTGCTATCCCCACACTAAGTTAAAGCACTACACATCAATAAAATCATTAGTCCCTCCCTCAGTTCTCTCAAAAATGATAAATATCTTGATCAAAGCATAAAAATCCAAAAATGACAAAAAATGCAATGTAAAAATTAAAATGCAAGTTAGGGAGTTAGAAATATTTACAAATGGTGGTTTGGAGAGGACTCCACCAAACTCTCATCCTTAGTGAGATGTCATGGGGGCATGTCCAAGGTGTTGTTGATATTACTCAACACCTTGAAGAAGTAGTCAAAAGCTTGTTCATTATCATGATAAAGATCTTCAATAGATCTTTTCACTTATTGTCCTTCATGTTGGTCTTGATCGATAGCATTACCAATGTAGGGATTGAAAATCCCTTCAAACTCATCGTCCCATAGACCACAAACTTCATCTAATTGATCACTAAAGATCTCTTGAGTTGTTAGAGACAACTCTCCCATTTTCTTGTCTTGGCCAATGAGGCCATCTTCTTCATTGCTTGACTTTGGTGAGCTTTTCAAGCTCTCTTTGTTACAATTCACTTGCTCTTTGAATGGAGCATCATCGATTTTCTTCTTCCATTGGAATTCCGACTTCTTCCTATCATCTTTCCGGCTATAATGATCAACCATAAAACATGGTTCATGCAAACGGGGAGCTCTCACGGTCTTATCAAGATTGAAAGTTATGCTCTCATCTCTCACTTCTAGAGTGAGCTCTCCATGCTTCACATCTATCACCGCACCCGCGGTGTGCAAGAAAGGTCTACCTAGAATGATTGGAATGTTGGAGTCTTCTTCCATGTCAACAATGACAAAGTCCACCGGGATGAAAAATTTCCCAACTCTTACGGGAACTTCTTCCCATATCCCTAATGGTGTCTTCGTTGATCTATCGGCCATTTGGAGTGTGATATTGGTGCATTTAAGCTCTCCCATCCCTAACTTTTTACTCACCGAGTACGGCATAACACTCACACTAGCCCCTAGGTCATATAAGGCTTTGTTGATCGTGGTGTCGCCAATGGTACACGGTATTGAGAAGCTTCCCGGATCTTTAAGTTTTGGAGGTGAACTCCCTTGAAGTATTGCACTACTCACCTTAGTGAAGGCGATATTCTCAAGCTTCCGGATCGACTTCTTCTTCGTAAGGATGTCTTTCATGTACTTTGCGTAGGCCGGCACGTGATTGATTAATTCCGTGAAAGGAATCGAGACTTTCA
Source organism: Silene latifolia (assembly GCF_048544455.1). NCBI lineage: Eukaryota > Viridiplantae > Streptophyta > Magnoliopsida > Caryophyllales > Caryophyllaceae > Silene > Silene latifolia. The sequence goes on from NC_133536.1 coordinate 34,616,106, forward strand.
AATTCTTCACAATTTCCATAAATTTTCCAAGTTGGTCATCAAATTTGGACTTGGCTTGACGACTTGGAAAAGGAAGTCTAATCACAATGGGCTCCTTCTCCTTAACCTTGTCTTCATTTTTCTTTGAAATTTCTTCTTTTGATGGTTCTCCATCCTTGGAGTTTTGCACAACTTCTTCTTTGTCACTAGCTTCCACAACTTCATCCCCAACTTGCTTCTTCGGTGCTTCATACCTTGTACCACTTCTCAAGTGAATGGCATTAACCGTTTCATGTCTTGGGGGATTACTTTGAGGTGGTAATTGCCCCTTTTGTCTTTGTGAGCTTGAAGATGCTAGTTGAGTCAATTGGGTTTCCAACGTTTTGGTGTGGGCTAGGATGTTGTTGATGGTGATTTCCTTTGCTTGACTATCCTTTTGCATTTGAGTGAAAAACTTTTGTTGATTCTTTTGCATTTGGAGGACCGCTTTTTGAACATCAAAACCTTGGTTATTTTGTCGATTGTATGGAGTTTGGTTTTGGTAACCTTGGTTTTGGTTGTAAAAGGGTCTTTGATTTTGGTTTCTCATGGGAGGTGGGGTGTATGTTGGTTGAGGGTTTTGAACATTTTGGCTTTTGTATGAGAGATTTGGGTGGATTTTGGTATTTTCATTGTAATAGTTTGAGTAAGGGGTACTACTCTTGTATGCTTGAAAAGCATTCACTTGTTCATTTGTTCTCCTACATTCACTTTGGTCATGTCCCAAAGTTCCACAATTCTCACATATCCCACTTGGGATTGATGAAGATGCCGTCATGGCATTAACATGATGCTTTGGTGATTTTGAGGCTTCTTCAAGTCTAGCCATAGCCTTTTCGAACTTCAAATTGATGGTATCAATGTGAGCACTAAGTTGAGCACCCAATTGAGTAATAGAGTCCACTTCATGCTTTCCTCCTCTAGTAGCCTTGCGAGGTCTACTATATTGTGAATTATGGACCGCCATTTCCTCAATCTTGTTCCAAGTTTGATTGTCGTCAACTTCGGTGAACATACCATTTGATCCCATGTTGAGAATGTTTCTTGAGTCTTCATAAAGACCGTTCCAAAATTGTTGTACCAAGAACCACTCGCTAAGTCTATGATGAGGACATGAGCAACAAATTCCTTTGAATCGCTCCCAAGCTTCATACAAAGATTCTTCATCCCTTTGCTTAAAGCCCGTAATTTGAGCTCTTAGCATGTTAGTCTTTTCCGGTGGATAGAACTTTTTATAGAAAGCTAGACCCAATTTCTTCCAAGAATCAATTCCGAGAGTATCCTTATCAAGGCCTTTCAATCATTGTTTCGCGGTGCCAATTAGAGAAAAAGGAAATAAGACCCATCGAATTTGGTCTTGAGTTACACCGGTTTGAGAAATCGCATCACAATAGTAACAAAAAGGCTCCATGTGAGAGTGAGGGTCTTCACTAGGCATCCCTCGAAATTGTCTTCTTTCGACTAATTGGATAAATGCGGATTTGGCAATAAAATTTCCGGTTAAGTGTTGTGGTGTGGGAGTACCATTATGTAGGTTCTCCTCGGTTGGTACGGAATGTGATGAAAATTTAGGCATTGTGGGTTGATTTTGTGTTGGATTTTGTGTTGGGTTCTCCTCACCTTCTCTTGCAAAAGAGTTGATGAACTCAATAGTGTTTGGTTGAATATCTACAACCTCACCAATACCTCTTAAAGTTCTCCTAGCAAGTCTTCTATTGTTTGTCAAAGTCCTTTCAATTTCGTGATCAAAGGGTAACAAGTTACCTTGTGATCTTCTAGACATGCAAAATATCAAACAACTTGAAAATAATTAGAAAAAACCTTGAGGAGTTTTACTTCCCCAAGGAAAAGAAAGACACAACTAATAATAACTTCACAAAATCTAAATCAAATTAACACCGTCCCCGGCAACGGCGTCATTTTTGGTCGGACTCACGATGGAGGTTTAGTTTTTGGTACTTGTCGTTAGGAGCACCTAGACCAAGACACAATTTATAACTTCACAAACAACTCTACAATTAGTAAAGAGGCAAGTAAAGGTCGGATCCCAAGGGACGGGAATTGAGATGAGATTTTCTATTGCAACAAGCGGTGTCTAGGGGTGTCACAATTTGGGGTTTGAAGTAGAAGATCACTAGACTAAATAGCAATGAAAGTAAACAAGCAAGATAATTAAAAAGGGATGTAGACAATTGATAAAAGGCACTAGGGTGTCATGGGGTCATAGGGGATTCATGGGAATCGATCATACAAACATATTCTCAAATTATAAGCAAGCAATTATTGTTGTGATGGATCAAGTTGGTTTATATCTTACAATCCTAGGAAAGTTTGGGTCTCGGAGCCGAATCGATTAGATTGTACAACACCTACAAGTTGACTTAATCTTCCCTACTCAACTATATGCATGGTCTAATGAAACTCGAGTTGGTTTATGTCTTACAAGTCTCATTGAAAAGATAGGTGATGGGTAAAAAATGCAAGGATTCATAGGCTCGCATTTCATCAAACATAACATGTGCATAAGTTGAGATCACAACAAGCAAGCAAATAAACTATGAAAACATATTAATTTAAGCATGAATCATCCCCCATGTTGGTTTCCCCTAATTACCCATTAACCCTAGCTAAGGAAACTACTCACTCATTATCATGTTGAGCATGCTAGCAAGGTTGTCAATCATACCAACAAAGTAAAACATGATGAATAAATGAAGGTAATTAACAATAATTAAAAAGGGATTAAGAGAATTATACTTACTAATGATTCCAATAATAAAGCAAAGAATAATAGAAGTACTTGATGATTCATTGGAAGGTTGTCAATCTCCCAATAATAACCCAAATAATCTTCAATTACCCAAAACAAAGGATGAACAAGAGAGAGATTAAGGAAATGAAACTTGTATTAAAACTTTATTAAATATTGATTACAAGATTAAAGAGAGATTTGATTGATATTAACTACATTAAAGATTGCTAAGAAGAACATGTTAATCTAATTAGACTAATGGGGTATTTATAGTGGGGAGTAGTTGCATAGATTAGGATTTACTAAGGGCTTAAATGACAATTAAGTCCTTGAGGAATCACCGGTCTCTAGGGAGACTCCGGTCTCCTTTTCGCCGGTCTTATAAAAATATGGGCATCCTTCCTTGAAACTTGTAGAAGACGAAATGGCTGACAGGCAATCCAAGCGTCGAGGTCAAGGGACGGGCGGATTCTGGCGATTCTGGACGGGCGTCCAGCTGGGGAAGACGGGCGGATTGGGGGTGTTTTGGACGGGCGTCCACTGGGGAAGACGCCCAGATTGTACCTCTTGGACGGGCGGATTCTGGGCAATCCGCTCGGATTGTCTTACAGCTACTTTTTTTCTTCTTTTCTTCCTTTTTCTTCATAAAATCCTTGGGGATTTCCTCGGGGATGCAAGGATCTTTTCTCAACATTGCCCATCTACTATAGTATGTACAAAGGCCTTCTAATCTTGTCTTCTCTCTAATGCTTGGTCATTGAATTCAATCAATTTAGCTTCATTTTGCCATGAAAATGCAAGGTTTGCACTCCTTTCCTACCAAGGAAACAAAACCTCAAAGAATATGCAAAATAAAGGACTAAAGACAATAAATGACTCAAATGTGCACTAAAAAGCATGGGAACAAGGCTAATTCGGGGACCTAATATGCTCTAATTATGGTCACATCAACTGTAATTCCCCAAATGATAATATTAAAATATAGAATAAAATCACCATCTACTCAAAACTTCAACCATGTGATTGTTTTTCTTTTCTCGGGCTTCAGTCGATCGACCAAGATGGTCAGTCGATCGACTGGATTTTGCTCTTTTGTCGAACACTGTTCTGTTTTTGTTCTTTTTTTTTTTCTTTTCTCTTTCCCTTCAACATTTCACCAACATATTCTCAACACGAGACATAAAAACCAAAATGCAATAAAATATTCCCGAATGACTACCAATACTAGCTCAGCAAGGGTAGGCTAAATATGGAATGTAGCTTATGGGACAAAAAGGAAAATTTGGCTTTTGTGGGGCTTATGGGTAAAATGAATAAAGGGGAACCTCTTCCACATGTGTCAACATACCACAAACCGAATGCATACAGGTATTAAGCAGATTAAGTTCATATTTATGCATATTGATGTAACATGTCTTATAAGGACTAACTACTCACATTCCTAAATAAACCGGTCATAGATGTCACCAGTTATAAGCTCTAAACCTCATAATATAATGTAGTTTGCCATAAATCTAAGTCAAGTCTAAGGTTCAGCAAATAATTTAACGAAAACTCGTAGATATGCATTTGATTCTACTAATAACATGTCAATTAAGCACGACTTAGGCATAAACAGCTGAAAACGCACTGTCATCATTGAAATACTACTGTTCCGACTTAACCTACATGCTAAAATAAACGTGAAATTTTTTGAATTTTTGAAATTTTTCTGTATATATAAGAGAAATGAAATAACAAATGCAAACTGAAGTGCAATAAACGTGAAACAGAAATGCAATAGAACATGTGAATGCAATGCGCAAAACCCTTCCCCAAACCAAATCACACAATGTCCCCATTGTGCAAAATCAAGTAATGAAATAAAAGGGAAACGCGAATTTGCGTTATTATAACTAAACAAGACATGAAGTTAAACTCAGAAACTCACAAGACTTTAAGCGCAGCAGAAGGAAACCTCCCCAAACCAGCATGAGCTAGGAGGTTTCAGTAGCCAACAGTGCTACCATAGTTACCTGAAAAGAAACAAAAGTACCGTGCGTAATTCCGAGAAGCAATTTACGAAACGCAAAATTATGTGCAAAATAAGGAAACGGAAGAAAACAGAAATGAATCGGAGAATAAAGTGGAGAAAAGACTCCCTCAACTCCGCAAATCGACCAAACACAGCAGGGGGAGTAGTCGTGAGCAGGTACAGCAGCGGGAAGCGGTTGATCGACCATAGCAGCCAGTCGATCGACCAGGGGTGACAAGAATAGAAGCCCCTGGAATCGCGGCTCAGTCGATCAACCATAGCAGCCAGTCGATCGACTGAGAAAACCTGCTGTAAGTTTCTGATTTCTTCGATTTAGCTCAATAAATTGAGCTAATATGGTCTATGAACCTGCAAATACACATAATAACGCGCCCAAAATTGCGCAAAACCCAAAGTAAAAGTCTAAAGTCCTTAAATCCTAAGCAAAACTTATTAAAGCGAAGTCTCGCGCAAACCAAAGCAATAAAAGGTCTAACAAAAGCAATAAAATGTTTTCAAAAAGTCTTAATCAACTAATAGTTGATCAAGAATAGCCACAGAATGGCCCACTTGCTCGGCTTCTGGCTACAAGAAGTAGCCTCTACAGTGCTCATCTCCTCAGCTGCACTCCTATCAACTCCAATATTCGCAGAACTCAACGGATCAACATCTCTAACATCTTCCCAATCAATGACCTCGTCTGGCTCGTCAAAATCCAAATCGGATTCCGTCACCCTGACTGGCTCTTCATCAGACTCCTCATCTGTTGCATAGCTCAGACATCCTAGACCGCCTCTTTAAACGATTGGCTCCTTCACAGCTGGAGCAACATGCGGCTCCAAATTCCCCAAACCATTTTCTACAATATCTAAAACAGAAGAATCTTCCCCCAATTTGTTCCCAATCAGGGGCGGAGGTGTTACAACAAGAGTAGGCATAGGTGCCAAAGTAGGCATGTCAGAAAGTACAAAATAAGATTTCTTCTCATAAATCGTATTACAAGTGACTAGCCACATAGGATCTTTCTTCTTAGTGGTCTGGGCAAAAATAATGGACTGTTTCCCTACTTTAAAGGTCAATGTCCCTGAGCCAACATCTATAACTGCACCAGCAGTGTGCAGAAATGGTCTACCCAAAATGATAGGAATGTGAGCATCCTCGGGTATATCTAGTACAACGAAGTCAACTGGGAAAAAGAACGTTCCTATTTGCACAGGAATATCCTCTAAGACTCTTATAGGCTGGACCGCAGAACGATCAACCATCAGTACTGTCATGTTAGTGACTGCAAACCTAGTCAATTTCAATTTCTTAGCAAGACTCAAAGGCATAACACTAATACTGGCCCCTAGGTCACACAAGGCCTTCTTGATTGAGAAGGTGCCAATATTACATGGAACAGAAAAGCTACCAGGGTCAGCTAACTTATGAGGTGCAGTATGAGTCAAATAGGAACATGACTCCTCAGTTAGTGCGACAAATTGCACAGTATCAAGTGACTTCATTTTAGACAAAATCTGCTTCATAAATTTCGTGTAAGCAAGCACTTGATTAACTAATTCTAGGAAAGGAACTTGCACATTTAAACTACGAATAACATTTTCAAATTTGTTAAACGATACCTGTTCCTTTGTCGGCACCAATCTCTCTGGATAAGGGGCTGTAAGAAGCAACTTAGCCCTCTCCTCTAAGTCTCTTATACCGACATCAGTGGATTTAGGCTGAAAATCCACTACCTTGTCTTTGTTGTAGCTCGAACCTTCTTCAGACTATCTCAGGAATGAACCATTAACTGTCATGGGGTCATACTTTGGAACCGGGACTGACCATCAGCATTTGGATCTTGCCTCAATAATTTTGGAGTCGTCGTACCCCGAAATAAGTGGTCCCTCAAGTTATCTGGCATTGGAGGACGAAAAGGTTCACGATCAACAGTATCCTCAGTCGATCGACCATGTAGGTCGGTCGATCGACTGGCTTCCTCAGGACCAGAAGTTGTACTGTTACGCGGGCTGGTCGATCGACTGACATACCTGCTGATCGTCTTTTTCTTGCTACTGTTCGTTCCAGCCTTTTTCTTGCTCGGTTCCGCCTCATCTTTTTCAGTAACATCTTCGACCATAGCGGGCCCATCAAGGGTAGACCCACTCCTCAAAGTGATAGCATTTAGGGTCTCTTTTTGATCCGGCTGCGACGGTAAATGCCCAGGAGCTCTAGTTGTACTTTTGCTTGCCAGTTGGGCAATTTGACTCTCCAACATTTTTGTAGATGTCTCTCTAGCTAGAGACTCCTTTTGCAGCAAACCCGACAGATTCTGAACCATGTTTTTCAATTCAGAAATATCAGAACCTTGAAATTGCTGCTACTGAGGCACATAGGGGGGCTTTTGAAATTGTTGCTGCTTATGAGGGGGCACATAGCTTTGTTGCTGCTGCTGCTGCTGAGGACCCGGATTAAGGACATTCTGGTTAGTCCACCTCAAATTGGGGTGGACATTAGAGGAATCAGGATAAGTACCCGTCTGCCTATAATGTTGAAAGACAACACATGTTTCATTCGAACTGGTATAAAATTCCGAAACATGTCCCTCTCCTCCACATCTTTTGCATGTAAAGGGACCGTCTGAAACTGCATTAACGTTATATATCCCTCCTTTTTGGGATCCCCCAAAATCTATCTTGTCGGATCTCGCAGTAAGGGCTTCTATTGCAGCTACAACAGGAGATTCAGCTGATCTTCTCTGATTTCCTCTAGAATTCCCATGCTCAGCTTTATGGGTGGCCAGGTCATCGATGATTTTCCACCCCTTTGTCTCACCACTATTTTCTTGAAATCTCCCATTAGCTGCAGCATGTAGGATAGCTCTCTGATCATCATAAAGACCATTATAGAATTGGTTGCACATAAACCATTTCTCAAACCCATGGTGCGGAATAGTTCGCACGAGTCTCTTGAAACAGACCCATGTCTCATGAGAATCTTCATCAGGACCCTGTTTAAAGTTTGTGATCTGAGCTCTAATCGCATTGGTCTTCGATGCAGAGAAATATTTCTTATAAAATGCTAGAGCCAGCGAATTCCGATCAGTAATCCCGTTAGCAGCTCGATCCAGATCTCGGTACCATTCTCTTGCACCATCACGAAGCGAGAATATAAACATCGTCTCCTTTACCTGCTGGTGGGGGTATGGAACAACAGTAGTCAATGAATGTCTCCATATGTTTAGCTGCATATTCATTTGCAGCTCCCCCAAATTGGTTTCTCTCAACCAAGTTATTCTAAAACGGTTTCGGTTCGAATTTCCTTTCCGTCCCGCCTGGCAACGCGAATCCCTTATAGAGATTTTCGGCTTTTGGCTCGGAGTGACTGGCTATACTTGCTTCTTCAGCCATATCTGGAGATGTAACGGTCTTAGCTGAGGAAGTAGAAATAGGGGACGAAGGTGGGTCCTCCTCAAATAGCTCGTTCTCGTAGTAACTGGACAGAGTACTCAGCTCTTCCTCTGTCGGCAATACTCTAGATGATCGTCTCAACTCACGCAAAGTCCTTTCGATCTCAGGATCTAATGGTCTCAATTCACCACCCTTTGACCTGCACATAAGAGGAAACTACAAGTAGAATATGAGAAGAGTATAAGGTACAGATGTCCCTTAAACTAAGATAGAGACTAAAATAAAAACAACTAAAATTAAACAATTGCCTTCCCGGCAACGGCGCCAGAGTTTTATACCGTCGTAGAGTACCAAAGATAAATTTATAATTTCCAAACTACTACTATATATAGCGGCAGTCAGGGTCGAACCACAGAGAGGCGATGCAATTAATAGTTGTCTGATTTTAGTCTAAAGTAACAAATGTGTGGGGGTTTGTTTTGAATTGTTCTATAACTAAAGTAAATAAATGAGCAGTAGATAAAAATAGATGGAAGCAAATATTAAAGGGATGCCAAGATGGTCGGTTCACTGTAGTTTCGACGGCGGCAACTCTAGGTAAACTGTCTTAAGCATGTTAGACGGGAAAATAAAAAGTCCTCTCGGTCCAATTTAACAGGTAGCAACCTTTTGGCCTAAGCTACGGATCCCTAATCTCACTAATACTAACTTTCGTTCTTGATTAATGAAACTCAAAATCTAAATTAACTTATCTCTCGATCTTATTAATTTAGTCGTCTTAATTAAGTAGTCTATTTTCCTCCCCATCTTTCGATCTTGTCGGGTCGGTCCATTCCTAAGCATTCAACTAGTCGCGTGCACTCGATTCGTCAAATATAGCAATTAAATTAATTAAGTCGAAGCAAATCTAACACGCTCTGGTCGATCAACCACGTAGGTCAGTCGATCGACCAGAGCCCGACAATAGGTTGCCTATGTCGAAGCCGTCTAACCTACAGATCCCCTACATCTTAGCACAAAGGATTTAGCTACTCATGATGGTGATAGTAACATCAATATAATTAACTAATAAAGCAAGCGAATTCATACTTAAATTAACTAAATAAATAACTATCATGAAACGATAATTTGGCTTTGGGAAATCTAACCTAGCAATTCTAAACTACGGAGGAATTAAAGCAACAACCTGAACAAAGGAACAGAAGAATACCGTAAAGAAGAATTGAACAAGAAAGACCAAAACCAAATGCGGAAAGTAAACTTTATTGACGGAAGTTATTCTAAGCTAATGGAATAAACAAAATTCAACCTTTTTGTGATGAACCCTAATTGTTTCCCTAAAATTCGATGATCCTCTTCTGAAACCTAAAGTTACGTTATATAGATAGTCTTACGTAACTTTTATTCCTAAAACCTAATTACATTGGGCTTTCTAATTCTCGTCCTTTTAATTCACGTCAGAATCACGGTGTGGTCGATCGACCACTGTGACCAGTCGATCGACCAACCCTCACTAAACAGTAGCTCCTGTAATCGTACTCTGGTCTATCGACCAAGAGCACCGGTCTATCGACCACTTCAACAGGTACTTAGCTCCAAAAGCTTCATGAATTCGTCTTTCGGGCCTCGATACGCGCACCAAGTTCGCTTACCGAGTAAATACTTCATGTCAAATAATATGCCAAGTACTCGGGGACGGATTCGGCTCGATTTCCGCTGGATTCTTCACATTTCTGCAATATTACACAAAAACACGAAGGTAGAAGGAAATGGGAAAATAGTAGCATAAACTACATATTTGAGCTCTGAAATGCGTGTAAAATAGGGTGTAAAACATCATATAAATGACACGCATCAGTGATAACAGTGGGGCTCTTTTTCAAGCAAAAGAGCCCAAGTCTAGACATGTACTTAGGAAATTTCATGTAATTAGAGATTTAAAATAAAGGAAAGAAATTACAGTTTGTAAGGTTGGAACAGCTGACAACATTGCTGATCCTTTAACCAAACCTTTGTCTCAAGCTAAACATGATAGTCATGTAGTTTCGATGGGGTTGAGACGTATGCCAGAACTGTTGTAAATTATATGATATGTAATAATCAAAATATTGTATTTATTATTTCATATATGATAAGTTGCATTTATCGTTATATTCAGTTTTATGTCTGAATTTATATACTTTGTTTTCTCCAAATAGGTTGTAAAGACAATGTCGAACCCTATTAAGTGAACTGGATTAACATTGTATTTTGTCCCTAGTTACTTAATGAGGTGACGTCTCGGAGTGACTAGATTGTAAGGCGATAGATGACAGATTCGACTGTCATATGGTCATAGTGATAACTGGTCGATTACATAGGCATATTGTGAGAGAATTTGTCAGACAGTGACCGTTTATAGAGTCCTTTTGTTGCTAGGTCGTGGCGAGGATTTCTATTTATTCCTTCGAGTCAATTCTTTAGACTGGTGACTATTTGTCTGAGTTGGTACGGTTTTCCGGTGGCTTTGGTTTTTGTTCTAGGTCGCACCGTAAAAGGAGGCCGATGAGCATTTACTGGGTCATTGTGATCCGTATCGAATGAAGAAAATAGGTCAACAGGATTGTCCTTTTAAGTCATATTTTATCTCAAGGCCACTCGAGGAGAGATGACTGTGAATGCGTGGCCACGCTCGGATGCGATCTATAGTAGATTGTCCGGTCAGACAGTCATTCTCCTGATCGAGGAAACCACTTTATGATATGATCACGTGCAAGAACGACCTGAAAGACATCTTGCATTGAGTGGGAGATATTATTGGACAAGAAAATTGGTAACGCACACTTGTGTCAGACAAGTGGGAGATTGTTGGAGTAGTGTCCTCCACAATGAGTGCGTTTACATAATAAATCTTGTAAAAGGAATATCAGGGATTTATATTATTTATTTGTCAGCTGGTCATCGTTAATCGATAATGATTGGCTGACTAGAGTTTGACATTAATGTCGTGTGACGGCGGTGATCAGCTGATCCCTTTAGGTCACACCTATAGGATGATGCCCAAATTGGATAAATTAATTATTTGTATGAGATACGATATAATTAATTCCTTGTATTAATTGACTTTTAATAAGTCATGTGAATGTATTATTTGATGATGGGTTATGAACTCGGGCCAAGAGGATTTATTATTTAATTATGTGATAACTAATTAATAAATATAAATTAATTTATTAATTAATTGTTAATTAATTAAATTTATACGATATATGTATAAGTTTTGAGGTAAAGATAATTAACTATTTTAATTTACAAGAGGTTGTAAAATTAGCTAAATGGGGTAGTATTGACACAATATATGTTGATAATATGGTCTCATGATTACTTAATAGTTAAGTAATTATTAGTGGTTAATTTGTATTATTTAACTGTTAAATAATTAAATTAATATTTAATTATGTAAGATAATTAAATATAAGACTTATAAGCATTTGTGGGACAAATGTTGGAAATCGAAATGGACCAAAATATTACATGTGGGTTGACACTTGTATAAGATAAGTGTTATTACATGTGGCATAACCCACTAAGAAATGTTTAACTCATTTCTTTACATTTTGTTCTCTATAAATACCCCACTATTTACACTCATTAGATGATGATTTTGGAGACCAAAAAATCCTCAAAATAGACCCTTGGTCATGCCATATTGAAGAAAAAAAGAGAAAGAAAAAAAAAAACCTTTTTTTCTTCATATTTTCTCATCAAAAACTTGATCAAATTGTTGATCATCATCAAAAATAATTCACAAAACTATAATATACATAAACTAATATTATTAGTGTAATAATATTACATAGTATACAAGATTATCCTACTAATTATCTAGTTTGTAATTATTAGGATTTTTGGGTTTAATCTTGGGTGCATCCAAAGTAGATTACCTAAGTTGGTAATTTGGTTTTTGCAGGCTCATCCACCATCTATTAGCTCAAGAACAACATCAAGGAAGGAGTCCTTGAGTTGTTCCCTTTATATTTCCATCATCAATGTAAGGAAGTTTCTCTTAAATGGTTTTTACACCATTTTTGTTATTTTTATTTGCATGCATGTAGATTTAGACCATTACATCAAATTAATTAGTAATTTTGATTTCATAAGATGAGTATAAAATGGTCTAAATAACTAACACGTGTGTCCTCAAATGATCTTCAAATGCTTTTTATATAGCCAAGCTGAATGGCTGCCAAATCTTTGTATTTAATGCTGAATATTCCTCTTTAATTGCTGTCTTGATTGCTGTCTTTATTGCGCATTAATGCCTATTAATGCTCCCTCTTTATGACAGAATCTTCGTCATTAATATACTCTTAATTACCATATTAATTTGGTAATAATCTCTTATAATTGTCTTTGACTTAGTCAAATGTTGACCTTACATTTGACCGTTGTCCTCTCCATGGCTGGCGCCTGTCTCCTGATACCCTGATAGCCTGACGTCCTGACACCCTGATGGCTTGACGTCCTGACACCCTGAACATGACCCTGAAGATGATGCGGGAGTCTAGGCTCATCAACTGGTGCCAAACTTGAACTACCCTGACGGACCTACCCTGATTGTCGGGCCAGGGTAGAATTCTATCCTGTCAGTAGTGCGAAATTCTAGGCCCAACAATTGCCCCTTATCTCCTTATTATCGCTGGGTCGGGCCAGAAATAAGGAGATAACCTTCTCTTTTAATCTTTAGACAACTTCTCCAGGATAATTCAGCATGCTTTATCATTAAGCGAAGGGCTAGTTGCAGTAAATCCCAATCTTTACCGTCTATAAAAAATTTCTTCACTTCGTGCTTTATTATCCACCAAAATTCTTCTAAAATTCTCCCAATATTTCTTCGATCTTTATCTTTAAACTTCGTCTATTTTCCCAGAAATTACCAGAAAATCTAGCTATGGCGGTAAAAAGAAAATCAATCGGGGTTGTTGTTGCTACTGGCACACCTTTCATCCCAAAGCTTGAAAATATTTCTGAAAATAAGCCTGAATCTTCTGGAAATCAACCCATCGCTCTTGGAGATGCATCCCCTGCGCTAGCTATTGATAAGGTCACCATCTTCTAGAAAAATTTTTAGTTTATGACGATGAAGGCTCTCGATGAACAACACTTTTTCCCTAATCGTCGCAAACCTTGAATTTTGAGAAAAATTTAAAGGGTAATAAGGGATCATTCATGCTAATTATGACGTATGGATTCCTGGAAATGCTCCCATCTGGGTGGACTAGCTATATATTTATCACGGCCAACTCGGTTGGGCCTGACCTGACGTCTTTAAATTATGATGCATGCGTTGGTGGTAAGTACCCTTCAACTTTTGTTTGTCCTGCACAAATTCTGTTAGTACAAAGGAAAGCAGGAAATATTTAATAGGATATACCTTCTTTGGAGTTGACGATTAGCTGTCAAATAGTTATTATCCCTCTTAAAGGGTAACTTCTTTCAGGGCAATTCCTTCTTATGGAGAGGTCGTGGCCATTCTGATGTAGGGTGGAATGCTTTCTTCATTGTTTGCAGGCTAGAGTCTTCTCAAGGTTCTTAAGCATGTTAGGCCTTCTCGAGCTTCAACTTCCGGCAGTGAGACTTGAATGCCAGGCTTGCCAAAATCAAGCAGGAAAGTTCACGGGTGGTTGGCCTGTCTTCAGTACTAGAGCTGATCTTGATAAGCTAATTGATCTGACTGATGCCTCTGCCATTCCTACTCGGTATATTCAGTGTGTTACCCTGTACGTATGATTCAGTCATGTAGCCTACTTACAGTTAACCTGGCTTGTCTTTGCCCCACCATATGAATGAGTAATGTTTGATTTTTTATCAAGTGTATTCGCGGAGTGTGTGAGTCAATGTTCATTGTTGCGACAAGGAAGGGTAAGACAAGGATTATATTAGAAAAGTATCCTGAGCCGATGAAGGCTAGTATGTTTCTTGAGAAAGAGGAATTATGGCGCTCGGTCAGGCGTGGAATAATTTCTAATCGGTGTTAGTATCTAGCCCTGACAAGAGGGATGTCATTCGCAGAAATGTCAAGCAATGGTATTTTCTCCAACCAAGGAGAATGTCCTTGGTAGAATCATTAATCATTTTGTACGTTTGCCCGGGGGAATGTCCTTGTAAAGACAATTATATATTTTGTTGGTCCTGGTCAGGATGGTTATCCTTTATAGGATAGATATACATTTTGCTACCTTTGCCCCAGAAGGTAAGGGTTTTATTGATAATATAAAGTTCGTCTTTTAGGCTTGCTTTGTTCAATCCTGTTATTCTTTTCAAACCCGTTAACCTGTTTAACCTGTTTTCTTCAAACTTGTTAACCTGTCTTCTTTAAACCTGTAAGACATTTTTTGAACTTGTCCTGCCATTTGAGCTATCGTGAGTAATTCAATCAAGTATGGTTTTTGCCATAGTGGTTGAAGGGGTGGGAAAACCGGCCTGGCGGGAAGGCTTATGTCCTCTGCCTGACTGGAGGGCTTGGTACTTGGCCTGACAGGAGGGCTTTTTAGACTAATGGTTGGGATGGCACACCCTTCCACCGTCTTGCTGCGTCCAGCCATTTGTAAATATGTGCAGTAAACCTAGCCAGGTCAGGCAATTATTTCATGCCTGATTGGTCCTGACATTTACTGTATCCGGTGATGGTTACCAACTCGTTAGGCACAATTAAGTGCAAAGTTTTGTTTCAGATTTTGATATATAGTAGAGTAGCCCTCAATCCTGAATATTTATGCATATAAACATTTATCATGTATAATTGTTCAGGATTCAAGTAAAACAAATTTTGTTAGAACATCCAGCATGTGAAACGCAAACACGGAGGCAGGAAAAAAATGCACATTGTCACGTAACATGTTTAGGAAAGGCACGGCATAGCACACATTCAGATGAATAAGTTTGGAATTTTTACCTAGAACATGCAGGGCAGAAATTACCACAAGTATGATTGTGCTTTTAGGTGGATGACATTCTAAGATATTGAAATCATGTTTCCTTGCAGTGTTTGTGGCATGTAAGGTTCTTCAATCTATTGGGGTCAGGCTGATATTTGCTTCAAAGATATTCGAACCATATTTACATGGATTTCAGCAGGGATGACTTCTTCACAACCATAAACCGATGAATAAGGAGTTTAGCCGGGCTGGCAGTTTTTTTTTTTTTTTTTTTTTTTGACGACCCCCATTTCATTTAATTCAGCTTGACCATTTGCTTTAGGTTAGCCCTGCCCCACTCCACAAATGGTTAGGATGTAAAGATTGGATGCAATAACTTAGACTATTGATGAATAGTCGGTGCATGCTTATGGCAGGCATTACATTTCATGCTGTAGTCAAGGCAGTCAGCCCTCAGGGTTGGCCAATAGTAGCCAGTCTTGAGAACTTTGCTTTGCTTCATGTGGTACGAGAAATCTCAAGTATGGTCCGACCTGAAATCTTTTAAACAAATTATCATTGATGGCAAAATAGGTAGAAGCTCTAATTCTAAATGCTCTAGCCATATGCCTGGCCTGAGGTAGTATATCTCGCAGGAACCAATCATAATAAGGCTTAGTCTATGAATCATTGTCATTATTGACAGGGTTCATCTGTTCAGGCTTGCTGATGGCAGGTTCAAGTAAATGTACAATAAGTACTTTATCATGGTAGGGGTGAAATTTGAACCAAGGTTGGCCAAAGTATTAGCCTGGGTATTCATGTCTCTTGGTATTTGTTCAATATCAAATGAATGAAGCTTAGCACAAAGTTTTTAACGTATTCTAAACATAAAATTATTTTTGAATCCTTTGCTGCATAAATTTCTTTTATTTAATTTACAAATAAAAGTGAATCTGTTTTTACCTTTAGGTTTTGAACACCGAGGTCTAGACATACCTATAGGCCTGCTATTAGGGTTTCATATTCTGCTTCATTATTGGTAGCTTTGAACTCACAGCTTACAACCTAAGCTATCACGTCTCCCTGTGATGATTTAAGTACTAATCCTAACTCTGTCCCCCTGGCATTTACAAAGTCCACTCTTGGTCTGGGGTTTTATTTTCTAACTAGTTAACTTCTTTTTCCAGGTCAGATTCTAGGTTAGGGCTGAATTCAGCCACAAAGTCTGCTAGAGCCTGCGATTTAATCGTTGTCCTGGGTTCAAAGGTAATATCATAGGTACTAAGCTGGATTGACCATTCGACCATCCTGCCTGTCAGTTTAGACTTACGCATGATAGATTTTATGGGTAGGTTGCTTTTAACTAATATAGGGTGAGATTCAAAATAAGGACGCAACTTGGTTTACGATATAATTAAATTTAAGACATATTTTTCAAGTAAATCATACCTCATTTAAGCATCTAGTAGACTTTTACTTAAATCGTAGACATGATGTTGCTGACCTTCCTGTACTTTAACTGGGCACTGACAATATTGTCAATGAGAGAGAGATAAACCGGCAGGGGGTTTTCTTTTGCCTGGCTTGGCCAGTAAAAATGGAGACGATGATAAATATAGCTTCTAATCCTTGAATAATGTTGCCTCGTATTCAGGAGTTTTTTTTTTACTTCCTCGTAGACGTTTACATTTCTTTCAGGCGTGGATTTACGCTGCTTCTGACGCACAGACTTCAAAAGTGTGTCAGTATTGAGCCTATAGGTGATAGCATTAGCATATACTTCAATTGTATAAAAATGAAATCAAGCAAAGCTATATATATATATTTTTTTCTTTAGAAACTTACTAATTCAGGCCTGACAGAATCAGAGGAGTGAGATCTTATTAGGACATGCATGTTAGGGTACTCATACCTGATCTATTTCCATGCAGGATGATGCTACACATGTGCCCCTAACTTGGTACTGTAATTGCTAGGTGAGAAACTTACCTGACTCAGAAGGCTTTAAGGTTTCAAAATAACAGTCCATGGCTGATTTTTGTTCAGGTTAGAATCCGGCCTGTCAGTTTTGGATGGCCCTGGCTGGTTTTGGTAATTGGAACTCCAGTATTGCTTTAATCCTTTCAGGACTGACTGTTATGTCTCCTTTGGTCACCATGTAACTCATAAACTTACCACATGGCACATAAAGTTACACTTGGCAGGACCGAATTATCTTACAAGGATATCACAAGTAGCTTATAAATGATACACATGAATTATAAATCACAACCATGTTAACTAGCAGACCAGGATAGATTATGTCCCTAAATGTTCATGTTGTGTAATGTGTGTAACATGTTAATATTAAGAATTCTTTTGATCAAAGTTTATAATCTCATATTAGTCATGCTTAATATATAATAAGGAAACGTTAATGAGTAATCATGTAAGGATTCATAATAGTAGTATGATAATAGATCTAAGCATGTCAGGATTGATGAGTCTGGTCTGGTTGATTCATCTTTCAAAAAGCCAGTCAGGTCAGGCTAAGCTTGACTAACCCTGGCATTCAGGACAGCCCAAAAACTATCATATGTAACATGGTCACTTAGAAAGTATTTGATTCGTATCAACCTCGCAATATGTGGTATGATGACATATTTATTTAAACGTTATGCAAAGAATAACAACTTACCATTGCAGGAATACTTGAATATCTTTATGATTCATTTTTGCGCTATGGCGCTAGAAGGATTATCCTGACCTGATAAAATCTTACAAATAATCAGGCTAGCATTCCCTGCCTTGAAAGGACAGACCTGTCCTGAACAGATCTTAAGAATAATCAGGCTTTGGTATAACCGTTCAGGGTTGAACTGAATGTTCAGGCTTGAAGTGATGATCAGGCCTGCACTGATACTATTCATAACTGACTTGGAAGCCTGTTCTGGTCAGGACTATGTTTTGCAGCCAGGCTCGAATTCTTTGAAGTTTAAGGTTACATTTCCTAAAAACATAAAATTATTATAATTAGGAAAATTCACCGTAGAATAAAAGCAATTGCCAAAATTTTAAGATATATTTCTTATACTTTGCAAACATGTATTAGGTATAGGAAAAACTTATCTTTGAATTTCTTTAGTGACAAATATACCCTTGAATTCCACATTCTCCTTAGGCAACACCGGAGGTTGTAACACTTATGATCGTTGGAAGGACTTTTGACTTGTTTTAGTAATTTGTCTTTTGGATCTAGCAATTCTTCATTGGAAATGGGAGTTATGGAACCTCTTGTATCAATTTTTTCCAAGGCTCTCAAACTTGTGATAAGAGAAAATCTTGTGAACTTTCTTGTAGGATTAATAAACTAGTTGCCCCACGGTGGGCGCCAATTGTTTTGTCCATATTTTGCGCAAGGCTGGAAATATGACCAAGGTAGAATAATATGGGGGTTAACTAGTATTATCCTATTTCGATATTATCGTGATAATACCTAGGCAGGGTTGATAATAATAAAAGTAATGCAAATAAAGTAAATAATAACACAAAAGAATTTGTACGTGGAAAACCCTTGAATGGGAAAAAACCACGGGCACCAAGCCAGGAGAGGATTTCACTATCTAATTGGGAGAATATAAGTATGATAATGACAATGTTTGTAATATTTTTCTAAGTGTTGTGTGGCTTGTAATCTTGTAGAGCGTGTGTCCTCAAATGATCTTCAAATGCTTTTTATATAGCCAAGCTGAATGGCTGCCAAATCTTTGTATTTAATGCTGAATATTCCTCCTTAATTGCTGTATTGATTGCTGTCTTTATTGTGCATTAATGCCTATTAATGCTCCCTCTTTATGACAGAATCTTTGTCATTAATATACTCTTAATTACCATAATAATTTGGTAATAATTACATATAATTGTCTTTGACTTAGTCAAATGTTGACCTTACATTTGGCTGTTGTCCTCTCCATGGCTGGCGCCTGTCTCCTGATACCCTGATAGCCTGACGTCCTGACACCCTAATGGCTTGACGTCCTGACACCCTGAAGATGACCCTGAAGATGATGTGGGAGTCTAGGCTCATCAACTGGTGCCAAACTAGGACTACCCTGACGGACCGACCCTGATTGTCAGGCCAGGGTAGAATTCTATCCTGTCAGTAGTGCAAAATTCCAGGCCCAACAGTTAAGATCCCACAAAAGAAGGAGAGCTATCTACGAGGCGTCATGGGAGGATAAGCAAGAAACGAAAGATAAGCATCAATAGGTAAGGAATAAAGCAAGGTGCACAAAGAATGAGAAAAGAATCTTCGGGAAAGTAGAAGCATTCTTCAAAAAGTTGATCAGATCTTCAATTTTCGGCAATAAGCACTAAGACTTGATCACAACACGGGTAAGCTTATGGTTTGCGGATCAAAGGGAATAACAAATAATTATAGATAATCAACAAACATGTTAGAACCTAACAAAGAGCAATCACAATAAGACTACCAACTTAGGTGTGTGCGTCGGGAAAAACATAGGCTCTGATACCAACCGTGACAGCCCCACGATAATGCGGAAAATATGAAATTTTAAAAACTTCTTATTATTAGTTAAAGTCTAACATACGGGAGTCACTAACAAAATGAAACAAGTGCAACGATAAGCAAACTTAGGTTATTACAAACCAAGTCTAGCAAAATAAACGGAAAAGATATCCCACGAATAACAACTCTAAAAGGTGAGTCTAAGCATAACGATAGACAAAAATCCAACGGTCAAAGTACTCACTAGCTCACACATGTCTTCACCCCAAATAAGTACCGATCTGCAATCTGTTCATTCATTAAAAATGAATGCCACAGTCAGTGGGAAGTAACTCAGGGTACTCCCAGCCATATTATATCAAAGTGACCATAACAAAGAAATCAAATAAGGCAAGACATAATAAATACGGGATACAATTCACTTGAACTAATAAACATCGGATCATTAATGTTAGAATAATAAGAGAAAGAAAGATAGAATTGAAGGAAAAGTAGATCTATATACTTGCATATTCATATATGATTTAATTTAATTTGACATAAAATTAAATATGGATTTTATGCATGCAAACAAATGAGCAAAATAGAGGAGAAATCATGTTCTTACATTGGATGTTTCGGTTTTATGGGCACAAGAGAGATCACCTTTCTCTCTTGTTCTTGTGCTATCCTTTAATGGAAGAACCAAGATCCAAGTATAGGATCTCTCCCTAAGCTTAATACCCAAGGCTTTCTCTTAATAAAAATTAATATTATAGGAACTAGTACAATATTAATTTTAGTAGAAAATTGATCCAAAATATTATATAACACTTGAATATTTCGGTTTTTGGAGAGAAGAAGAGGAGAATTATTGTTGCATGCAATTGTTGCTCTTAACAATAAACAATAGGGTTGCATGGCTAAATGGTAGGTAATCATTGTGTTTCCATTATCTTAATCAAACACAATATTAGCTTAAATCACCCCTTAATTTCGGTACACTTGATAATATGGGATCCATATTATTTTTGTCAATTTGTCAATATGTAACATGTCACATGTAGCATAAATTTGTTGTGTATTTTTAACATATTAAAAATCAACGTATTATTAAAATACGTCACATACAAAATTGACTTAGTAATTTCATAATTACTTGTACCAACATATTTTTCCATTTATAAATCACAACTGATTGTATTTATAAAAATTCATTCAATTTGAATTGTTTCTTTAAACAATAATTTCATCCGAGTAATGATACAATTTGATTACTCAGACCGTATCTCATTTAATCACATTTTAATATGATACGTAAATTTTACTTCCAAAATCGTCCGTCAATTTTCAAATAATTTAATTAACTCGTAACGTTATACGATTAATTCAATAATCAATTAAGAGTGTTGCCCTATAGGTATGACCTAGGGGGTCAACTGATCACCACCGTCGCACGACAGTAATGTCAAACTATAGTCAGCCAATCATTACCGATATATGTTGACCAGTTGACAGTAACAATATTACTTCCCAATTGTATTCTTTATAATGAGATTTAAACATGTGATCATCATGATCAACAGTCGTGATCGCATTATTGTCGAAGGACACATATTCCAACAATCTCCCACTTGTCCTCGACAAGTGTGCGTCGCCAATTCTCTTGTCCTATTACTATCTCGCACTCAATGCAAGGTGCCTTTCAGGTCGTACTTGCAAGTGATCATATCGAGAGTGGTTTCCTCGATCTGGAGAATAACTGATTGACCGGACTTATCTATCATAGATACTTTCCGAGCGTGGCCACGCATTTCCAGTTCATTACTACTCGAGTGGCCCTGAGATATTGTTATAACCCTGACTAGGGGTGGACAATTCCTATCGCACTCATTCCCTTCGACTAGCCACAACCATCATAACCCAAAATATGCCCATTTGACCCCATTTACGAAGGTCGTAGTAACACAAATCAAAGTTAATCTGAAACTGTGCCATCTTAGGTGAATAGTCTTTAGTCAAAAGAATCGACTCATTTGAATACTATAGTAGATCTCGCCATGACCAGGCTATATAAATTTGCCAGAACTCTATAAGCGGTCATTAGGCCCGACAAAATGTTCCTAACAGTCTTCCTATGTGATCGACTAGTCATATCACATGACTCTATGGCACTTGAACTTGCCATCAATCGCATCACACTCTAGTCACTTCGAGACGTCACCTTATATAAGTAACTATGGGCAAATACAATGTTAATCCATGTTCACTTTAACGGGGTTCAATTGTCTCTACAACCCGTTTGGATATAACAATGTACAAGGTGAGTTAATAATAACTCAAACGACAAATGTCGACATCACACTCGGGTAGTCCATATCATATTACAACCTTGTGATGTATATCGTAAGTGTAAACACTTATTGATTTCAATAGAAGTTTAACATACCATGTGTCCATGCGTTCAAACTTCTCGCACTTGCATTTTCCTTTACGTTCATGTTCTCTCTTATAGCATGAACTTCACCAAGTACACATCAAGGTTCCCGACCTTGGTTTTGGTTCTTTAACTTGAAAGAACTTTCTTATCGATTATCTCATAACGAACGAATTTGTGATGAATGATATAACTTGTACTGATCAAGTACCCCATCCACACACAATGCACTAGGTATATGTTTTGTAGAGTCTTGCAACAATTTGCCAAGACGATTGGCCTAGCTCTTCTCACAAGTCCTAGCATAGTCAGGAAAGATTAGTTTTGAGTAACTTCTTATTCAACTAAGTATCTTCCCAAAACTTCTTATTTCTCCTTCTAGCTTGAAAGGTTAAGGATTCTCATAAATCCTCACATGTGCTCGGATTTTCATTAATATGTGCAACCTCTTGACACATATAAGAGCATTCTGACAAACACCGAAATCGCTCACCGGATTCTACTTGAGAATTCATGACGTTTCTATTTTGACTTACCAATCAATCATCATGCCCTTATGCATATGATTCATAATTGGACATGTACATGATTATCCTAATGGCGGAAACATTAGTTACTAATAATCATGAGATCAACCGTTCATAGGTTCAATGAACGACCATGACTGCTAATGGCAATTCCATTTTCATTTACATGAATAACCTATGTGAGTGTTGATACGATGAGTATCTCTTAATACTAATCCAACATCCCTTGATGTAATTGGATTCATCATAGTCCATTTTCATCCAGAATTGAAAACTCAAATGCTTCTTTATGAAAGAAGGTATTAGCTCGTCATTCTTTAATGAGTGATGAGTTGTAAACATTCAAAAGATGATAGCTCCCACTAAATTCCATGTCTTCACATGAGAATTTCCTAACTCCCACTCAATTTCACACATTTCGAAATTGACTTCTCAATCGAAACTTTTCAAGAATTGAAACATAAATTGCATTGCCAAGTTATTAAGAAACCATATATGTTCCCATCATATCCTTTCAAAATACCTATTTCGAAGAGGTCTCATATTAACCTTACGGAAAGAGATTTTAAATCTCTAACACACTCATGTCATAATGATGTGTAGCAATGTCATTATTTAAATATAAATAATATTTAGAACACGTCCTTCGAAAATACCCTTTCGGAAGGAGGTTTAACCATTTCATAATGAGGTTACGCAATGACATTTGCGTGGTTAAAACTTGGCCATTGAAGATATCGGTATATCAAATTTTGCAACGCGATCATAACTAGTATGTAACTTTGATTCATTTAGGCTCTTAAGTAAATCTCAAGGTTGAAACTATTGGTCAAAATTTCATAAAATTAGTCCAAAAATTGTTAAGACTTTACATTAGTCATTTTTCTTCCAAAACTTTCTTTTGGTCTCCTCGTGTAGTTATCCTGAGAATATACTCTTATGATTACTTCACTTGGTCTCTTTAGTCATATAGAACTAACTTGAGACCATAGATCTCATCTATTCGGCATACTATGTAAATAGATATACCTTCATTCAAATCATTCTCTCTTGCGTAGATCTTCATTTACACAAGTACACAATTTTATCTTGCCTTGTGTGTTGTGTTCTCATTTTTCTCCCACTCTATCTTTAGAATAAATACACTTTAGATTCAAAGATAGCATATGAGACACAAATAATGATGTTGAAGTATAAGGAGAACTATCTCATAGATTGACTAATAGTTATTGATTTTATATGTGTACTTGGTGATTGACAATCCTTTAAGAGAGTTCATAGACTCAAAATCGCTTTATAAATGATCATACACAAGCCTTAAGCATGTGGACATATAATGAAACCCGTCATTATATTTGTCTATTAGATCACTTTAAGTGAATAATCTTATGTTTCAAAGTGCAAGCATTTAAAGATGAATTTTAGAACATAAAAGGATAAATGATAAAACGGGTGACTTGGGTTGCAAACCAAGTCATCATTATCCAAAATACAAACCATTATCCAAAATACCTTTCCATGTCGAACACGGAAACTTAAGGTTCTAAAATTCAAAACATAATTTAAAATAAGACAATGAAAAGCAAAGCTCCATGAAAGCTATCCCTAGCTTCTTGATGGTTTCTCATGCTTGCTTTTCTTTTCCCTTGTCTTTGCTTGGTGGAAGCCCTATTTACAATAAAAGGGAGATACATTATCACAACTTTGCATCATAATACCATAGTTGAATTAGAAACATAAAAGAAGGATAGTCACTTACCTACTGGAGTGATCTTTTTGAAGGAAATGTAGATTCATATACATATTAACATACTCATATATGTCTAAATTAATTTGTCATAAAATTAATAGTGGAACTTATGCATGCAAACTTTAATAAAAGAAGATAAGAAAACATTTTCTCACCATAATAATTTCGGTCATATTGGGCACCAACAAGATCTCATTCTTGTTGATTCTTGAGCTTTCCAATAATGGATGAACATACAAAATCCCAAAGTAGAGATTCTCCAATTAGTAGCACCCAAGACAATCTCTTAATCCCACAAAAGAACATGTACTAGATGTTTATAATGTGGTTTACCTTAAATTTGATTACTAAAACTCATATTATACTACTAGTATTATTAGTAATTACTAAGAACAAATTAGATTCATAAAACTTGGTTTTATGAAGAACAAGAGAGAGGTTTTATGTTTTCTTAGAACATTAGAGAGTAATGAATTATTGAGGAAAAATCCTCTCTAATTCTCTATTCAAAAACCGGTGGGTGGGAGGTGTCTTAGCCCCTTTAATTTTTGCTTTTTGTCTTCACAAGACAAACTAGTGTAAGACTTTGTCTATTGTCATGTCACTATCAAGTGTCATGGACAAATGAATAAGACAAATAGAAAAAGACAAACTTCTAAGCATGCTCACCCATATTTCGGTTTCTAAGTTGTAATATGGAGTCCATTTTATTTTTGTCAATTGTACAATTGTATGTCATGTGACATGTGACATGTCTTATGTCATGTTTTAATTTAAAATGCATATTTAACAAATTAAATATCATTTATAAATTAAATAAATCATATTTAACAAGTTGACTAGTAATATAAAATTACTTTCTCATAAAATGGTCATTTAATTACTAGTTAGTATAATTCACAATATCTTGTAATTATAACTAACTTATCATTCTCATCTCGCATGTTTCGCAAACACCGATTAATATTAGTAATATAACTTCTTAAATTACTAAATAAAATCTTATTTAATCACATTATAATAAGATGTCATTTTTCTCTCTTATGATAATAATTTGTTCAATTTTAAGGAATTAATTAATCTGTATCGGCATACAACTAATTAACCTTTTCAATTAAGGGAGTCGTCCTTTAGGTGTGACCTCAAGGGATCACTTGATCACCACCGTCTCACGACAGTAATGTCAAACTCTAGCCAGCCAATCATTACCGATATGTGTGGACCAGTTGACTTATATATTATGTATCATCCCTTCCGTATTCTTGAAATGAGATTTATTTATGATATTTAAATCATGTGATCGCACTATTGTTGAGGACACATTTCCCAACAATCTCCCACTTGTCCTCGACAAGTGTGCGTCACCAATTCTCTTGTCCTATTACTATCTCCCACTCAATGCAAGGTGTCTTTCGGGTCGTACTTGCAAGTGATCATATCGAGAGTGGTTTCCTCGATCTGGAGAATAACTGATTGACCGGAATTTATCCACCATGGATACATTCCGAGCGTGGCCACGCATTTCCAGTTCATTACTCCTCGAGTGGCCCTGAGATATTGTTTTAACCCTGACAAGGGGGTGGACAATTCCTATCGCACTTATTCCCTTCGACTAGCCACAGCCATCATAACCCAAAATATGCCCATTTGACCCCATTTACGAAGGTCGTAGTAACACAAATCAAAGTTAATCTGAAACTGTGCCATCTTAGGCGAATAGTCTTTAGTCAAAGAATCGACTCATTAGAATACTATAGTAGCTCTCGCCATGACCAGGCTTTATAAATTTGCCAGAACTGTATAAGCGGTCACTGCACGACAAAGTGTTCCCAACAGTCCGCCTATGTGATCGACTAGTCATCTCACATGACTCTATGGCACTTGAACTTGCCATCAATCGCATCACACTCTAGTCACTTCGAGACGTCACCTCATGTAAGTGACTATGGGCGAATACAATGCTAATCCGTGTTCACTTTAACGGGGTTCAATTGTCTCTACAACCCGTTTGGATGTAACAAAGTATAATAAAAGAGTTTTAAAGTAAAACTTGAACGACAAATGCGATTATCACATATGAATAGTCAATGCCTGATTACTATTTCATATTCTATAATCTAATTTGATCTTGTACGTAGTTTGTTCATTTCAACTCAATTGAAATGACATGACTCATCATGTTTATCCTTTGAGAAGGCTTTGGTTAGTAGGTTTTATCAACTTCTTGTACCTTACTCAACCTTACTACATACTCGTTTTCCTTTGTAATGTATACATTTGCATTACAAAACTTTCTGAGTACGTGTCGAGATCTAATCAAGACATAGGCCTTCTAGCCTTAGAATAGCTCCCATTGTTTTCGCAGTGTGCGGGACTCTTCCTTCTTGCACATCCCATGATTGCAAGTGTACTCAATTTCCGTTATAAATATCTCTCAGTGTTCTTTATTGCCTAGAACGATTCTAGAAAATCTACTTCTTAATTATCATAGCCACAATGGTATCTTAACCATCCTAATGTGTTTTGATTATGGTTTTGTCGGAAACCATGCGCAATCTCAATTGTCAATTGTCACTTGTGTAACACCCTTACACAAAATTGCATCATAAACACTTTGCTTTACTTCCTTAATGCTTCTGCAAGCACTTAAGGGTAATCTTTATAGCTTACTTGGTAAAGATTACTTAAATTCGATTTTTGAAAACAATTCATCATACTCAAAGCATATGAAGTGTTATACATCATTTCTTTTTGATTGATTCGGCAGCGGAAGCAAATGAAATCAATCAAATATGTTCAATTTAATTGAACTAGTCATGAATCTTATCAACATAAGACTTCTTACTGACGCTAATATTATGTGGATTTATCTTCATAAATCCGGATATTCAAGATGTATTATAATACTCCAAAAGTCTTAAATCATTCTCAATGATCAATATGTCATCCACATATCGGACTAATTAAAAATTCCGTAACTCCCACTAAACTCCATGTATAAACACAACTTCTCGACTTATCGACAAACGTTTTATCACATGATCAAAATATTGATTCTTACTCATTGATGTCCTACTTAAGACCCTCTCTTAAGTTTCACATTATCTTAGGATTGCAAGAATCTAATAAACTCATGACATGTATTGAATACATTTCTTCTATTGAAGAAGTGGGTTTTAGATTCACTCGCTATGTATTTCATAACCTCATAATGAAACACAATCCCTAAGAATATCCAAATAGACTTAAGCAATTCAATTAGTGCAAAACCCTTTGCAACCAATCTTGCTTTGAAATATCTCTTTATTAGTGCAACACCCTTTGTCACTAATCAAGACTTTTGATTTCGGATTTTCATGGCTCTAAGCCTTGTATTGAGTTGTGACTTATATACTCTCGTGTAAGTCATATGTTCATTACTTTCCAGAAGTAATCAACTTGAATCAAATAATTTCTTTTGTAAGTTATAAGCTCTTTACTTTCTTAAAAGTAACATGAATTCATCATTTTTAACAAGTGACGAATTTTAACCTCTTAGGTTTTGAAGAAACAATGTCTTACACAAAACGTCTCATGTAGCCAAGAAAGACCAGTTTCTTGCGACACCGTTTTACACAAAACATCTCACGTAGCCAAGAAAGACCAGTTTCTTGCGACATAACATCTTTGTGGCTCTTTGAATAATTTCTCCCACTCTGTCTTCTAGAAATAAACTTGTATTTTAGAAAGACAGCTTCATGAGCCGCAAACCCGTCGTGCTCGTGATAATTGCAAGTGAAAAATGAGCATTTGTTTCTTGTGAAAACTTACAACCATGGTACCCTTACCATTTCATATCTCATATGATTCGATTTAGTGGAAAAATAATCTAGACAAAAATGATAAAATCCCCAAAAGGATCAAGTAACTCAAAGTAACTTGATTGAAGTCCAAACCATATCGAATAGCGTTTGATTTCTTATCCAACCACACATTATTCCATAATGCGTGCTAAGAGAGATTAACTTGTGATACTATATCACATTTCCTTTGGCTTATATCAAAGTCTTCACTTTGATAGTCCCATCACGACTAAATCATGATTCCTTGAACATTTGAACTTCTTCAAAGATTTCTCTATTTACCTTATTAAGTGAACACGCTAGTGTCAACTTAAATCGTTGGTAAAAGAAAATGATCAACCTATTTTGGATCAATGATTTACAACCTCGATCTCCTTTTCAACCAAAAGGCACGAGACATCTTGCTTTGAATACAAGATACGCGTATACCATTAACAATCTAATGGTTTCAAGAGTACTCGATAACTCTTTGCGTTCATCATTCCAAAATTTTAAGGTTTAATCTTGGGTTACCAATTTTTGAGTCTTGCATCATCTTCATGATATATTATTCTAGTTTGGTTTAGAATATAATCACCTTGATGATGGGCTAGCCATGCATCAAATCATGGTGTATAGGGTCACAAAAGTGAAACCTCTTTTGAATCTTAACAAGTTTATATTCTTATTTAGAGTTTATGCACTCAATAGTCATAATTAAGTACAACTTTAAATCCAAAAACTAGATTGAGTACACAATTACTCTATCTCTCGACATTATTGATGCTAGTTGTCTATTCTAATCATCTTATGTAACGAACACAATGATGAAAACCTCCACTGGTTTCTAATATTGACGAAGTAGTACTAGCAAAATTTTATGTTTAATCAAATAAACATTTAAAGAAGAAGGTCCCATTAGATGTCCCACAACTAACTTGTTGATTCTTCAATAATTTGGGGCAGTTTCCTTTCTTGTGTCCAACATTTAAGACAATGGAAACTTTATTGGTCGGGATTGATAGGTTTAGTATCGTCATTCTCAACAACTTTACTTTTAACATTACCTTGTATCAATTCCATTATAATCTTTACTTCTTGAACCTCGTCCTCATGTTAACGGTTTACGAGAATGCTCCCACTCATTTCAATGAGTCTTTGCTTTGAGTAGCAAAATTGAATTCATGAAGAACACTCTTCATTTGTTCGTTTTAGTCTTAAAACTTTCATTGAAGTGGTTGCGTTATTTTGGTCAATTACGAATTCTGAAAATCTAATCACCAAAACAATTTATCGCTTCAAGGTACTTAATTCAATTAAGCATATGAAACATAGTCCATTGTAAGTAGAAGTGTTAGTCAAGAATCAAAAACCTGTTTGATAATGAATAACTCTAATCTATACTCTTTACAAGAGATCCTTATCAATGGTTCATTTGAGGTTTTAGAAGCAAATTCATATTTGTCTTTAGTTATAATGTTTTAATGGAGATTCGTTATCAAAATCGAAATGATATCGTATATGAATTGTGGTAAAGAAATAGAACAATATAAAACGGAATAGAGGAAAACTTAACATTTATCGTTTTATTAATACTTGGAAAAACAAGTATAGCATTTACATAGTGACCTCTACCCAACTATGATAAATGATTCCAAGACCCAAATTCATATCAACTTAGGCACGGGGTAGCCGATGCAACCTTCATTAATATAACTCGGTGGATTAACCTTTTAATCGATTCTACTTTTAGAACTCTTGGTCGATAAAATTACTCTAATGTTTATCTATAGCCCAAAACACATCAACAAGGGCACGAGGTAGCCGATGCAACCCTTATCAATTACTTTTGTTGAGTTCAATCCAAATTTCGAATAAATGTGTCCATTATCCAAACCCACATCAACTTGGGCACGGGGTAGCCGATACATTCCTTATCAACATGAATTCGGTGGATTAACATTCATCACCCACTTCCCCTACGTAACAAGGTTTGTACCCCGGGGTAGCCGAGTGCACTCCCTCGCGAAATAGGTTTTCATGGTTTCTACTATTTGGTAAGGCTATGTCTCAATTAATTGTTTTAGCGAGAGGTCATGCCAATTTATTATCTATCACGTTTTAAGTGAACTAAAGCGGTGAACTACGATAATTTGAATTGACACGGTCGATAAACTCGATAAGATAAAATGCATGTTTTAGTTATGGCGATTTAGCGATGCATGTGACATAAAATAAAATGCAAGCATAAAGATAAATAAATCCTAGTATGGCCTTTCCTAAAATAGAAAAACTATTTAACTATTACATATTCGGAAACCAACTCCATTGGTCCCTTGAACTTCGGTTGTGGCACGCATCTCGAGGTAACACCGTCTTTATGTATCGCCATTCTTGAAGAAATCCGTCTTTGGGAACTCCGGAATGAATAAAATTACATAATAAATTACATAATTTCCTATTATACATTTGTCACTAAAATAAAACAAATCTATTAAATTAAAAAACGGTGATACGAGATCACAAATAAAATTACAACCGAATCGATATTCCCATACATTTCGGGAAATACCAATTAAAATCTAAGGCCATACTAAGTAAAATTACATAATTCAAAATTACATAAATTAAAATTATGACAATCATAAAGAAAAATGCAGCATTATAATATGTATGAACATGCTCAATTTTTATGCTAAATCGCCTTTAATAGCCAATATCATATATTACTCGGTTTTTACGGATTTGCGTGATTTCAACATTTTATAATCACAAAAATACATAAACTCATATTTATGCATAAGTTAATTACCCTAACCTCTTAGGACTAAAAATATAGTCTTCACTAATAATTTGACCATAATTAACCCATATCTTATAAAATTGTTCATAAATGGACTAAAATTACAAAAATAAGCTATTAAACTTCAAATAAATCACAAAATTTCAAATAAATTCAAAATTTGAAATTTAAACTCATGAACATTCTGGAAAAATTCCATGACACTCATAATGTTCAAAATCTTAGGTTAAAAATTTCGAAATTTTTCCGGAAAAACAATGTTGCGGTTTATCGATTTTAATAAAATAATCATAAAAACATGGAAAAATTATTTTCACTAACTTTTCAATTTTAGATCTGAAAAAGATAATAAAATGCAACATTAGACGTTTTTCCTAAGTCATAGATTATGTTTTATTAATTTTCCACTAATAATGTCACTATTTATGCTATTTTTCTTCAAAAATCCATAAATCATGCAAAAAGACTTCTTTATAGCCAATTATTTTACACACATCTTGTAAAATTGCATGTGACAACATATTAATTTTCTATGACCAGATTCGAAATTTAACTCATATTAACCTATTTTACACCTAAATCCGAATTTAATAATGAAAAATTCATTTTTCGAGCATAACAAGTCCAAAAATTATGAAACTTTACAGGTTATCTCAAAATAATATATTTAACAACATATCCAAAAACCAAGTGAAAATTCGAAGTATAGCTATTTTTAGACCAAAAATGACATTTTTACTCATAAAATCACATTTAAATGCCATTATTGTAAATTATGAACAATAAAAATCCGAAAAATTAACCAAAATATCCTAAAACATTTTAGGACCAGAAATATTAACATGCATGGATTAATTTCGTGATATCTCATAATAACACAAATTTTACAAGTTTTATTTGTTATTCTTATAACTCGGAAAAAATTTTAACCGATGTGCATGCAAACAACCGTGGCTCTTGATACCGATTGAAGGAAATGTAGATTCATATACATATTAACATACTCATATATGTCTAAATTAATTTGTCATAAAATTAATAGTGGAACTTATGCATGCAAACTTTAATAAAAGAAGATAAGAAAACATTTTCTCACCATAATAATTTCGGTCATATTGGGCACCAACAAGATCTCCTTCTTGTTGATTCTTGAGCTTTCCAATAATGGATGAACATACAAAATCCCAAAGTAGAGATTCTCCAATTAGTAGCACCCAAGACAATCTCTTAATCCCACAAAAGAACATGTACTAGATGTTTATAATGTGGTTTACCTTAAATTTGATTACTAAAACTCATATACTACTACTAGTATTATTAGTAATTAATAAGAACAAATTAGATTCATAAAACTTGGTTTTATGAAGAACAAGAGAGAGGTTTTATGTTTTCTTAGAACATTAGAGAGTAATGAATTATTGAGGAAAAATCCTCTCTAATTCTCTATTCAAAAACCGGTGGGTGGGAGGTGTCTTAGCCCCTTTAATTTTTGCTTTTTGTCTTCACAAGACAAACTAGTGTAAGACTTTGTCTATTGTCATGTCACTATCAAGTGTCATGGACAAATGAATAAGACAAATAGAAAAAGACAAACTTCTAAGCATGCTCACCCATATTTCGGTTTCTAAGTTGTAATATGGAGTCCATTTTATTTTTGTCAATTGTACAATTGTATGTCATGTGACATGTGACATGTCTTATGTCATGTTTTAATTTAAAATGCATATTTAACAAATTAAATATCATTTATAAATTAAATAAATCATATTTAACAAGTTGACTAGTAATATAAAATTATTTTCTCATAAAATGGTCATTTAATTACTAGTTAGTATAATTCACAATATCTTGTAATTATAACTAACTTCTCATTCTCATCTCGCATGTTTCGCAAACACCGATTAATATTAGTAATATAACTTCTTAAATTACTAAATAAAATCTTATTTAATCACATTATAATAAGATGTCATTTTTCTCTCTTATGATAATAATTTGTTCAATTTTAAGGAATTAATTAATCTGTATCGGCATACAACTAATTAACCTTTTCAATTAAGGGAGTCGTCCTTTAGGTGTGACCTCAAGGGATCAACTGATCACCACCGTCTCACGACAGTAATGTCAAACTCTAGCCAGCCAATCATTACCGATATGTGTGGACCAGTTGACTATATATATTATGTATCATCCCTTCCGTATTCTTGAAATGAGATTTAATAATGATATTTAAATCATGTGATCGCACTATTGTTGAGGACACATTTCCCAACACTTTTCAGCCTTAATATCACCAAGGTATTTGGAACAATTTCTTTTCCAATGTCCCATACCATTACAATAATGGAATTTATCAAGAGGACCCTTCTTGATCTTTGGGGTGCTAGCTTCACAAGTCTTAGCTTTGGTGAATGTGGGAGCTTGCTTCTTGCCCTTTCTCCCATTCTTCTTGAACTTCCCCTTACTCTTAGTGCTTATGTTAAGCACATCCTTGGGTGGGTTCACATTTAACCCCATGTCCCTTTCGGCTTGCACAAGTAACTTGTGCAACTGCTCAAGAGACACATCCTTGTCTTGCATGTTAAAATTCACCCGGAATTGAACATACGCTTTCACTTTGGACAAGGAGTGTAGAA
Source organism: Silene latifolia (assembly GCF_048544455.1). Lineage (NCBI taxonomy): Eukaryota > Viridiplantae > Streptophyta > Magnoliopsida > Caryophyllales > Caryophyllaceae > Silene > Silene latifolia. The sequence continues at coordinate 34,649,644 of NC_133536.1, forward strand.
TCCTATCTACAATGAGTTCTTTGGGGATTTCAACCTTTTGAATTTTCAAGGTCTCAACAAGCTCCATGAGTTTGAGCACATGAGGGCTAACCTTTTGGCCCTCTTTGAAGTCGAGATCAAAGAATGCCGCGGCCGCCTCATATTGGACGATCCGCGGAGTTTGTGAAAACATGGTCACAAGTTTGGAGTAAATCTCATTAGCATTGCCCATTTTAAAGGCTCTCCTTTGGAGGTCCGCCTCCATCGCAAATATCAAGACATTTTTCATTGCGGCGGACTCCTTTCGGTAAGCCTCATATGCTTCCCTAGTGGCGGCGGTCGACCTAGTAGTAGGTTCGGGTGGAGAGGCCTCGGTAAGGTAACGAAGCTTGTCGTCACCTTGGGCGGCCAATTTGAGTTGGGCATCCCAATCGGAGAAATTTGACCCATTCTTCTCAAGTTTACATCGATCCATAAAAGATCGGAGCCATGATGAACTAGCGAGAGGTGTGGCGTTTGGAGTTGGTGTTGCCATTTGTTATGAGAAAAAGAAGTGGTCTAGAAAACAAAAATAAGGAGTAAAACAAATGTTGTTTTCACAATAATACTCGTAAAAATTGTATGATTTAAACAAGTTTTATGCATTTTTCTAGTGACCTCTACCCAACTAGATAAATGATTCCAAGACCCAAATTCATATTAACTTAGGCACGGGGTAGCCGATGAAACCTTTATCAATATAACTCGGTGGATTAACCTTTTAATTGATTCTACTTTTAGAACTCTTGGTCGATAAACTTACTCTAATGTTTATCTATAGCCCAAAACACATCAACAAGGGCACGGGGTAGCCGATGAAACCCTTATCAATTACTTTTGTTGAGTTCAATCCAAATTTCGAATAAATGTGTCCATTATCCAAACCCACATCAACTTAGGCACGGGGTAGCCGATGAAACCCTTATCAACATGAATTCGGTGGATTAGACATTTATCACCCACTTCCCCTACGTAACAAGGTTTGTACCCCGGGGTAGCCGAGTGCACTCCCTCGCGAAATAGGTTTTCATGGTTTCTACTATTTGGTAAGGCTATGTCTCAATTAATTGTTTTAGCGAGAGGTCATGTCAATTTATTACCTATCACGTTTTAAGTGAACTAAAGCGGTGAACTACGATAATTATAATTGACACGGTCGATAAACTCGATAAAAGAAAATGCATGTTTTAGTTATGGCGATTTAGCGATGCATGTGACATAAAATAAAATGCAAGCATAAAAATAAATAAATAAATAAATCCTAGTATGGCCTTTCCTAAAATAGAAAAACTATTTAACTATTACATATTCGGAAACAAACTCCATTGGTCCCTTGAACTTCGGTTGTGGCACGCATCTCGAGGTAACACCGTCTTTATGTATCACCATTCTTGGAGAAATCCGTCTTTGGGAACTCCGGAATAAATAAAATTACATAATAAATTACATAATTTCCTATTATACATTTGTAACTAAAATAAAATAAATCTATTAAATTACAAAACGGTGATACGAGATCACAATAAAAATTACAACCGAATCGATATTCCCATACATTTCGGGAAATACCAATTAAAATCTAAGGCCATACTAAGAAAAAATTACATAATTCGAAATTACATAAATTAAAATTATGACATTCATAAAGAAAATGCAGCATTATAATATGTATGAACATGCTCAATTTTATGCTAAATCGCCTTTAATTAGCCAATATCGTATATTACTCGGTTTTTACGGATTTGCGTGATTTCAACATTTTACTATCACAAAAATTACATAAATTCATATTTATGCATAAGTTAATTACCCTAACCTCTTAGGACTCAAAATTTAGTCTTCACTAATAATTTGACCATAATTAACTCATATATTTATAAAATTGTTCATTAATGGACTAAAAATATAAAAATAAGCTATACAAAAATTCAAATAAATTTGAAATTTGAAATTTAAACACATGAACATTCTGGAAAAATACCATGACACTCATAATGTTCAAAATCTTAGGTTAAAAATTTCAAAATTTTTCCGGAAAAACAATGTTGCGGTTTATTGATTTTAACTAAAATAATCATAAAAACATGGAAAAATTATATTCATTAACTTTTCAATTTTAGATCTGAAAAAGATAATAAAATGCAACATTAGACGTTTTTCCTAAGTCATAGATTATGTTTTATTAATTTTACACTAATAATGTCACTATTTATGCTATTTTTCTTCAAAAATCCATAAATCATGCAAAAAGACTTCTTTATAGCCAATTATTTTACACACATCTTGTAAAATTTCATGTGACAACATATTAATATTCTATGACCAGATTCGAAATTTAACTCATATTAACCTATTTTTCACCTAAATCCGAATTTAATAATGAAAAATCCATTTTTCGAGCATAACAAGTCCAAAAATTATGAAACTTTACAGGTTATCTCAAAATAATATATGTGACAACATATCCAAAAATCACTGGAAAATTCGAAGTATAGCTAATTTTAGACCGAAAATGACATTTTTACTCATAAAATCATATTTAAATGCCATTATTGTATAATATGAACAATAAAAATCCGTAAAATTAACCAAAATATCCTAAAACATTTTAGGACCAGAAATATTAACATGCATCAATTGATTTCGTGATATATCATAATAACACAAAATTTACAAGTTTTATATGTTACTCTTTATAACTCGGAAAAACTTTTAACCGATTTGCATGCAAACAACCGTGGCTCTTGATACCGATTGAAGGAAAAGTAGATATATATACTTGCATATTCATATATGATTTAATTTAATTTGTCATAAAATTAAATATGGATTTTATGCATGCAAACAAATGAGCAAAATAGAGGAGAAATCATGTTCTTACATTGGATGTTTCGGTTTTATGGGCACAAGAGAGATCACCTTTCTCTCTTGTTCTTGTGCTATCCTTTAATGGAAGAACCAAGATCCATGTATAGGATCTTTCCCTAAGCTTAATACCCAAGGCTTTCTCTTAATAAAAATTAATATTATAGGAACTAGTACAATATTAATTTTAGTAGAAAATTGATCCAAAATATTATATAACACTTGAATATTTTGGTTTTTGGAGAGAAGAAGAGGAGAATTATTTTTATCTCTAGAATACTAATTTTGGATGAGTGATGGAATGAATAAGATTTACAACATTTTGTATGTTATTAGGTTAATGAGATGAAAAACCATGATGGTTTTCTATTCTCAAAAACCGGGTGGAAGGGGGGCTTTTTGGGGAGCCAATGCATGCAATTATTGCCCTTAACAATAAACAATAGGGTTGCATGACTAAATGGTAGGTAATCATTGTGTTTCCATTATCTTAATCAAACACAATATTAGCTTAAATCACCCCTTAATTTCGGTACACTTGATAATAAGGGATCCATATTATTTTTGTCAATTTGTCAATATGTAACATGTCACATGTAGCATAAATTTGTTGTGTATTTTTAATATATTAAAAATCAACGTATTATTAAAATACGTCACATACAAAATTGACTTAGTAATTTCATAATTACTTGTACCAAAATATTTTTCCATTTATAAATCACAACTAATTGTATTTATAAAAATTCATTCAATTTGAATTGTTTCTTTAAACAATAATTTCATCCGAGTAATGATACAATTCGATTACACAGACCGTATCTCATTTAATCACATTTTAATATGATACGTAAATTTTACTTCCAAAATCGTCCGTCAATTTTCAAATAATTTAATTAACTCGTAACGTTATACGATTAATTAAATAATCAATTAAGAGTGTTGCCCTATAGGTATGACCTAAGAGGTCAACTGATCACCACCGTCGCACGACAGTAATGTCAAACTCTTGTCAGCCAATCATTACCGATATATGTTGACCAGTTGACAGTAACAATATTACTTCCCAATTGTATTCTTTATAATGAGATTTAAACATGTGATCATCATGATCAACAGTCGTGATCGCATTATTGTCGGAGGACACATATTCCAACAAGAATAGCAAATGAGCATGTCATAGGCATATTTAAATAAGTGAAGTAAATGAAAGAACATACATACGGTTAGTTAATCACAAGCACGAATTCCAATGAAATGTGACATATGCAACTATCCAAAATTATGAAAGACTAGTACTTAAGTCATGTGAGATAGATAAACGAGTAGTCAATAATCGCAATACATATATTAAAAATCATAGCCATTAATTTGGAAATATTCTAACAAACATTACATGGGACGTGGCTATTAACGTCACATGCGCACTCATGGATTGCATCTCACCATAAGAACGGATGGGAGCATCAATCTTGGCGATCATATTGCAACTAGAAGGCATGCATCTCACCTCTAGTGTTAGATAGGACCAAGACTCTTACATTCAACCACATAAGACATAAACTCTCGTGATAAAAACATATGACAATGACCATAACCAAGCAAGACATTTACTACTCTTAGAGTAAATTTTCCCAGAAAAAGACTAAGATAAAACTCACTTACCAGAGCAGCACAAGTGACCAAAACCGTACTTGTCAGAACAATACAAGCAGCCAAAATCTTACTTGCTAGAACAACACAAGTAGCCAAAACCGTTTTTTCCAGAACAGCACAAGTAGCCAAAAGCGTACTTGCCAGAACAGCACAAACATCCAAAATCGTACATGCCAGAACAACATAAGTAACCAAAACCGTACTTGCCAGAATAGCACAAGCAGCCAAAATTGTACTTGCCAGAATAGCGCAAGTATCCAAAACCATAGTTGCCCGATGTAGATACCTCATTTCTGCACCTCCCGCAAGCCACCCGGTGATGATTGGGCCGCATGTTTGGTACACGGAACGATTTATGATAGTTCGTAAGTTTATCGTCAATTGATAGCTCAAACACTTTTGTCTACCTCATAGTCGTCATATACGCACCGATACGGTCGTTTTGACAGTAATTAGAGTATATTTGGAGTCCGGGTCAAAAACCGTCTTCATTTTCTAATAACCATTTAAAATACTGAGTCGGAATATTCTGGAATGTTCCGGATATTCTATTCCATATTTTCAATCTTTTAACCTTTGGCAAATTTGATGTGAACATTATTTGAGCACATTTAGTCCCCTAATTGAGCCTATTTTGCATACTATTATAACATTCTATGGCCATTTTATCCGTCAAAACCTTCCTATTTGCTTTTCTATCGCATTTCATATGTTTTGTAGAAAAGGAGATAATAAGGCGGAAATTCACGTATTTCGTGCATATTTGGAAGCTTATTGATGATATTAGATGGACTAGTATGAAGAGGAGGCAAGAATGATGGCCAAGTATGTAGGAATAAAGTGTATATAGAAGAATCAAAGGGTTAAAAGTAAGAATGACGAGAGGGAAGGCATTACAAGAAGAAATCGCTCGAAAACCGAATCAAGGGCTGCTCCTTTGGCTCTGAAAGTATGCTAGATGGAACGGCGTCGAAAAAACAAGTGATCTAGGCTTTTGAATCACTCCAATAGGGGTCCGGATGAGAAAATGACGCCCGTTTTACAATCCGAGGTCAAACAAAGAAGCTGTCCACCAATCCGCTCGTCCCGAGACCAATCCGCTCGTCTTCTAAGGAATACGCTCGTCCACCCTCTAAATCCGCTCGGATTCCCTTGCTACAATCCGAGCGTCTTGCTCCAAATCCGCTCGTCTTTCCCTGCTACAATCCGCCCGTCCCGACACCAATCCGCCCGGATTCCTTTACAACAATTTTCGTGTTCTTCAAGCTCCGTGAAAGACGCCCTTCCTTCGAAAAATACCGTCTTCTCCCCGCTCAAATCTCAAAAGTGTAATTACTAGTTTAGCCCTTAGTTAACCCTAATGCATCCACCTAATTTCCACTATAAATACCCCATTTGTAATAATCCTTTTAAACAAGTTTTTAGAGTATAAAATCCTTCTTTAGATTAGATTAGGAGTAGATTAGAATAGATTACTCTTTAATCTTTCCACACATTACACATTAATCTCTCCTTAATTATTGTTCAAGTTTATTATTCAATTTTATTATTGGGTAATTGAAGATTATTGGGTTATTATTGGGAGATTGACAACCTTCTATCAATCATCAAGTTCTTCTATTATTCTTTGCATTATTATTTGGATCACCTCAAGTTTGGTATAATTACTTTACTCTTTAATCTTTATTGTTCATTTCTTCATTCCATTATCATGTTTATACTTGTTGTGATGATTGACACCATTAATGACATGTTTTCCATGATGATGAGTGAGTAGTTACTTAGCTAGGATTAGTGGGTAATTAAGGGAAACCAACATGGGATTGATTCATGCTTAATCTAATATGTTCACATGATTAAATTGCTTGCTTGTTGTGATGTCAACTTTATGCACATGTTATGTTTGATGAAATGCTAAGCCTATGAATCCTTGCATTTTTACCATCTCTTATCTACTCAACTTGACTTGTAAGATATAAACCAACTCGAGTCTTGTTAGACCATGCATAGAAGTTGAATAGGAGGAAAGTAAGTCGACTTGTAGGTGTTGTACAATCTAATCGATTCGGCTCCGGGACCCAACCCTTCCTATGAACCGTAAGACATAAACCAACTCGGTTCCTCCACAACATTAATTGCTTGCAACTTTGTAAACATGTTTGTATGATCAACACCATGAATCCCCTATGACCCCATGATATCCTAGCACTTTTAGCCATTTGTTTACATCTTTTCTTTTATTGCTTGTTCTACTTTATTGCTTTTATTAGTCTAGAACACAACTACAAACCCAACCAAATTGTGACATTAGCATAAATTGATATAGATAGACTTAGAATCCAAAGCACACCGTCCCATGGATCGACCTCGACTTACCACTAACTAGTAGTTTGTTGAGTATTATAAATGTGTTTGATTGGATGAGTGACGACCTCGACCACATCAAAATGGCGCCGTTGCCGGGGATGGTGCTATGTGATTAAGTTCTTACTTGTTTGTCTATTTTGATTTTGCTTTAACCTTGAGGAACTTGTTCCTCAAGGATTATTTTTACCATTTTCTTGTAGTTTCCTTGTTTGTAGTTATATCTTTGTCCTAGTTATGATGATGACCGAAGGCTTGGCACATGGAGTATGTGGTGAATCTTTTGAGTACGACTACCATGGGTATGGGGAGTTTTTGGAGCAAGTTGAAACAAACTTACCTTACAACTCATACAATGAAAGTCCTAACCACTACCCCAACTTTTCTTACCAAAGCCCCCACATCCTACATCCACAACAACCACCCTCCCAAAACCCACTTTATAATCAATGCCAAATGTCATCCTACAATGAATACCCATACCACCAAATTCCCATGTACCCACAATAAGAGAATAAGCATAATCTTGACATGCAAAGTGTGGTTCTCCAAATGTTAAGGTGCCAACAAAATCTCTTCATGAAAATGCTAGAAGAGAGCCAAGCTAGGGACAATGTTCTCAAAAACATTGTTACTAATGGTGAGAAGTTGGCAAATCAAATTGCCCAAATGGAAGCTATCCAAATGCTAAATGAAGAAGAAGGGGAAAATAATGAGGGTGAAGAATAATTTGGATGGCATTATGAAGCTACTCTTGTGAATCCCCCACCACCTCCTAAATTCATAAGTATTGAACATCCCATATTCCAACTTGTACCCAACCTTACAAACATTCATGATAGATGTGAATATGAAGATGTTACTTTTGAGGAACGGGAGTGCTTGATTGATTATGGACCAACAGTGGATGATGAATTGAAGCATGATGAAGTTGGGGTGGAGAGCAATGATGAATGTGAGTTGAAGGCCAATTATGAGACAAGCACTTTGTCTAAATTGTCTAATGAATCTAGCTTACACACTAGCCTTGCTTCTCCAATTTGGGATACCTATGATGATGATGATGAGGAAGACCTCCCACCACAATTTCCCTCTATGACCCATGTAGAGGAAGTGTGCTCCCTTGGCACTTATGGGAGTGAAGGTAAAACTTGGAAAGAAGAGGTTGATGAATTTGAACTTGCTATCTTTGGAGAATTGAGAGGCCAAGAGGAAAACTATGATGTTGGCATCTTTGATCATAGTTTGGAAGAAATTGAAGCTCTTTTCTTTGGAAATGGTTCAAGTTCTAAGGAGGGTCAAGAAGAAAGTGAAAAAAATGAAAGCATGAATGACCTCAATAGTGAGAAGTTGACTCCTCCATATCTTATCCTTCAACTATCCCCTCATCAAAGAAATGAGAACTCTCCTTCTACTATTGAAGGATTGATGAATCAATGCTCTATCATCATAGAATTTGAAAGAGATGGTAAAGAGTGGAAGCCTCCGGATGAATATGGGCAATACTTCATACATTGTATTGACAAGAATCATGTGCTTGCTAGTTTGAAGCATTGTAAGAAGCCAAGTGCCAAGGGCAAAACAAATGGGAGAGTGTTCGGCAAGTTCTATTCCAAGCCAAGATGGCTAAACTACGTTTTGACATCGCCAATCTCCTATTTGTGCTTATATGAAGCCCATTCAAAAGCCTTTGACCGGTTGTTGAGAGCATTAAGCAACATGGACAACATCAATAATCATGGCAAGACGGAATGAGTTTGGTGGAGTCCTCCCTCAAACCACCATTTGTAAGATATCCTTTCCTTTCACTTTGCATTACATTTACACTTGCATTTAGTTATATACATATATATTTAGCTTGCATTTGTATTATATTCCATATTGCATTTACATTAGCTAGTTTATATAGTATAGTTTGCATTGCATTATATCTCACATGATTCATGTAGTTAGTTGCATATAGACTAGAATTCATGCATAGTCACTAATGGCCAAACCTATTCATTTCTACACTAGAAATAATGTTTAAATCGGTTTGGGGAGGTTTGATCATAGGTGACCATAGTTTACTAGAAATCATGCATCATATAGTATAGCTTAGATTGCATTCATTTGTTATATTTGGCATATAGAATTACATTTAGTTAGAGCATGCATTCATTCATATCATATTGCATTTGTACTTCAATTTCCAAAAGACTTTAAAAATCCAAAAACATGTATTTCCTTTTTATTCCTAATCTTACATGTACATTGAGGACAATGTCCAAAATAAAGTGGGGGATGGGAATTTATATTCCAAAAATGCATAAAAATTGAAATTTTTTAAAAAATCACAAAAATATGTCTTTTAATTTCATAAAAACAAAACCCATAAAAATTTTGAAAAATTGAAAAATCCAAAAACATGTTCATTTCCTTTGTAGTGTAGTCTTGTATATATTGTGTTTGTTCATCCTTGTTCACATTAATTGACTACGCCACATCCAAGACATGAGGATATTGAAGACCGCATGGTATGATCTTTCCAATCTCCCTTTTCCTCTTTATGTTAATGACTATGTGGCTTTATTTTGATTGATGCGGTATAACAATGTGAACTTAGGACTTGCATTTAGTTTATATGTCATATTAGTTGATAGAATCACTTGCATTAGGATGTTTATATTAATTGCATCATAGCATGTAGTTGCATGTTAGAAAAGTTTTGAAAAGTGCCTAATTAGGAACTTTGACAAGAGCAACTAAGCCATTACAAATACTTTTTCAACTTAAGACTTTGCCTACTAGAATGGTTGTAAAACACCCTAGATAGTGTCATACTAGTATCTTTTGACCCATGACCCAAAGCCTAGTCAAGGGTTTGCATGTGAGTCACCTATCCAACCCCGTGATGCGATATGGACTTGGTTAACTTGTCTAGGTGACCTTGATTGACCTTGTGGTAAGGCAACCCAAAAATACTTTCTATCAATAAGCTTGAAGTGCTCATTTCAAAGAATTTTGTCATGTGGAAGTAATTTAATGCCAAGGAAACCTCAAATGTTATGAAATGTTGAAATGTTGAGAAATTTAAGTTGTTTTGATGGAGGCGTACCACTTCGATGTGCTTTGGAGCGGGATCCATTGAATTGGGCCCCCACATGGTTGTGAATTCAACCACCCAGAGACAGAGTGACTATCACCCCGAAAAGCTATTGTCTAGAGGTTAACCGGTTGCCTAATAAGCGATTGGCGAAAGCAAAGGACACTAGCCCGGAAGGGACAAACCCCATCTCAAATTTTTGAAGTGTGAAAGTCAAATGAGGTCAATTTTTGAATACTAGTCATATCCACCCGTTGTGTATAAAGATTTGAGAATTTCATTCCCAAAAAGCCTTTGTGTCAAGCCACTTTGTCGATCTTGGGACGATCCATGACCTTTACTTTTGTAGAGAATTCGAGACTTGTCATGTCATATGCTACTAGCATCATAGGGATCATCATTCCACCACCATCCGATCGCTCTTGACGAAAGCATTTGGAAATTGAGGACGAAAGTAGTCTAGTTTAACACCATTTGGAGGTGATTTAGTGCCATCCTCTTAGCCTTAGTAGTTTGTTGAACTAGTATTTATGAAGGATTACATGCTCTTCAATTTGTTCCTCTTTAGTGCCTCCGCCACTTGATGAGGAATTGGCTATTCCTTTTGTAGATGCATCCATTATGTGATTTTGTGTGCTTAATGTTTGGATGTGTCGCCATTTTGGCAAGACCCACCTTGCCTTGCAAGAAGGCATCCTACTTCATGGTTGTCTTGTTGTGAGTTGAAGGGGCGGAGTGAGACCCGCTAATTGTCTCATATCGGCTATATTAGTAGGCTAGTTTAAATAAAGGTCTAGTTTTAGTCACCTCTTTACTCGGGACGAGTAAAGGTTCGGTTTGGGGATATTTGATGTGAACATTATTTGAGCACATTTAGTCCCCTAATTGAGCCTATTTTGCATACTATTATAACATTCTATGGCCATTTTATCCGTCAAAACCTTCCTATTTGCTTTTCTATCGCATTTCATATGTTTTGTAGAAAAGGAGATAATAAGGCGGAAATTCTCGTCTTTCGTGCATATTTGGAAGCTTATTGATGATATTATATGGACTAGTATGAAGAGGAGGCAAGAATGATGGCCAAGTATGTAGGAATAAAGTGTATATAGAAGAATCAAAGGGTTAAAAGTAAGAATGACGAGAGGGAAGGCATTACAAGAAGAAATCGCTCGAAAACCGAATCAAGGGCTGCTCCTTTGGCTCTGAAAGTATGCTAGATGGAACGGCGTCGAAAAAACAAGTGATCTAGGCTTTTGAATCACTCCAATAGGGGTCCGGATGAGAAAATGACGCCCGTTTTACAATCCGAGGTCAAACAAAGAAGCTGTCCGCCAATCCGCTCGTCCCGAGACCAATCCGCTCGTCTTCTAAGGAATACGCTCGTCCACCCTCTAAATCCGCTCGGATTCCCTTGCTACAATCCGAGCGTCTTGCTCCAAATCCGCTCGTCTTTCCCTGCTACAATCCGCCCGTCCCGACACCAATCCGCCCGGATTCCTTTACAGCAATTTTCGTGTTCTTCAAGCTCCGTGAAAGACGCCCTTCCTTCGAAAAATACCGACTTCTCCCTGCTCAAATCTCAAAAGTGTAATTACTAGTTTAACCCTTAGTTAACCCTAATGCATCCACCTAATTTCCACTATAAATACCCCATTTGTAATAATCCTTTTAAACAAGTTTTTAGAGTATAAAATCCTTCTTTAGATTAGATAAGGAGTAGATTAGAATAGATTACTCTTTAATCTTTCCACACATTACACATTAATCTCTCCTTAATTATTGTTCAAGTTTATTATGCAAGTTTATTATTGGGTAATTGAAGATTATTGGGTTATTATTGGGAGATTGATAACCTTCCATCAATCATCAAGTTCTTCTATTATTCTTTGCATTATTATTTGGATCACCTCAAGTTTGGTATAATTACTTTACTCTTTAATCTTTATTGTTCATTTCTTCATTCCATTATCATGTTTATAGTTGTTGTGATGATTGACACCATTAATGACATGTATCCCATGATGATGAGTGAGTAGTTACTTAGCTATGATTAGTGGGTAATTAAGGGAAACCAACATGGGATTGATTCATGCTTAATCTAATACTAGTGTTGAGCCCGTGCGAATGCACGGTATTTTAGATTGTCATGTGTAGAGAACTTAACAATTATAGCTAATAATAATATATAAATGAACTTTAAATTTTATTTTTAATTATCTACAATTTTTAATGGGTAAAAATATTAAAAATTAAAATAGAGCGAATTTTACATTTTTACTCCAAATAAATTTATGATTAAAAAAAATAAGATTGTTAGTTTAATTACAAAAATTTATGCTTATTTTTACGCATTTGAAGCATATAACTATTTATGTAATTTTTGTTACAATATACGGAGTAACAATTTAAACGGAGTAAAAAATTTAAAGAATAACAAAGTGAAAAACACACTGATTTTAATAATATGAGTAAAATGTGCATACGTTTTAATATAATATTTACGACATTTAACATACATATATTGGACTAATGAGGTAATAATGAATAAAATACATTTGGCCTAGCTAAAGTTAGGCCCAATTCCTAGCTAAAAGCATTTAGGCGGGAAAATTTTAAGTTTTCTTATTCTTTTAGTATAAGGGGGATGTTCACATGATTAAATTGCTTGCTTGTTGTAATGTCAACTTTATGCACATGTTATGTTTTATGAAATGCTAAGCCTATGAATCCTTGCATTTTTACCATCTCTTATCTACTCAACTTGACTTGTAAGATATAAACCAACTCGAGTCTTGTTAGACCATGCATAGAAGTTGAATAGGAGGAAAGTAAGTCGACTTGTAGGTGTTGTACAATCTAATCGATTCAGCTCCGGGACCCAACCCTTCCTATGAACCGTAAGACATAAACCAACTCGGTTCCTCCACAACATTAATTGCTTGCAACTTTGTAAACATGTTTGTATGATCAACACCATGAATCCCCTATGACCCCATGATATCCTAGCACTTTTAGCCATTTGTTTACATCTTTTCTTTTATTGCTTGTTCTACTTTATTGCTTTTATTAGTCTAGAACACAACTACAAACCCAACCAAATTGTGACATTAGCATAAATTGATATAGATAGAGTTAGAACCCAAAGCACACCGTCCCATGGATCGACCTCGACTTACCAATAACTAGTAGTTTGTTGAGTATTATAAATGTGTTTGATTGGATGAGTGACGACCTCGACCACATCAAAATTATATCCCGAAAATATTTTATAAATATTAAGGAAATCAAGATCAAACCGCAAATTCCGTAATAGAAACGCGGAATTCTTTCTTCTGCCGGAGGAAACCACTTGGGAAAGGACGCAGCAGGTGCTGCGCCTCTTCCAAGAGATGCAGTGGCTGATGCGCCTCTTCACCAGCTCCTTTCTGCGTATTTTCAAATCTTTTCGAGATTTACTTCCAAAGTTTCTTCGAAACCCTAATTCCTCCGTGTGATTAGTATAAATAGAGACCTCCTGTCTCACATATTTCTCACGCGAGTGTCCGCCCTTCTCTTCTCCCTTTGCATTCTAGACCACGCTCTTGCTTTTTGGTGTCTACGTGCTTGAACTTTCGACCACGTAAGCTCGGATCTTTCTGAGTACCAGCCTCGTTTTGCATGACCGACCAATTTGACCAACTCTACATCAATCAACTTAATCAATTTTGTTCTTTTTCCTCTTAGAGGGCACTTTCGTCGTACATTCGAGTCGAGCATCACTAAACGTTAACTTAGTTAATCTCGTTTCGTCAAACATGTAAGTCTGAGGGTGTAAATCCCATATTTTGTTATTGTACTTTATTTTTGTAATCATTATTGTAAGGTTTACGTCGAAAATATATTCAAAACAGATTTATAAAACTTTTATTTAAACCCTTTTTACGGATTAACGGGAGACAGATGTTGAGAAGGAATGCAGAAACTGCTGCGCCTCTTCGAAGGGACGTAGCACCTGCTGCGCCTCTTCGAAGGGACGCAGCACATGTTGCGCCTCTTCCTGAGGCTGCCGCAGTTCCTGCTTTCCTTCTTCTTCCTTCGTCTTTTGTTTAGTTTGTCTGTTTGTTTTCTTTCGTATTCACTTGTTCTTGTCTCATTAACATGATAATTTTGACATAATAATTTTGGCATATAAATCATTAATAATTAATTCATCTTTTAATTCCCGACTTAAATCCCTTATAATTTATATTTGCTGGTTTTCGTCATTAAAATCAATTCGGGTTTTTTTAGAGATTCGATTCATCAATATTGAGTCTCTAGAATTCATCGTTGATATATTTTCATCTGTTTATTATCACCATCAGTAGTTCGTCATTAATAACCCAATTAATTTGATTAGTTTGTTTAATTTGTATCATTAATCCCATAATTAATCTACTAATTAATTCGTTCTAATTAACTCGAATTCCATGTTTTACTGTTTTTATGACCCAATCATATGTAAATAACATGTTAAACCACTTCCATCCGAGTCAAATATCAATAATCAAGCATTAAATTTACCCACGAACATTAACAATATGCAGTTCCGGCTTCACAGCCAGAACTCAACTCAGGAACAGACGCAGCGTCTGCTGCGCCTCTTCCAAAGGATGCAGCTCTGATGCGCCTGTTCCGGGTTGAGTTCTGTCTCTGAACTCCCGTTCCTGTTTTGACCTAGTTATTAGTTTACGTATTAATTAACTATTAATCGTATTATCACCTAATAATCTGTTCGTTAATTTATTTTTTCCTTTCTTTTCTCAAATCATCCGTTTTAAGTGTATTTTTGACGTAAATCAATTAACCCTTTGTAATTATTGTAATTTTCAATTATTGTATTTTTATTGTATTCCTTCTTTATCATATTGTTTGTATGCTCTCACATGTAATTAACCGAAATTCCTACTTTACCCAATTGTATGCTAAAATTACGTGTTTACCGACTTAGTATTAATTCACATGCTAGGATTAATCTAATGGATGTTGCATTGCATGCATATAACCTTCAACATATCGAGTATATAGATGATTTCCCTAATAATTAGATAGTAGAGGCCGCTATCGAGGCGGGCGAGATTAGATGTTCGATCAAAAGCGCTTCCTAATACGTACCCTCACCCCTTACTCCAGATCTCTGTGAACATCCGTGTTCATTGGCATCCACGAGAGTCATTCTAGACATAGAATGTTAAGGGTAACGAATTCTTGGTGTTCATGTCACTACCTTGTGTCTTGACATGGCATGAAGTATTTGAACGGTTTCCAATTTTCCACAATAAATTGGTGGCGACTCCACAAATGCAAAGCTTGCTCGCTTTTCTTCCCGAGCGATCCCCGTGGGCCCGCGTCCACAGTTTGGCGACTCCGCTGGGGAATAATACACTTACGTGTAGCCAATGGTGAAACTTGAACAAGGTTACGGAATAGTTTGTACAAGACAGTTGTCAGTTTTCATAACTCGGTCTTTCTAGACCGTTTTATTCGGCCTTCCTAAGGCCCAACCCAACCCATTCGACCAATCGTCCCGTCTAGATGGTCCAAATTACTATTTGGGCCTAAGGATGGATAGCGATTGACGTCAACCATACCATGGTACTTACTCTTGTTTGTATCAAGGACTTTCATTACTCAAAGAAATGGACTAGTAATCGGCCTTACTCATGTTTGGTACGAGCCTCTCCACAGACCCCGGGTTTGATTGTTCGGTATGGCAACCCACCCTTTAAACCAAAACCCTTTTAAATGCACTCAGCATCCCGTTATAATGCATGTATAAATGCTTGTATTATATGTGATCACCATTTCAAAACAAAACCATGACGATTTTTGTAAAAATCAAAACCCCTTTCAAAATGTAAATTTTCGAAAAGAATAGACCAAATTTAGCGCAAAATTAGTGGAAACTCTGTCCAATTGTCGAGTCAAAATTCGGGCCTCAAAGCCCATTTCAAAACCTCACTTCGAGTCCACTCCTACAACTACACTATAGTTGACTAGGACCAACATTTCCAAACCTTGTCATTTCTTCAAACCTCACTTGATACAAGTGGCACACTCCCACTTCACAAGTCAAACCTTTCTTGAGTAAGTGTGCTAGAATGGTCGATCGTGTTTTGATTCATCGTCGATCTCTTATCCAGTTTTCAAGATGCCTGGAGCTAGTCACGCAAGTGTTAATGGACAACCACTGAATGGTAATGATCTAATCCGAGCCGCGCTCGCTCGTCTCCAAACTAGCCAAGACCAAGTGAATGATCGACTCCACACAATCGAGGGTCGAATTATTGCTGTAGAAACTAGGTTGCCTCCTGCAGAAAATGAAATACTCTATGAAGTTGTGAATGACTTCGTGAATGAAAGTCCTCCACCTTTTGTGGGAGCACAAGAGGTCAACCCTCCCGTAGGTCCGACTGAAGCTGAGAAACGACTCTAATACTTAGAGGAACAACTGATGTATCTCAAAGGGGATAATATCTATAGGGAAAACAATCGCAAGTATGAGGCCGTGAGTTCCAAATTGCCAACCAACTCCAACATGACAGATATCCCGAAATTCAAGGGGCATGAAAACCCTTTGAACCATATCCATGCTTTCAAGGATTACATGTCTATCAAAGGCATTAAACCCGAGATGTTCTTAAGGATCTTTCCTTCATCTCTCGACACTATTCCTAAGCAATGGTCCTATTCTCTAGAGCACAAGAAGATTGCCACCTGGGATGATGCCGCGATCGAGTTTGCTAAGCAATATGCGGATAATGCTGAGATCCAAGTCAATATGCGCACTTTAGAGGTTCTTACCCAAAATGATAAAGAAGGCTTCACCAACTTCCTAAGTAGGTGGAGGAAGACTAGTACCCAACTTGTCGAACGTCCAGATGAAGCTACCCTCGTGGAGAAATTCGTGGACAATTTAAAGCCCATTTATGCAAGTCATTTGAGGTACCAAAACATTAAGACCTTCAAGGACTTAACTGTACTGGGAACAAGGATCGAAGATGACATCCGTAAAGGGCTCTTTTCCAAAACGGTAGGTCGTGGATATCAAGGTTCAATAAGTCGTTCTTACGACTTTACTAGCAAGACTGATGAAGTTAACCTTCTCGAACCATCAAAGAAGAGTATCCCACAAAGAAAGTTCACAAACATTGGGGATATATACTCCAATGCTCTAAAGAGATTGATGAAACAAGGTAAGCTTCAACCCATAGGCCCTACACCTGAACCAGAAAAGAAATCCAAGTCCTAGGACGAGAATTCGTACTGCGAATATCATAGAGGTAAGGGACATGATACAAAAAAATGCTACAAGCTAAAACATGTACTTCAAGACATGATTGAAGATGGTCGCCTACCAATACCGCCTGGAGGCAAGCCTAACAATACTCACAATCCTCTTGGAATTCTGATTATTACAAGTGAAGAATCTACCTTAGATTGTTCACACCTCATTTCTCCAGTCGAAGATGATATCTATGCAACAGAAGATGAAGGGAACTACTCCACCATTTCGCCTACGATCACCGACTATGTCGCATGGGAAAGAGTGTGAATAGGCAAGTCTCAGAATTAGAAAGTGTAGTGGCAACCCTACGTGATTCAAATGCGACACCCAAAGAACGTGCGCCACTAAACCTCTCTCAAAATGCTATAATGCAAGAAGTAGTAGCCGTGGTTGATGAACTAAAAGACCAAATTATCCAATTGGAAGCCGAGATCATAAGGTTGAGAGAACTTGCTACTGTCAATGGAGTATGGGGCCGACGATGATGAAGATGAATACCTCACCGAACACTACCTAGCCAAAGTCAGTGAGGAAATAGTCCAAAATAGTGAGGACCAAGATGTAGACCACTTTACTCGTTCAGGGCGTCCATATCAAAACGTTTCTCAAAATCGTCCCATGGCAAATGGTCCAATCACAAATACCAACGTTTTCACGCCAAATGATAACAAGGATACCTCTACTGACCATTTACTAAAGCAACTACAGAAGACAAAGGCTGATCTTTCAGTCTGGCAACTAGTTGCAAGCTCGTTCCCACATCGCCAAGCTTTACATCAAGCTTTGGCCAAATTAAACGTGGCACGTGATTCCACACCCGATGACGTAGTCAACTTGGTCTTCCAAGATTCAACTAAGCTAAGTAACCCTGTTACTTTCTCGGATGAAGATTTGCCACCTTTTGGCGCTAATCACAACTTGGCTCTTTACATCACTGTCATTTGCTTAAAGAAGAATGTGCCAATGACTTTGGTAGATGATGGCTTGGCAGTCAACGTCATACCCTTGAAAACGGCATACAAATTGGGCATGAAAGAGTCGGATTGGACCCCTACCAACCAAGGTGTTCGCGCATATGATGGTACACGACGAAAAGTGGTAGGACTAGTTAACCTTACCATAGCCACAAGGCCAATTGAACGAAAGCTTAACTTCCAAATAGTGGACATCGAAGCATCTTTCAACATACTTCTGGGAAAACCTTAGATTCACGCTTCCAAAGCGGTAACATCCACCCTCCAGCAGAAAATCAAGATCCCACTAAATGGTAAAGTGGTGACAATCACTTCGTCACCCATCAAGGCGGTAATAGAAAAGAGGTCAAGTAACCAAGTACTCGCAGATCCAGTATATGAACTTGGGGGCTTCCATAGCATAAACGTCGTAGAAAGCGTTTTGGCACCCTTATACTTCAATTCCTACTCCAACTTAGTGGTCAACCACATGCTCAAATCTCAGGGATACTTCTCGGGAATGCCCTTGAATCCTATCTGAAGAAATACCTTTGCACCTTACAAAGAAGGCAACTCACAAAGGATACCACTCGGATTAGGGTACAAACCCACTAAAGAAGAAGTTCTCGATATGCTCCCTAAGTTCAAAACCGCAAGAACTTGGGAATCCAAATGCGACCCTACCTCCCTACCCTAAATGGATACTTCGTTAGAGAGGGGAGTCAAGAACTCTTTCACGTGTTTCCCGAACCTTGGCACTATCTCGAAAGGAAGTTAACCGAAATCGAGATCTTTCACGATTGCTACTTCATTCCTCCAGAAACAGTTCCTACCGTCAAGAGTCGTCAAGCACCTTGCTTAGACGAACAAGCTGTTAGCTTACTATTTGGAGAAGATCGATTTGTTAGAGCCGCGCAGGATGAGATCATTACCATGATACTTCAAGATAATCACTTCAACCCTACCGCATTGATCACAAAACCCAGTTCGAATCAACAGAAAGGATGGAGAAAGTCGATCAAGTGGACGAACAACCAAGGAAGACTCTTCAAGCTCACCACTGGAGAAGGAGAGATGTTCAAAGGAGAACCAGAAGACGATGAATTCGAGTCATAGTCAGAGTCGGAGTCAGAGTCGGAGTCTAAAGAAGACCCTAGAGAGTCTCCTCCTGCCGTCACTCCGCCGGCCCTTCGGGTGTCTCGATGATACAAAGAAAAGATGAATTCCCCTTATTTCTCCTAGCTTAGCATCAAATAGTAATAGTAGTTCGGGAAATGTCCCAACGGCTGTCCCTTTACCGCCACTGACTATTGAACAGATGGCTTCATTGTTTCAACTTTTTTCAAATTTTAATATGAATAAATCAGGTTCTGCTTACTCTTTGTGTTATTCTGAATGCAATTCTGTTTACGATGATAATGAGGATGACCCAGACCCAGATTCAATCGAAATACCTCTCTACATAGCCAAAGAAATACTACAAGAGGGGGAAGGGAGACCAGTTATAGAAAACATCGAACCCATCAACGTAGGAACCGAACTAGAACCCCAAGAACTTAGGATAGGGACGACCTTGAGCCCCGCCAAAAGGGCCAATTTTGTAGACCTCCTACACGAGTTCAAAGACGTTTTTGCTTTGTCCTACATAGACATGCCAGGGATCGACAGAGATATCGCAGAGCACAGAATCCCGATTAAACCAGGTTTCAAACCTGTAAAACAGAAGCTTCGCCGAATGAGGACAGAATGGGCTCTTAAGATCAAAGAAGAAGTCGATAAGTTGTAGATACCTCATTTCTGCACCTTCCGCAAACCACCCGGTGATGATTGGGCCGCATGTTTGGTACGCAGAACGATTTGTGACAGTTCGTAAGTTTATCGTCAAGTGATTGCTCAAACACTGATGTCTACCTCTTAATTGTCATCTACGCGCCGATACGGTCGTTTTGACAGTCATTAGAGTACATTTGGAGTCTGGGCCTAAAACCGTCTTCATTTTCTGATAACCGCTAAATCCCGAGTCAGAATGTTCTGGAATGTTCCGGATATTTCTATTCCATATTTCACAATCTTTTAATCTTTAGTAAAGGATTTCCCGTAATATTCATACAAAATATTAAGGAAAACCAAATTATTCCGTTATTCCATAAATTAAACACGGAAATCTTTCTTCCGCAGGAGAAAACCACCTGGGAACAGACGCAGTAGGTGCTGTGCCTCTTCCAAGGGACGCAGTGATTGCTGCGCCTCTTCCCAAGTCCTTTTCTGCGTATTTTTCATATCTTTTCGAGATTCACTTTCAAAGTTTCTCCGAAAACCCTAATTCCTTCACGTGATTAGTATAAATAGGAGCCTTCGCTCCTCATATTTCTCACGCGAGTGTCCGCCCTTCTCTTCTCCCTTTGCATTCTAGACCACGTTCTTACTTTTTGGCGTCTACGTGCTTGAACTTTCGCCCACGTAAGCTCGGATCCTTCTGAGTACCAGCCTCGTTTGCATGACCGACCAATTTGACCAACTCCACAATAATCAACTTAATTAATCTTAATCGTTTTCCTCTTACAAGGGCACTTTCGTTACATTCGAGTCGAGCATCACTAATCGTTAACTTAGTTCATCTCGTTTCGTCAAACATGTAAGTCTGAGAGTGTAAATCCTTCTTTATTTATTGTTATTTACTTTTTGTATCATTAATGTAAGATTTATGTCGAAAGTAATTCTAAAACCGATTTGTAAAACCATGTTTAAAACCCCTTTTTACGGATTATCAGGAGACAGACGTAGAGAAAGGACGCAGCACCTGCTGCGCCTCTTCGTGAGGCTGCCGCAGTTCCTGCTTCTTTTCTTCTTCCTTCGTCTTTTGGTAATTCGATCGTTTTGTTTTGTTATCAATTGTTCATTGTTTCTTTAACACGATAATTTTAAGTATAATGACTTTAACATATTGTTAGTCATTGTTATCATATAATGCATCATTAAATCCGCATTTAAATCCCTTATAACCAATGTTTGCGGGTTTTTGTCATTAAAATCAATCCGGGTTGTAGAGATTCGATTCATTCATATTGAATCTCTGGAATTCGATCTTTGGTATATTTCCATCTATCTATTGTCATATCCGTCATTAGTTCTTCATTAATTCGTCATATTTAGCTTATTTAGTTCACCCATGTCATTAATCAATCTTTCATTCATGTAATTAATTCGTCTACATTCGTTTCATCCATGTTTTATCGCCTTTATGACTCATTCGCATGTAATTAATGTATTAAATCACTTTCATCCGAGTCAAATATCATAATCAATCATTAAATTCACCCAAGAATATTAACGATTTGCGGTTCCAGCTTCACAGCCAGAACTCAGCCTTGGAACAGACGCTGCAACTGCTGCGCCTCTTCTAGAGTGCGCAGTTCTGCTGCGCCTGTTCCAGGTTGACTTCTGTCTCTAAACTTCCGTTCTGCTTTGACCTAGTTTAATTAGTTTGCGTATTTAATTAACTATTAATCGTATTATCGCCTAATTCCTGTTCGTAATTCGTTTGTTTATTCTTTCTCAAATTATCCGTTTTGAAAGTATTTTCGACATAGATCAATTAATCCGATGTAATTATTGTAATTTTCATTATTGCATTATTGTATTTCTTTTATTGTACCATTTGTATGCCTTCACATGTAATTGAACTTAATTCCCGATTCGACCTAATTGTTTGCTAAATTAATTGTTCACCGACTTAGTCTAATTCCTCACATGCTAGGATCAAAACTTGGATGTTGCATTGCATGCATATGTGGACACGGCCCACCTGCGAGCCCACTTCGATCTGTGGACATACAATAGTCTTTTGAAAGCCACGCTCGGTGGCGTAAAAATGCTTTCGACCGGATCGTTTTAGATCGGTCGGTTTCGTCTCGGTAAGGGTCCCGAAACGATTGGAGATGTTCGGAGTCGCCACCAAGCATTTGTGGAATGCTTGGAACCCGTTCGAATTCCACTTTATACCTTGGTCAAATCGAAGCACAAAGCAGCGTTTGACATAGGTACTAAAGATAAGGAAATCGTCCCTCTTTAGCATCCTATCTCTAAAATGACTCTCGTACGCCCTGGATAAGGTCGTCCACTATCCAAAGTTTCTGAGTAAGAGGTGAAGGTATGTATTGGGAAGCCCTTTAATCAGACACCCAATCCCGCCCGCGTTAGCGGCCTCTACTGATCGATCTTGGTTGGTTGAATGCAAAAGTTGATAAAACGGTTTAAATGCATGAATGCGCATCCAATAATTTAAACCTAACATGTGAGAGCTTTCTAAGTCAGTTGATTTAATCCAAGTATCAAGTATAAGATGTCAAGTTGGATTAATGATTGATTTGCATGCAAGACGGAAATTAAACATCCATTTACCGTATTAGGTTTAGGGTGCATAACATGATCCATTTGTCTTTGTAAGGCATTTTGCAAATATGGTTTTGAATAATCAAATAGTCATCTGATCCGTCCTATATCCGGGCTAACCGGAGTCGGGATCGTCCTGGATTAATGCTGGAACGGAACATTGCCTGTACCAGACGGCTATATGAGGCGCGAGCCAGCCAGCGGTTTAAGGGGCCTCCCTCTGGTTTTGAAAATGAGAAATGGAGAGCTTGTTTAGGCGTGGTTTAGCCCACGGTTCATGTGCCGTGTTCTGACCTTTTAGAAAACGTTATAAAACGTGTTGAAAATGGGTATTTGAACCCGGTTTGATTTAAAGGGGGTCGTTTAGACCGCATTTGTTGATTTGAAGAATTAGACTTAAATAATCATCATTATTTGGATAATATTCGGTGTCGGGTTCGATTTGACAAACTTGACATGAATAGTTTTGAAAATAAATATTGACTAATTGTTTTAAGTCCATTTGAATGTTATTAGTCGATACTCATTATCGTACCCGGGTTAAAATCCGGCATGGTATGTAGAACCAAGGATGACTTTGTATTGGTGACTAATATGTTTGTTTGAAAATGTAAAGAAATAAAATAAAAGGCTTTAAAACACCTTCTAAATGTCATTAACCAAATATTATCACCGAAACACGGATTTAACCGTCATGGTATGAGGAACCAAGGGTGAAAAATGCTTTATGGTTAAAACAAGTGAAATAAAATAAAAAGGGTTCGAAAATATTTGGAATGGTAAAAACCGATTACAAATATGAAAGTGGATTAAAGGGGAATGACGAGAACAAATACGGTTGATTTCTGGTCTGAACACCTCATTTAGGCGCGGGCAAGTTGGCAACCTAAGGGTAACAAGTCGTATGATCGGAAAAAACTCGGTTTAAAACCGTTTTGGTAAGTAAAAAGAGTGTTTTAAGCTTAGTGATGGTGTAGTGGTCGAAGTGGTCGGTCATGTGATTTAATGCACGATGACGGTACCAAACAATGTGTAAGGCTTGTATTTACGATCGGTAGGTCATAAATACGCGTCGAATTGTGACTTAAGAAGTCGAGTCGAGAATTTTAAGGGAGAAAAGAGGGGGCGGACACTCGCGTAAGTCTCAAATGGGTGGCATTTAAGGGGTATTTATAGGAGAATGAGTGGTTGTGTGAGT
Organism: Silene latifolia; assembly: GCF_048544455.1. Classification (NCBI taxonomy): domain Eukaryota; kingdom Viridiplantae; phylum Streptophyta; class Magnoliopsida; order Caryophyllales; family Caryophyllaceae; genus Silene; species Silene latifolia. The sequence goes on from NC_133536.1 coordinate 34,673,484, forward strand.
TTTGAGCGACGTGGCCACTTGGGCTGCTCAAAGAGGCGCGAGCCACGTCGCGGTTCTTCGAGTTGTGTTGTCACTTTCACAACAAACGTAATCATGATTTGTTCTATTCTAGGTTTTGTAGTCACATGTTTGGTACTTGACCAACATGAATCCGGGAAAACTTAAGGTAGAAGGTTTGAAATGTTTTTTTTGGTGGTTGACTCGGTTTGACTCGTTGTTGGAGTCGGGATTTGAATTTTTGAGTCGGTTTTTGGTCCGGTGTCGGTTTTGACTCTAGTTAGTGTCATTGCGACCCCGTCGTCGTGCATTAAACACTCCAGGTATTTTTGAAATGTTTTATTTTCGAAATCGTTTTAAGTTTTCCGACGTAGAGTTGTACACAAACTGTCGATCAAACGTCGCGATTCCAAAACATGTTATAGTCCGATAATCATCAGGTGTTTGTTGGAGTCTCAGCAAATACTGGGTATCTACAGAGCCCCCACTTTGACTGAGGCTTGGACAGGGCGAAAGTCAAAGTAGAGCCCCCAGGTCAATCGAAGATTACAACCTGGAGACCCAAGCGACGTCGAGGCGGCTCGAAAGGATTCGGGTCAAGGACCTGCCGTCGGGAACGGAGACGCTAAGGCAACTCGAGGGTACGAGTCAAGGACCTGCCGTCGGGAATAGTTTAGAGTTTGTCGACTATTCGTGTGGGTCGTTTACAGTCCATTAGACTACGTACAAAGGCTCGCCAGCCACAAGAAGGAGTCATACCTGAGGCATCTTCGGATATGTCCTTGCGTGTTTGCTGATAAAGGTTCGCCAGCTGATGGTAAGGAAATGTACCCGAGGCATTTTCGGGATCTATCCTTGATGGGTTGCGGACAAAGGCTCGCCAGCCAAAGGTAAGGAAATGTACCCGAGGCATCTTCGAGATCTGTCCTTGAATGCTTGCGGACAAAGGCTCGCCAGCCAAAGGTAAGGAAATGTACCCGAGGCATTTTCGGGATCTGTCCTTGATTGTGTTGCGGACAAAAGGCTCACCAGCCAAAGGTAAGGAAATGTACCAGAGGCATTTTCGGGATCCGTCCTTAATTGTGTTGCGGACAAAAGGCTCGCCAGCCAAAGGTAAGGAAATGTACTCGAGGCATTTTCGGAATCTGTCCTAGAAAGGTAAGGAAATGTACCCGAGGCATTTTCGGGATCTGTCCTTGAAAGGTAAGGAAATTTACCCGAGGCATTTTCGGGATCTGTCCTCGACTGCTTGCGGACAAAGGCTCGCCAGCCAATGGTAAGGAAATGTACCCGAGGCATTTTCGGGATCTGTCCTTGAAAGGTTGCGGACAAAGGCGCGCCAGCCAATGAGGCGGTCGATTAATGGACCATGGGAATAACCGCATCAAATGGGCTTGTTTTTAGAAGTAGCGAACTCATGATGCCGCCTGGAAAATAGTAAGTTTGGATTTTCACTATCATTGTTTTTGAAATGAGCGGGTTCCACGAGGAAGCCCCCTGCTGGTATTTGAAGGAATAGTGAATTTGGAATCTTCACCATTCATCGTTCTTCTTTGAACTTGAAGTGGCGGCTCCGATCGCCGTTTGTTTTAATTTTGAAGGAAAATAGCAAATTTGAGTTTGCTATTACGTTTGAAGTGACGGTTTATATGCCGCCGTTGACATTTGATGGAAATAGTGAATTTAGAATCTTCACTATTAATTGAAGTGACGGTTTATGTGCCGTTGTTGACATGTGTGGAAATAGTGAATTTGGAATCTTCACTATTAATTGAAGTGACGGTTTATGTGCCGCCGTTGACATATGTGGTGAAAATAGTGGAATTCAATTTCCAACTACTATCTTGAAAATGACGGTTTTAATTGCCGTCGCTTAAAATTTGGAGAAATAGCGGTTTTTTGAATTTTCGCTATTTATTTTTTTGAAATTGAAGGAAAATAGTGAATTTGATTTCACTATTATTTTTGAAATTGGCGGTTTTGATCGCCGTTTGCTTGAAATTGTTTGAAAATAGCGTATTTTAAATTTTCACTATTTGCTTTTGATTGTCTTTGAGGAAATGACGATTTCCAATATCGTCAATGAAAATCCGAATTTTGTTATGTGGAAATTGGGCTAAAGCCCAAAATTCGCTGAAAGAGTGAGGGACGCCTGATTGAGGCGCGAGCCACCTGGCGAACCAAAGGGGCTTCCCTTTTTTCTGTAAAAGACGCGAGTTTAGGCCGCATACCATTCATCATCTCGTCTTCTTTCTTTTCGACAAAATAAAGCCAAATTCGCCATTGTTGGACCTTCTAGCTTATTCGAATTCTTGCCCTCATCAACAATGTCATCTCAAGGTATGTATTTCCTCTTGAATCCATTTAAATTTGTTGATCCATAGCTTGAATGAATTAGGGCGAATTTTACCCTAGAAAATCGAATTGGGCGTTTTTGATTGAGCCCATTTCGAGTGAAATTGATGTTTGCATTAGGTTAGAAACCTGTTTAGGAGTATAGGGGTGCTTTTAGTTTGCATTTTGGTCCCCGTTCCCGCTCCCTATGCTCGAAAAACATGAGTGAGGCGAGAAACTGTCTCATTTCACAATGCCAAGTTTATTTGCTTGGGTAGTGGGTCCCACTAGGTTGCATTGTAGTTGGGAAAACCCGTATTCGCCATTTATGGACCTTCGTTGGATATTTGTGGGCAAAATTGGATTTTTGCCTTTTGTGACGGTCTTTCGTCTGACAAAATAAGCGCCTGTTTGGGCTTGAATTGAGTCAGTTTGCCTTGAAGTGGACCTTATTGGTAATTTAGGTCGCTTTGAGGCGTGATAAAATCACGTTTGCCTTTTTGCGGTCGTTTTGAATTTTTGACCGGTTTGGGCTCAAATTAGCGTATGAATTGCCTTTTTGAGCCGCAGAAAAAATACCCCATTGTGTCGGGAATGTATTTTGGTTTGTAGGCGGACCCTGTAGGGGTTTTGAAATGCCGTTTTTGTGGTTTTGACTCGTCTTTTGCTTGAAAAGTTGGGCGAGTCGATTTTTTTGTTCTTTGTGAATGGTTTTGTTTGGTTGGATTTTGGGCGGGACTGCCCTTGTTTTGTTTTGCGGGTTGTTTTTGTTTTTTGGATTTATCCATTTCATGCCGTCGTAATGCCGCAATTTCGGCTGACGTTTTTTGTTCGCTGTGTTTTCATGATCACAGGGTATCGTTTGGAACCTATGGGGTCCGTTGTTGAGGTCTTGGAGGAGGAAGATGATCCTGGAGGGGCTACAGCGGCCGAGGAGGCTGCCGTATTCGAGGCGCTGGTGGAGGATGCTTCCGTAGAGGAGGAGAGGCGGCTGATGCGGCCGGCTTATCCTTTTCATTGTGGCTCATAGACAGGATGGCTGATGATTGGGGGTCAGCACCGGGGTGGTGCGTCGCATCATGGTTCTTGGCCTCCTCATCATCCGAAGTCTGCAAGACACTGTCTTCCTTTTTGTCGTGGAGCAGGAACGGGGTATTACTATAACGGTAATCACCTCTGCTTCCGTTGTTGCTCCTCTGTTTCTTGTGTTGCTCTCTTTCTTTTCTGTTTAAGAGGATAGAGAGTGCTTTGTTCGGTAGGTGGCGGATAGCCCCCAGTTCGTTGTCTTAGGCCAATGTCTGTATGATAGACGGTTGTTTTAGGCCAGTGTCTATATGATAGACGGTTGTTTTAGGCCAGTGTCTGTATGATAGACGGTTGTTTTAGGCCAGTGTCTGTATGATAGACGGTTGTTTTAGGCCAGTGTCTGTATGATAGATGTCTGTACTGGACCCTGTTTGTACGGTCAGTTATCTGTATCAAACGCGTGTCGATGTATTTTGTGTGAGGCGGTTTGTATGTGTTTTTGGATTGTGGTTCTTTTTGTGATTTTTGGCTTTTTGTGTTGTGTTTCGGAGGAGCGCTGTCAGCTGTCGATTCTCCTTTTGCTTTGCACCAGTTCCTGCATCGTTAGTGTAGAAAACAGGCAACAGATAGCACATATACATAAACGCAAACACGTAGAAGCATTTGATTGAAAACCAAAATTAACGATGACTTGAAGTTAAAATTGAATTTTGAAATGAATTTTGAAAATTACGCGATGAATCGTCACGTTCGGAATTCAAAAGGAATTGATTTGGAAATTTGAGCAATTAACTCGTGTCGCGAATTAAATTGCGTCGAAATTATTGAAATTGATTTGCGACTCGAAAAGTTCAAACTCAAACCGTCAGGAAAGAATTTTAGAAAAGGATTTTTACGAGTACATTTGATTTTTGATTTTTGAGGTCAAGACTCGAATTTGTGAGTGCTTGAATTTTGATGAAAATTGATGTCGTGTTATCAATTCCCGATTTTGATTTTTTTTTTATGGAAAATTGCGAAAAAAAAAGCGAAAAAAAATTTCGAAATTTCGACTGACATGGAAACGATCCATCGCGGATCGGGGCGACTAGCCCTTCCCCCCTTAAAAAAGAAAGAAAAATCCGTATGTTTAAAGCTGCGTCATGGAAACCGTGTCGGATTTCGTAAAACGCAAAAGCAAGGAAATGTGAGTGTGAGGAAACACAAAATAGTCCTGGATCATCCCGAAGAGGCGCGAACTTCCTGGGGGAGGTTTGAGGTGTCAGGAGAAAGCACAAGTTGAAAGAGACAAGTCAACAGCGGAAATCCTAGGGAAGCTTCAAAGAGGCGCGAGCAGCCTGGCGATGGAAGCCGGCTCTCCCCCTTTTCTGAAAAATGCGCTGATCATTTTGTATAAATAGGGACGTTTGCGCTTCATTGTTTCCTCATCCGAAACACAAAAACATCTCTATAAAATATCTTCTTCTTCCACAAAAATATTTCATGGATGCTTTTGAGAACGCATTGCGACAATGGTGCCGGGATTTGTCGCCTCCCGAAAAGTATCAACTCGTTTGCATGGGAGTTGGTCAATTGTTGGTGCTTCGTCAAGTCAAGGTGCAACCTTCGTTTCTTAAAGCATGTTCTCGGTTTTGAGATTCGAAACATCATGTTTTCGTTACGATGCTTTGTCCTCTTGCCGAAGAAGTTGGAGCCATTGGTGGGTGGCCGGGTTGTGTTACGATGCTTCCTCCGACTCGGTTGTGCTATAAAGAAAAAATTTCGTTCCATGTTGGGCTTGTCAACAAGCCAAATCAACTTTCTCCTTACTCCACATGGGGTGGACATGTTGGCTCTTATCAACATCTTTTCAAACCGATTAGATGCTAATGTCTCGGAGATGGCTAGGAGAAGGGCTCTTGCATTTTGCCTTGTCCATGTGTACCTCTTTGTTGATGTCTTGAAGAAGGAGGGGCCAAAATGTTATGGTAGCATGACCCTCATTCATGTGATTGAGCAAATGGAGCATGGTTGGGATCCATCGTGGTTGGTGCTTGGAGAGATTATCCAAGCTTTGGACAAGGAAGGCACTTGTGGAGAAGCTCCCGCTTTAGGATCCCCGAGTATTATTCAAGTGTGGCTATTAGAGAGGCTAAGGTATGTAGAGCCTCCGGTTGATTCTTCTTCTTATTCCTTCCTTCATCTTACCATGAGAAAGAAGTTGTGCCCGGATAGTTTTGCTTCCACCGAGGCCTATTGGGCCGCGAGATTGGCGGAGGAGGGTGGTCCTCATATCCGTTGGGTGGTGCTGTGGTGGCACTTGAGGTCCTTCATGGGGTTGCCCGCTTCGGGTGCTAGTCCTCGTTCTTTGATGGTGGTGGGTTTGAAGGTTGCTTCCTTCATTTATCCTGAAACGCTCATGAGGCAAATGGGGCGTCAATAAAGGGTGTCTGCTCAAGATACTTGACGCGGCTATCGCAACCCTATCAAAGATAAAACCTAACGGTCTCAACTAAAATGTAGTAGAGGCAGTCGAGTATCGAATCCACAGGGAGGTAACGTAACTATAGCTGTCTATTTCTAATCCTATGGTAACAATTGGGGGTTTGTTTGAAATTGGTCTTAAACTACGAAGTCTGAAGGGAAGAGAAATAAGGCAAAGAGTAAATAAAGCAATAAAATATGATTAAACTATCAAGAAGAGAGGGACATGTCGGGATTTCGGTTCACTACGGTAGTCCAATAACTCACCAGTAAATGATTCGATTTAACTAATGTGAGACGGATGTTAAAAGGTCCTTTCGGTCCACTTTCTATCCTAAAATACCACTAACTTAACTTTCGTCCTCATTAGGGTAGTCTACTGTTTATAGCAGGCCTATTTAGTCCAATCTTTCGATCCAGGATTAATTTTAGCCAGTTTAATGGGTGACATAGAAGCGTGCACTCAACTAGGTCGGCAATTACAGTTAAATTGCTATAGTGACAGAGTCTCGTGATTAATTCGTCTAATTCATCTACTAAATCGTCATCTTTCTACCGTAGATTCCCTAATCCCAACATGAAGGGAGTTTAGCTACTCATATCGGTAATTAAACTAACAGCAGATAAATTTCCAGCAGAAAACATAATGAATAAATAATAAAACGCAATAATGAAAACTAGGGCAAAGGGGAATAAGAACACAGTTGAGAAATTAAAGCAACAAATGATTATTATTAAATAAGGAAAGGAAGGATTACAATCAGCGCGAATCCGGCGTAAAGAACAACTGAATCCGATCAACAATAATTCCAAGGAAAAGTAACGGTGAAGGAAAGAAAAGCTACGTACTAAGGTTTCAGTAAAAGAGTTTGATAGATTCCAAAGTAATCCTAATTAACCTAGTAATGTGCTTAAATAGCAAAAAGGAAATAATGTTTAGCGAGATAACACAAAACACGGACTGATTAAAAGCCCATAATGACGAAAACCACTCGATCGAGTGGATTAAACCACTCGATCGACCAACTTCTAAGCAAAAGTTACTCGATCGACCAATGGGTTACTCGATCGAGGACTTGGTCTTGTGTAGCTTACTCGATCGACTGAGGAACAATTCGATCGAGCATCAGGGGTCTAGAAACCACTCGATCGACCAGCAAACAGCTCGATCGAGTAATTTTGTCTTCATTTCAGCTCACGTCTTCACCCAAGTATCTCGTAATGCGTGCCATGACGCTTCCAAGTGCAGTGTCTCACTCTGGGACAATCCCGTCTCCTCTAAATGCATGCAAAAGGATAAAAAAGAGTGTGGTTTCACTACTTTCGCGATCATCCCTACAAAAAGGACAAAATACACCAAAGTAGCCAATTCGGGGCAAAATACCATAAAAACAGTATAGAAATGCATAGAAATACGTGCTGAAATAGGCTAAAAAGACTATACATTAGGCACGTATCAAATCTCCCCAAACCAAACCTTTACTCGCCCTCGAGTAAACTCAAAACTAAACTAATGGAACGGAAATGATAACTCAGAGCTAGCTTAACTTGTCTACTTGAACCAGTTTAATGCAACAAAAATCAACAGTTAAAGCCAAGCAACAAGATGCAAAACGAATTATAAGTCGTTCGAAATAAAGCGACCTATCGACCTTGCAAGACCAACAAAACTGGACTCTCACGTGGTCACTCTTCTCTCATGAAGCAAAGGGCAAATGTAGTATGTAAAAGAGAGAAGGAAAGACAGTCACTCACCTAACTGCGACCTACATAACATGTATGCAACAAAAATGAAAGACAATTTAAGTACTAATGCACAAATTCCAACCGATAATGTCCGTCACAGCCGAGGGTTTGCAAATAATATGGGAATAGTGAGGTTCAGGTGAGAAAGGCAAAACAAGTTATGGAAAAGTGGAGGTAAAAGCGTCAAGCTAGTTCCTAACAGGACCATAGTAAAACCATCCGGATCTCAACTGACTGAAAAACTAAGTACAAGTGCCCTTCACTTGGCACAAAACTCACTAGACTCAAAGCACAATCTCCTCAAAAAATATGGGATAGAACGGAGGAGTCAGACGGTCACAAACTTCCCTTTTAAAGACATCGTCTGAAATAACTAACTGAAACAACAACCCTTGTCGATTGTACGTCTTCAAACATCTTCTCAACTCTGACAAGAGGGCACAACTATTTTCACGATTTTTCTTTCTTTTTTTTTCTGGTTTCAGCTTTTTTTTTTTTTTTTTTTTTTTTTTTTTTTTTTTTCATATTTTTTTTTTTTCTTTTCCTTTCTTTCACGTTTTCTTTCTTTCTTTTTTTTTCAATACTTTTTTTTTCTTTCCTCCTTCCTTAAATACAAACACCAACTCCAAACAAGAATTACGGACCAAACTGCAATGGAGAACATACCACAAAAGAACTTACTAACTAGCTTGACTAGGCAGGCTTAGTTTGGAATGTAGCTAATGGGTCAAAAAGGCAAGTTTTGGCTAATGTGGAGCTAAATGGGTGAAAGATATAAAGAAAGGGGAAATTGCAAGACCCTCCCTGCATGTGACACCAACCACAAACCCGAATATGTGCATTCGACGAGAAATTGAATGTCATAAATGTGCAAATGAGATGAACATGCTATGCAAGGAGTACTACTCTCAAAATTCCTAACGAACTGGTCATGAATGTCACCAGTTATGGCTCTAAAACTCAGAATTTTTAAGTAGTTTGCCAGTTTATAGGTCAAGTCTAAACAGTCAACTTATATTTGAACAGAAATTCGTAGATTATGCGTATGACAAGGCTAAAAACTATCAATAAAAATGCAAGGCTCAAGTAAGATGACAAGTTATAGTGCAATTTCATCACGGGAATCTACCGTTCCGACTCAACCTATATGCAAAGGTAAACGTGAAATGTTTTGAATTTTTGAAATTTTTCTAGTTTTTTGGATTTTTGATTTTTTTTTGAAAATAAACAACAATGCAAGCTGAAAAATTAAACGTGAATGCAAAACAAATGCAGATGCAGACTCAAAAGGATGCAATACCCTCCCCAAACCAAAACGGACAACGCCCTCGTTGTCCTCCAGCATACACCAGCAGAAAAAATGGGGAACGGGAATATACAACCAACGAAATAAAAATAAAGGAGACGAAATGAAAGAGTAAGAAAACATACAAAACGCGAACTTCCCCAAACCAGCCAGAAAACTGGGGAAGTGAGTAGAACAGTAGCTACTCGTCGTCGTCGGCACCGCCATCTCCCTGGTACTCCGACTCAACAAGACGGTTTCCCCAAACCAGCAACAAACTAGGGGAACCTCTAATCGTCATCTCCACCCACATCCTCCGGACCTGGTGTGAACGGGGGGTCGCTCGCCTCCCCTCTGGCAGCTCGCTGTGCCGCCTGCACAACCCGCAACCGCACCTCTCGTGCTACCGGTGTCTCCTCCTCCTCGTCCTCTGAGTCAGAAGGGAGTGGAGGGTACCCACCCTCTGGGTATCGGTAGAAGGAGGGTTGCGGCCACCCTGCAGGAATCGGTCGCCGTGCTCGGATATGGAACTCGTAGAGCGGGAATACAGCCAAGGCCATATCCCGTCTCATCTCAGTAATGTACCTGCACATATCCAGAAGCAAGGCATCACGACGCCCTTGGTCCATGACCTCGGGCGCCCCTAAAACAAGAGGGCAAACAAAATTGGCCGGCAAGGCCGAACCAGAAGGAGGAGGGGTAAGTGGAGGTGCAGGCGTGGGAGTCTGTGTGGGTCCAGTCTGAGCCGGAGTCTGAACCTGAGGGGTAGATGACTCTCCGGCCTCCCACTTCCTCTTCCTAGAAGAAGAAGTAGGGGTGAGGGTAAGGTGGTAAGTGGGTGGAGGTGGCCTCGCTCCCTCAGCAGCAGTCGGGAGCGGTAATAGTGGAGGAAGGGTAGGGCACGGTAAGGTAACAGACGTGGAACCACAAATCTTCCACGTCCTCGCGCCCTTCTTCGGGAACCAGGCGAAGTCAACCATGGCAGCCAAGTCAAGGTAAGCCTGCTTTTGAGGCGCAGTAAGTCCAGGCTCGGTGGGGTAAAGATGGCGGGCAATCCTAGTCACTAACCCGCCGCAGACAATAGAGGTCTTGACCCTCGTCCCAATCCCGTTTCAATGCTGAGCTACCAAGTAAGCAATGTTTAGAATAAAAGGGGCACCGGAGTCAATGTTAAGGTACCCCGCGAGAATCGCTAGCTCAGTGTTGGTCACGTTATTGGGCTCAGGTCGCCCAAAGATGGTCTGTCCTATCAGTCGCAAAAAGTAACGGGGAGCAGGTAAGTGAACGTGAGCTCCCTTCCGCGTGGCGTAAGGAGTGTGAGAAAGTGCAGCCCAGAGTGGTTGAAGGAGATCCCGAGGTGGGTCGGTGGGACCGTCACTAACGAGGCCAAGAACCTCCCCAAACCTGGCCAAAGTCCAATGGTGCGACTCATTGCGGAGTCGAAAGTGAATGCAAGGACTAGAGGGGTTGGAATCGTAAGAGTCGGTGTCAAAAGAGTTGGAGCTGAAAAACTCGTATGTAGGGATACGAATAGCAGCTTCCTGCATGGTAATCAGACCCGACATACCCGTCCCGTTCAACAAACTACAGACCTCCTCATAAATCCCTAAGGTCTCTAGGTCAGTATGTGCAAGGAAACGGGTAGAGGAGAGAGGGCAACGAAGCAAAGCGGCTAACCGAGTCCGGTGATCCGCCGAAGCAAACCGTACCGTGGGCATCCCTGGTAAAGGGGTGAGAGCAGCCTCTCCCGTAACAACAGCTCCAGAAGGGCTGGAAGTAAGGGCTAACTGGCTAGCCGGCTGGCTCGGCCTAGGTGGCAGCATACCCGATTGCGGGAATCGAGGCGTAGCTCCTCAACCCAGCATAGAGAACGGCCTGGCAGGTGTAGAAACAACAGCTGAAGCTGCCGTGGTGAATAAGGCGGAGTTAGTGGCAACAGCAGGGGCCACTGACTCGCTCGAGGATGGACTGGAGGCGGTACTAGTAGAAGGTAAAGAACCGGTATCCATCCTGCAACATGGTAAAGGGCATGATAAGAAAAACGGCTGCTAACCGTGGCTAAAACAACACGTTAACCAACATGTGACAGCACATAAAGGCCCTATCAGTCGAAAGATAATCGACTCTCAGTAGATAAAATCCAACAATCCTCAATAAGTTCGAAGTACAGTACGTGAGTGATGATAAAATGACAATGTAGTGACTGCTAACGGAGACTAAAAACAAAGATGAAAAACTGCATGATAGCATGTAAGTCCCCTAGCGATCGAAAAATTTCGACTCACGGTGCATGAGTCCCAATGATTTACAGATGTAAAGGCGATAGGAGACGGAAAAAGCGTTAACTACAGAACAAGTATGCAAGAACTGAAGTTAAACAAGCAAGAAAGCATATAGATCGTCCGACAAATAAAAATTCGACTTAGAAGCCCTAATCGCGGGGACTCGCGCAAATTTCGAACTAAACATGTGAAAACAGTGAGGAATTGAGATATGATCATTAAGCAAGCTAAATAAGGGCACACAAACACAATTAAGTCGAAAAAATTCGACTAAATATGGATATTCAAACCCTAATTCGATTTTTACCTCATAATAATCAAAGTAATTGAAATTAAAATGCAAAAAAGGTAAAAGGAATGCTTACTTGGTGAGAATGATCCTACAATTGCAATTAAACTTCAAATAAACAAGCAACAATGGCGATTTAACAGCTTAAAACCGCAAACCCTAAATCCCCATAAATACCGAGAAAACGAGCACAAATAGGGGGGATAACAAGGGGCTTTTGAAGATTATTGTGCAAGGAAGGAATTGTAGGTGGCGGATTTGGTGATTTGGGCAAGAAAATGGGGATTTGGGGGAATGGAAAACGCAATTAGGGAGAGGGGTTAGACGGAATTAGGGATAGAAATGAATTAGAAAAGGAAATAAAGAGTTTAAGTTTAGAAAACTCCCGTGTCCTTTTCATACCACTCGATCGAGTGGTTTTAAATCACTCGATCGAGGACTTTTGATGTCCCTGTTGCTCGATCGAGTACAATGCACTCGATCGACCAGTTCCTCTTTTGGCCTTTCTCGATCGAGTAAATAGACTACTCGATCGACCCTTTTTCCACTCGATCGAGTACAGAAAGTACTCGATCGAAGGCTTTCCTCTCGTAGGCTCTTGAATTTTCGTCTTTTCTTCCTTGAAATGCGTGAAACTTCCCCAAACCTGCATAAAACACATCCAAAGATATCCCAAAATACCAAATATGCAGAAAACACAGTCTATAGTCTTACGTCTATGCTAAAAATTGTCTAAAACTAATTGTTCTAATTAAAACGCAATAAAACAAGGTTAAAAGAAATTCAAAAATTGTCTATTACAAGGTGTTACACGGGGCATTTCCTCGTTTAATTCCCATCAAATTTCAGTAGCCCCTTCGTGGGCTTCTGACTGGAGGACGTCACCTCAGCAATACTGACCGACCTCTTTAATTTCCATGAGCTTGAATCACTATTTGCGGCAGTAGGAGGAATGTAGTTCCAATCCACATAGGTTCGAACTTTACTCGTCCTTGCTCCTCTGTCATCTTCTTTGACATCCTTGCTTCCAATTTGATTGACAACAGTTGCACAACATCCTTTGACAACTCTTTTCTTGCTTTCATCTGTACCTGTAGTAAGGAAAACAGACGAACTTTCCTCCTTTTTGCTCTCAGTATGAGGCGGAGGGTTCGCAATAACAGCAATATTCTCCAAATTTTCATCTGGAGTGTCAATAATAGGACTAATAGAAGAAAGAGCATTGCAAGGTTGGGCTTGCATGGGAGCTCTCCGGAACTTGGACTGATGAAAAATCAGCTCCTCGTCCCCTACCTGGAAGGTCAAAGTCTTCCCCGACGTCTATTACGCACGGCAAAGAGACAAAAATGGTCTCCCTAAAATGATAGGGGTGTGCACATCTTTGGGGATGTCTAAGACAACAAAATCAACGGGAACAAAGAACTTCCCGATCTGAACAGGTACATCTTCTACTATACCTAATGGCCGTGATAGACTACGGTCGGCCATCTGAACAGTCATGTTGGTGCAACTCAGTTTTGTCAAACCAAGTCTCTTAGCCAGAGATAAAGGTAAGACACTTACGCTAGCGCCTAGATCGCATAACGCATTATCAATCAATTGCATAACGATATGACAAGGGATCGAAAAACTACCCGGGTCTGATTGCTTAGGAGGTAGCTTATTTTGAAATAGGGCTGACCCCACCTCAGTCAAAGCTACGGTCTCATTATCATTAATAGTCCTCTTACGTGCTAAAATTTCTTTCATAAACTTTAAATAAGAGGTTACCTTAGTTAGCAATTCAGTGAACGGCACGCTGACTTCCAGGCTTTTCAAAAGTTCGACAAATTTGCCAAACTGTTGATTAACTTTGGTATTCTGCAGCCGCCTCGGGAAGGGAACTGTGATTGGTATCTCGAGTCCCTTGTTTCTCGCTTCCAAAGTGTCTTCCGGTGCAAGTTCAATATCCTTTGGACGCTTCTTACCTCTAGAACGAGGTCTTTCCGGTGATTTCTCGCTTAAACGACCACTAACAGGCTCTCGTATAAGCTTCCCGTCATCAATACCACTCGATCGACCAACTTCCTCACTCGATCGAGTTGTTTCTTCATCATTGTCAGTCGATCGAGTAACATTGCCACTCGATCGACCAACTTCACCTTCCTGTTCACTCGATCGAGTAGGGGGACTACTCGATCGACCTGTTTCTTCACCATTTCCACTCGATCGAACACCAGCCTTCAGTCGATCGAGTAACTGCTTTGTTGTGAGTCCTTTTTTCTTGACAGTACACTGTTCACCATCAGTAATGGCTTCCTTAGGGTCTGGTTTTTGCACTTCAGGTTTACCGTCTCGTGTGGATTCTTCTCATTTTGAGTCGGTAATTGACCCGGCTTCCTCGAGGATTGATTTGCAGCAAGTTGGGCAACTTGAGTCTCAAGTGCCTTATATGACGCGTTTTGCTGTTGATTTTGTTGATCATTCAGCTGCAATTGCTTCGATATGGCTTGCATCATGGACTTAAGCTCACCCATTTCACTCACCCCACTAGAAGATGTACTTTGGTTAGGAGGGTTGAAAGAGGGAGGCTTCTGATAGCCCTATTGATTCTTGTGTGGAGGAATGTACGGCTGCTGCGGAGTGGCAGTGGGATTGAGCACATTCTGATTGCTCCACCTCAAATTGGGGTGGACATTCGGCTCGTAGTAACTGTTGTTTTGCCTGTAGTGTTGAAAGGCAGTGCGTTGCTCAAAAGGACTGGGACAATGATCTGAGACATGTCCCTCTCCCCCACATCTTCTACAGACGAAAGGACCGTCTGTCATAGCATTGACCTGATACATGCCTCCCTTGGAGGCTCCTCCTAGCTCATACTTGTCAAACCTTGCAGTAAGAGCTTCAAGTGCAGCGACATAAGAAGATTCAGCAGCTCTTCTTTGATTTCCTCACGAGTTCCCATATTCAGCCTTATGGATGGCCAAATCATCTATGATTTTCCACCCCTTGGTTGCTCCCAAGTTTTCAAAGAAATCGGCCATTGGTCTGCAAAGATCCAAAATAGCCCTTTGATCGTCGTACAGACCATTATAGAAATGATTACACAAGCTCCATTTTTCGAAACCATGGTGCAGTATGGTACGCACTAGCTTCTTAAATCGAACCCATGCCTCGTGAAAGTTCTCGTCAGGCCCTTGCTTGAAGCTCGTTATCTGAGCTCTAATGGTAATAGTCCTCGATGCAGAAAAGTACTTCTTATAGAACGCTAAAGCCAGTGAATTCCAGTCAGTTACACCGTGAGCAACTCGGTCCAAATCCCTATACCACTCCCTCGCAAAGATCGCGGAGTGAGAAGATGAACATGGTTTCTTTTATCGATCTGTCATCACGCCAAAGGTGGGGGTATGGAGCAGCAATAATCAATAAAAGTCTCCATATCTTTGAGCATCTTTCGGTCTGCGCTCCCCGAACCGATTTCTCTCGATCAAGCCGATATAAGCAGGTTTCGTTTCGAATTTCCGAGCTTCCCCTTGTAACTCGAACCCCTTGTAAAGATCCTCAGCTGTGGGTTCAGAATGACTGGCAATGGCCGCTTCTTCGGCCATTTCGGGAAAGTCTGGAAAAGTGACGGTTTCAACTGATGAGTGTGAAACTGGAGAGGAAGGTGGATTATCCTCGAACAGTTCGTTCTCGTAATAGTTGGAATGAGAACTAGACTCTTCCTCTAACTGTTGGTCTTGAAATAATCTCCTCTTTACGTGCATAGATCTTTCAATCTCAGGATCGAATGGTAGTAGTGGACCACCCTGCGACCTGCGCATAAGAAGAAACTACAACAGAAAATAAGAATAGTCTAAGGAACGGGTGTCCCTTAGACTGAAAAGGACTAAAAATAAAACAACTAATAAATTGAACAATTGCCTCCCCGGCAACGGCGCCATAATTTGACACGGCTATCGCAACCCTATCAAAGATAAAACCTAACGGTCTCAACTAAAATGTAGCAGAGGCAGTCGAGTATCGAATCCACAGGGAGGTAACGTAACCATAGCTGTCTATTTCTAATCCTATGGTAACAATTGGGGGTTTGTTTGAAATTGGTCTTAAACTACGAAGTCTGAAGGGAAGAGAAATAAGGCAAAGAGTAAATAAAGGAATAAAATATGATTAAACTATCAAGAAGAGAGGGACATGTCGGGATTTCGTTTCACTACGGTAGTCCAATAACTCAGCTGTAAATGATTCAGACGAACTAATGTGAGACGGATGTTAAAAGGTCCTTTCGGTCCACTTTCTATCCTAAAATACCACTAACTTAACTTTCGTCCTCATTAGGGTAGTCTACTGTTTATAGCAGGCCTATTTAGTCCAATCTTTCGATCCAGGATTAATTTTAGCCAGTTTAATGGGTGACATAGAAGCGTGCACTCAACTAGGTCGGGAATTACAGTTAAATTGTTATAGTGATAGAGTCTCGTGATTAATTCGTCTAATTCATCTACTAAATCGTCATCTTTCTACCGTAGATTCCCTAATCCCAACATGAAGGGAGTTTAGCTACTCATATCGGTAATTAAACTAACAGCAGATAAATTTCCAGCAGAAAACATAATGAATAAATAATAAAACGCAATAATGAAAACTATGGCAAAGGGGAATAAGAACACAGTTGAGAAATTAAAGCAACAAATGATTATTATTAAATAAGGAAAGGAAGGATTACAATCAGCGCGAATCCGGCGTAAAGAACAACTGAATCCGATCAACAATAATCCCAAGGAAAAGTAACGGTGAAGGAAAGAAAAGCTAAGTACTAAGGTTTCAGTAAAAGAGTTTGATAGATTCCAAAGTAATCCTAATTAACCTAGTAATGTGCGTAAATAGCAAAAAGGAAATAATGTTTAGCGAGATAACACAAAACACGGACTGATTAAAAGCCCATAATGACGAAAACCACTCGATCGAGTGGATTAAACCACTCGATCGACCAACTTCTACGCAAAAGTTACTCGATCGACCAATGGGTTACTCGATCGAGGACTTGGTCTTGTGCAGCTTACTCGATCGACTGAGGAACAATTCGATCAAGCATCAGGGGGTCTAGAAACCACTCGATCGACCAGCAAACAGCTCGATCGAGTAATTTTGTCTTCATTTCAGCTCACGTCTTAACCCAAGTGTCTCGTAATGCGTGCCATGACGCTTCCAAGTGCAGTGTCTCACTCTGGGACAATCCCGTCTCCTCTAAATGCATGCAAAAAGGACAAAAAGGAGTGTGGTTTCACTACTTTCGCGATCATCCCTACAAAAAGGACAAAATACACCAAAGTAGCCAATTCGGGGCAAAATACCATAAAAACAGTATCGAAATGCATAGAAATGCGTGCTGAAATAGGCTAAAAAGACTATACATTAGGCACGTATCAATACTCTCTTCCAAGATAATGTTTTCCGGAACTCCGAGCTTGTGGAGGTCTTCGAAAGATGGTGGGCCACTCGGCCACTTTGGGAGGTGCCAAACCCCGTTGCCACGACATGGGTGACTCTCGCTTATGTCAAGTGGTCACGAGCTCCGTCCTTGGAAGAGAGATCCAAATTTCGTAAGGACGAGGTCGTCGATTTGAAGTACCGAGAGGTTGGCAAGGCCAACTGTGCCTTCTTCGATGAGTATGTTGATGGAGCTACTCCCAATGTGATGAGACCACCGAAGAGGAGGAGTTCCGGTCCAAAGAATATGGTGGGTCGTGCATTGGCTCGTCTTGGGTCGAATATGGGGTCTTGTGCTAGACCTGAGGCCGTCGCCGTCTTAGATCCGTTTAGGATCCGTTCCGAGGAAGAAGTCCATGCTAGGCGGGCCAACAAGAAGAACAAGGGGAAGATGTACCCCGAGGGAAAAGGTAAGGGTAAAATGGAAGAGTGAAGACCTCCATTACCCACTTTATTATTATGTTGTATTATTGTTGTGAGTTTTTATTATGTTCTACTAGCTAGTTATTGTATGTTTCGTGTTAGTTTTATTATGTGAGGTGTTTTTGTTGACACCTTAGCTTTGACAAGTTGTAGACTCGTCGAGCTTTATTTGTCATTGAAATTGTAATCCCTCCCATTATTAATTAAATAAGAGGATTGCTCGTGTCGAAAACTGTGAACGCTTGTTTCTTCCATCCATTTTGTAAAGGCAATTCAATTTGAATCGTCCTAAACATTTGCACTCGGGAAAGTGGTATTTTGTGGAAAGGGAGAAAGGCTCATTTTTGTATTTTGGTGGGAAAGGAAATGGTTTTCCCTTTCCTTTTTTTTGGGACGTTTTTGTACGTGGGATTTTTGTATGGGGATGGTTGTTTTTTATTGTGGGAATGGTTGTATCCTCCTTGTGTAAGGAAGGACTGCCTACGTATTCACCCGAAGAAGCGAAATCAAACCATGCTCGTAGTTCAGGAGTTTTTTTTGTTTTAGTGCAAATGGACGTTGCCTTTGACAGATCAAAGGACATTTGAAACGGGCAAGGTGCCGCAGCTCAGACTCGATAAAACATGTAATTTCAAATCAGAACACGTTGAGGAACTTGACTTGAAAAGGGTTGAGGCCGTTGCTAGTTGTAAAACTAGTCTAGGTCGTTGGTTGCTATGGTTTAAGGGTAGTATTTCTTGAGTTGGTCGAGGTTGGTCGGGTTTGTAAAGTCCTCTCCATCTAGGTCACTCAGTCTCACTGCGCCCCCCGAAAGTATTTTCTTTACCAGGTATGGCCCGACCCAGTTGGGATTGAATTTTCCCCTCGGATCGACGGGTAATGGTGCTCGAACTGACTTGAGGACCAAGTCGCCCTCCTGGATGTTTCTTGGTTTAACCTTCTTGTTGAATGCCCGTTGTATACGTCATTGGTATAGCTGGACGTTGTGCAAGGCGTTGAGTCACCGTTCGTCTAGAAGAGTGAGTTGCTCGTACCTTCGACGGGTCCACTCCGCCTCAGGGACTTGACTCTTCAGTAGGATGCATAGAGAATGGACCTCTAACACTACCGGTTGAACCGCCTCCATAACGTATGCTAGGTAAAAGGGTGTGGCACCTGTCGGTGTTTCAATGGAGGTTCGGTATCCCCAGAGTGCGAACGGGAGTTTGCTCGGCCAATCGCGGTAGTAGTCTTGCATTTTCTTGATAATGGTGACAAGAGTTTTCTTCGCTGCCTCCACCGCTCCGTTGGTTTGGGGACGGTAGGGGGACGATCGAGGTCGTTTGATCTTATATTTGTCCACCAAGGCCTGAGTTTCCGACCGGAAGTAAAAGCCTTGATCGCTGATAATTTTATGGGGTACCCCATATCGGCAGATGATGTTGTTTTGAATGAACTTGGCCACTTGTTTGGCGGTCAAGACTGCATATGACTGTGCTTCTACCCATTTGGTGAAGTAGTCGATGGCGACGAGGACAGAGCAATGCCCCTTGGTGCCTATCGGGTTGACTTTCCTGATGATGTCAATGCCCCAGGTTGAGAATGGCCAGGGTGATGTCATGGTGTATAAAAGGGATGGTGGTATGTGTTGTATGTTGGCGAAGATTTGGAAATTGTGGCAATGTTTGACGTAGTTACGGCAATCGGCTTCCATGGTGGTCCAGTAGTAACCTAGCCGCATGATTTTCCGTGTAAGCATCATTGCACTCATATGAGGGCCACATTCTCCGTCGTGAACCTCTCCCATGACTTTTTTGGCTTCGTGATGGTCAATGAAAAGGAGGAGAATCCCTTGGGGTGTTCTTTTGTAGAGTTGGTTTTGGTTTATCACGAATTGTGATGCAAGTAAGCGGATGGCTCTTTGTCCTCTTTGATCAGAGTTGGGAGGGAATTCGTTTTTAGTTTTGTAATTAAGGATGGCTTGGTACCAAGGTTCATCATGACTTTCCTCGTTGTCGATAATGGCACAAATGTGAGCTGGCTCGTTCCTTCTCTCGACACATAGGGGCATTGATGTTATGTCGTCAGGTATGTTGACTAGCGCGGCAAGTTTTGCCAGGGCATCAGCAAATTGATTTTCCTCCCGTGGCAAGTGGAAGTAGTCGACTTGGTCGAAGAACTCGGCCTCTTGATTGATCTTTGCTCGGTAGGGAGCTATGCTGTCAGATCGGATTTTCCATGAGCCGGACACCTGATTTATGATGAGCGAGGAATCGTCGTGGACCCTCAGTCTCTTGATGCCAAGTGTGATGGCTGCCTGTTAGCCGATGAGGCATGCTTCATATTCAGCGGCATTGTTGGTGACGGCGAAGTCTAGCTTGGCCGAGATCGGAACATGTTCTCCCTCTGGTGACATTAGATGGATTCCTACCCCGAAGCCTCCCAGATTAGATGCACCATCGAAGTATAGGTCCCATGCGTCGGAGTCGGCACAAAGGATGTCTTCGTCAGGATGTGACCATGTGTCGGTCGTTGGATCTTCGTTGACGGGATTCTCTGCCAGGAAATCGGCAACTGCTCTTCCCTTGATAACCTTGAGGGGTACGAACTTGAGATCAAACTCGAACAGCATGAGTGTCCACCTAGACAGCCTTCCGTTTAGTACGGGTTTTTCGAAGATGTATTTAACCGGGTCCATCTGGGAGTAAATGTGGACCGTGTAGCTGAGCATGTAATGTCGCAGCTTCTTTGTTGACCATACTAGGGCAAGGCATGTCTTTTCCAGTTGGGTATACCTCGTCTCGTACTCAATGAACTTTTTGCTGATGTAGTAGATGGCTCGTTTTTCGTTGCCAACTGTTTGTGCTAGCATTGCTCCCATGGCTGTGTTGGTAACAGTTAGGTATAGGGATAGAGGAATCCCCGGTTGAGGTGGCATGAGGACAGGAGGTTTGGATAGGATTTCCTTTATCCTGTCGAAGGCCTTCTGACAGTCGTCGTCCTAATCGGTGTGATCGGAGGCGCGAAGCTTCTTGAATATTGGTTCACAAATCATAGTGAGCTTGGCAATGAACCGGCTGATGTATTGGACCTGACCGAGAAATCCGCAAATCTCCTTCTCGTTCCTAGGCCGAGGCATTTGTTGAAGGGCTTTGATTTTGGTTGGATCAATCTCAATGCCTCTTTTTCTGACGACATGTCCTAAGAGTTTTCCGGAGGTGACCCCGAATGCACACTTCTGAGGATTTAGTCTCATGTTATATTTCCGCAGACGAGCGAAGAATTTTCGGAGGGCACTGATGTGGCCGTCCCGTTCTTTTGATTTGACGATCATGTCATCGACATATACCTCTACCTCCTTGTGCATCATATCATGCAGGAGAGTGGTAGCGGTTCTTTGATAGGTTGCTCCGGCGTTGATGAGGCCGAAAGGCATGACCGTGTAGCAATAGGTACCCCACTACGTAGTGAACGTTGTCTTGTGCATGTCCTCCTCAGCCATCTTAATCTGGTTGTACCCAGCATACCCGTCCATGAAGGATAGGAGAGCATGCTCGGCGGTATTTTCTACCAGTATGTCAACATGTGGCAAAGGGAAGTCGTCCTTTGGACTCCCCTTGTTTAGATCTCTGAAGTCGATGCAAAACCGAATCCGAGTATTCAGACACCTTGATAAAACCAGCCTTGAACTGTTTATCCACTTCTTCCTTGATTTTTAGGGCCTACTCCGGGCGCATCCGGCGTAGCTTCTGCTTCACAGGTTTAGCCCCGGGTTTAATGGGTATCTGGTGCTCTGCAATTTCCCTGTCAATCCCAGGCATGTCTCTGTAAGACCAGCGAACACGTCCTTGTATTCGTGGAGGAGGTCAATGAACTGTTGTCTTTCCGAGGGGTCCAGGGTTGTCCCTATCCTAAGTTCTTGAGGTGTATTGTCGGTTCCTACGTTAATAGGTTCGGTCTCCTCAATGATGGGGGTTCTGGTTTCCCGCTTGTCGAGTTCTTTGGCTAGGTGAGGTGGGTAGTCAGTCAAGTCAAATTCCTCATAGTCATTCAGAATTGCATTGCAGTTAAATTGAGACGAGTCATAAGCAAACTTAGCGTTCATTAAGTTGACATGAGCGAAAAGCTCGGAAAGGACAGACATCTCGTGGTCAGTCAGAGGCTACATAGCAGAGGAGGCGGCCCCTGGAACAGGCTCCAGGTTGTCACCTTTCATGGGAGTGGGGGTGACCCTAGTAGACTCAGCCTCTGAATCAGCCACGACTTTGTGATAAAATAGTGGGAAGGTGACCTTGACTGGGACATCATGAGTGTTAGGAGCTATGACAGACTCTGACTCTGACTCAGACTCAGACTCAGACTTAGATCCTTGTTCGCTTCCCTCCTTGAACATAGGGCCTTCTCCAGTTGTTATCTTGAGAATGCGTCCCTGGCGATCGGTCCACTTGACGGTCTTCCTCCAGCCCTGGGTGGCTTTCTCCGAGTCAGTATCGGAGATCAAGGCGGTTGGATCAAATTGATTGTCTTTCAGGGCGATGTTGATGATATCCTCATAGTCGAGGTGTTTGACGTTATCTTCCCCAAAGGGGAGTGTGACAGCTTGTCCGTCAAGGCATGGTGACGGCTTGGACTCAGTTGATGCAGCTTCGATGTTATCGGGGATAAAGTAGCAGTCCTGGAAGACTTCCACTCCCGGGTACCTAGCCTTCACCACAGAGTCATAGATTGGTTCCGGAAAGCCGTGGTAGAGCTCGGACTCTCCCTCGGGGACAAAGTATCTGTTGAGAGTCAGGTGGTAGGGACGGAGGATAACCCCGTGCTTCTTGCGTTTTCGGACTAGGAGGTTCATCTCCTGGATATCTTCGTCGGTAGGTTCGTATCCCAGCCCAAAGGGAATGTTGGGGACCTTAACCTGTTTCAAGGGAGGCAATGGGTGTTTTAGTGGATTGAGCGGCAAACCCGGGAAATAACCCTGACGCATCATAATACGGTTGACCGTGAGGTTGGTGAACGGGTCACAATCAGAGGCCGTCAATTCATCAGTTATGGCGTTCACGGCTTGGAAATCCCACATTTCGTTATCATCCTCCTCAATGCCTTGGGAGGCTGTCCCCTTTCTCATGACAGCTTTGATCGGGGAAGCAGGAATTGTGATCATTTTCCCGTTGAAGGGGACCCTGATCTTCTGGTGGAGAGTTGAGGTGACCGACTTGACGGCGTGAATCCAGGGACGTCCCAGGAGCATGTTGAAGGAAGCGTCGATGTCGACCACTTGAAAACTGGTTTGTCTTTCTAGTGGTCCGATTGCGACGGTCAAAGTGACTAACCCAGCGACCTTGCGATGAGTGCCGTCGTAGGCGCGTACTCCTTGATTCGTTGGGACCAAATCAGATTCTTTGATACCCAGCCTGTGGGCAGTTTTGAGAGGAATGACATTCACCGCAGAACCGTCATCCACGAGGCCCATGGGTATATTTTTCTGGAGGCATTGTACGGTGATATACAGGGCCAGGTTATGATTGGCTCTGAACGGAGGGATATCCTCGTCGGAGAAGACGACTGGGTTGTTCAGATCAGGGGCGTCCCTCGTCATGTGCGCCACTATTTCTTCTGGGGAATAGGTGGAGGGCACGGTTAATTTTCCCAAGGCCTGCAGCAAGGCCTGCCGATGCTCAAAAGACGTTGCGATCAGTTTCCAGATCGAGATCTCGGCTTTTGATTTCTGAAGTTGTTACAGGATTGAGTTCTCAGGAGCCTTTGGTTGAGTGTCCACCTCTGGGACGATTTGGTCATTCGTTGTTGGAACGACCGTTGGATTGTTCGGATTCTGATAAGGACGTCCGGACCGGGTGAGATGCCCGATTTCTTTCGCCCGCTTATCCTTCCCTTGGATGATATAGACATCCTCAACATCATCTCTCCATATGCCGTTAATTTCGGAGTCTCGAGGATACCTTGGAGGGGTATTCCTCGGTGGGTAGTTTTTGTGAGGGATACTTTTGTGAGGGTGGTTTTTGTGTGGGTGATTTTTGTGGGGGTAGTTATTTTGAGGGTGATATTCGTGGGGTCTATGCCAGAATGGTCGCGGGAGCAATCCATCCTGGGGTGGGTAGTTTTGAATGCTTGGGGAATTCTCCCTTGGGCGCGGTGGCGGTGGATTGAAAATGAGTCGACGGTAGGCGTCGTCGAGTCGGGTGATTCTCTCAGAAAGGCTGGCTATGGCCTCCTCAACTTGTTGAAACATAGTGAGCATAGTGGCAGCACTAAACACAAACACTTCGTCTGAAGGATCTTTTTCCAAAGCATTCACCTCGTCGTCAATTGGATGGATGAGGTGAGAGCAGTCTAGGGTCGGCTCATCGTCAAAGATGGCGTGAATTCCCAGGGGATTCGTTTTGTTGTTCGGTTTAGTTGGTGGGGGTAAAGACAAATCTCCTTTCTCAATCATGTCTTGAATGAGGTGCTTGAGTTTGAAGCAAGTTTCGGTATCATGCCCTTTCCCTCGATGACACTGACAGTAAGCATTGGGGTTCCAGAACCGGGACTTCTTAGCATCGGTCGGATCCGGGGTGGGTCGATCGGTTGTAACTTCCCCTGGTCCATGAGTCTTTTCAGGGCACTTGCGTAAGTCGACCCTATGTTGGTAAACACTCTCTGGGGGCGCTCAGTCTTCTTAGTAGATGGTTCAACGAGGTTAACCTCATTAGTCTTGTTTGTCTGGCCGTAAGGGCGAGATCCGGTTGAGGTGGATCCCTGATAACCTCTGCCAGTGGTCTTTGCTAAGACACCCTTTCGGAGGTCGTCCTCAATGCGCGTCCCAAGAATCTGCAGATCTTGGAAGGTCTTGATATTCTGATATCTCAGTAGGTTGGCATAAACTGGGCGGAGATTGTTGAAAAACTTTTCCACCAAAGTTGACTCACTCGGCTTACTGACCAATTGAGTACTCACCCTCCTCCAACGGGTTAGGAACTCGGTGAACCCCTCTTTGTCGTTCTGGGTTAGTACTTCGAGAGTACGGGTATTGGCCTGGATCTCGACGTTGTCGGCATAATGTTTGGCAAACTCAACTGCGATCTCATCCCAAGTAGTAAGGTTTTTCGGATAAAGGGAGTAGTACCATTGGCGAGGGATCGTTTCCAAAGAGGATGGGAAGATCCGGGTAAAAAGTTCCTGTTTGACCCCTTTAATGGCCATGTAGTCCTTGAAAGCACGGATATGGTTGAGTGGGTCCTCCACTCCTTTGAACTTAGGCACATCAGTCAGGGTGAAGTTGTCAGGTAACTGGTCCCCAACAGGTTCGAACCTTCGGTTGTTCTCAAGATGGATATTGTTACCCCGGGCTAGGAGCTGCTCTTCCAAGAGCTTCAGCCTCTTCTCAGTTTCAGTCAGACGTGATGCAGTTGGACGGGTCTCGTGGTGAGACGACTCATAAGTAAAGATCCATAAGTACGTTTGCTTTGACTGGATAGACACGAGGCGGAATTGGAATGGTGGACTGAAGTTTTCGAAAATAGAAATTTTCAAAAAGTTTCATTTGTCGCTTTAATGGACGGCTTCCGAAGATAGAAATCTCCACAAGTCGATCAGTTGAAAGGGGTCGCCTTAAGTTTATTTGCAAAAGACGGTTTGAGTTTGAGTCGGCTCGAAAAACAGTGCATTGCTTCCCAAGACGGCTTTTGAAATTCAAAATTGTATGTTTTGAAAATCGAGTTTGAAATGTTTGAAGAGGTATCGGGGACGGTGCATGGTCCTCGGGATCTCGAAAGTGTCTCGAGAAAAGGGTGTGTGCTTTTCTCGGGTTTTGAAAGAGCCATTGTCGGCGCAAAACGGGTTAAAATCCGTGTCTAGACGTGGCGATTATAACGGCGTAAAAGGGTGATTTGAAATGGTTGTACAAAACCGGGTTTGAAAATCGTCATTACGACGGCCTAGAAAGGCGTGTTAAAATGGTTATACAAAACCGGGTTTGAAAATCGTCATTACGACGGCCTAGAAAGGCGTGTTGAAATGGTTATACAAAACTGGGTTTGAAAATCGTCATTATGATGGCCTACAAAGGCGTCTTAAAATGGTTATACAAAACCGGGTTTGAAAATTGTCATTACAACGGCCTAGAAAGGCGTGCAACGGTCGGCGAAAGACCGAGGTTTGAAATGGCCATTATAACGGCGCAAAAAGGTGTTTTTGAAAGTTTGAAAATGACACGGAAGGACTTATGATCAAGTAGCACATAAGCACTCGCAGTTCATTATATTATGCATTATGCTGACACGGGTTTTGGCTTAAAAGGGTGGGTTACACACCAAGCAATCAAACCCCGATTTGCTAGAGGGATACCAATCCAAACAAAATGTGTAAGGAGGGTGCCCTAGCCTCGTACTCGTAAGTGATGAAAGCTCTTTGACGAAACAGAAATGTGTAACGTCAATGGTATGCTTGAATCAATCGGGATTCGAAACGCGGGGATGAGAAAAACTCACGCCGACAAGACGAGCCGATTGGTCGAAAAGGGTTAAGTATTGGGCCCGGACAAGGAACCCGACTGTGACCGTAATATCAATTAATGCATTCCAACCAAGACCTCGTTCGAGTCTCACCATCTAGGGATCACAAAGACGTAAGTGTCCTAGTTCTCCCCAGCGGAGTCGCCAATCTGTGGACACGGCCCACCTGTGAGCCCACTTCAATCTGTGGACATACAGCGGTCTTTTGAAAGCCACGCTCGGCGGCGTAAAAATGCTTTCGACCGGATCGTTTTAGATCGGTCGGTTTCGTCTCGGTAAGGGCCACGAAACGATTGAAGATGTTCGGAGTCGCCACGAATCATTTGTGTGATTCTTGGAACCCGTTCGAATTCCACTTTATACCTCGGTCAAATTGAAGCACAAAGCAGCGTTTGACATAGGTACTAAAGATAAGGAAATCGTCCCTCTTTAGCATCCTATCTCTAGAATGACTCTCGAACGCCCTGGATAAGGTCGTCCACTATCCAAAGTTTCTGACTAAGAGGTGAAGGTACGTATTGGGAAGCCCTTTAATCAGACACCCAATCCCGCCCGCGTTAGCGGCCTCTACTTATCGATCTTGGTTGGTTGAATGCAAAAATTGATTTAAATGCATGAATGCGCATCCAATAATTTATACCTAACATATGAGAGCTTTCTAAGTCGGTTGATTTAATCCAAGTATCAAGTATAAGATGTCAAGTTGGATTAATGATTGATTTGCATGCAAGACGGAAATTAAACATCCATTTACCGTACTAGGTTTAGGGTGCATAACATGATCCATTTGTCTTAGTAAGGCATTTTGCAAATATGGTTTTGAATAATCAAATAGTCATCTGATCCGTCCTATATCCGGGCTAACCGGAGTCGGGATCGTCCTGGATTAATGCTGGAATGGAACATGCTATGTACCAGACGGCTATATGAGGCGCGAGCCAGCCGGCGGTTTAAGGGGCCTCCCTCTGGTTTTGAAAATGAGAAATGGAGAGCTTGTTTAGGCGCGGGTTAGCCCATGGTTCATGTGCCGTGTTCTGACCTTTTAGAAAACGTTATAAAACGTGTTGAAAATGGGTATTTGAACCCGATTTGATTTAAAGGGGGTCGTTTAGACCGCATTTGTTGATTTGAAGAACTAGACTCGAATAATCATCATTATTTGGATAATATTCGGTGTCGGGTTTGATTTGACAAACTTGACATGAATAGTTTTGAAAATAATTATGGACTAATTGTTTTAAGTCCATTTGAATGTTATTAGTCGATACTCATCATCGTACCCGGGTTAAAATCCGGCATGGTATGTAGAACTAAGGATGACTTTGTGTTGGTGACTAATATGTTTGTTTGAAAATGTAAAGAAATGAAATAAAAGGCTTTAAAACACCTTCTAAATGTCATTAACTTAATATTATCACCGAAACACGGATTTAACCGTCATGGTATGAGGAACCAAGGGTGAAAAATGCTTTATGGTTAAAACAAGTGAAATAAAATAAAAAGGGTTCGAAAATATTTGGAATGGTAAAAACCAATTACAAATATGAAAGTGGATTAAAGGGGAATGACGACAACAAACACGGTTGATTTCTGGTCTGAACACCCCATTTAGGCACGGGCAAGTTGGCGACCTAACGGGCTTCTGCCTCAGACCGAAAATCAGTTTTGGCTCGTTTATCCCATTTTTTGGGTCATGTTATGCAAGTTTTAGCATGTTATAGTCATGAAACAAATGAAAATATAATAAAAGAGGATTTTTACACCCTCATACTTACATGTTTGGTTATGGCGAGTGACCGACGTAAGTGTAACAACTCGTTTGATCGGAAAAAACTCGGTTTAAAACCGTTTTGGTAAGTAAAAAGAGTGTTTTAATCTTAGTGATGGTATAGTGGTCGGTCAAGTGAT
This sequence comes from Silene latifolia, assembly GCF_048544455.1. Classification (NCBI taxonomy): domain Eukaryota; kingdom Viridiplantae; phylum Streptophyta; class Magnoliopsida; order Caryophyllales; family Caryophyllaceae; genus Silene; species Silene latifolia. Next base: position 34,701,189 of record NC_133536.1, read on the forward strand.
TTAATGCACGATGACGGTACCAAAAAATGTGTAAGGCTTGTATTTACGATCGGTAAGTCGTAAATACGCGTCGGATTGTGACTTAAGAAGTCGAGTCAAGAATTTTAAGGGAGAAAAGAGGGGGCGGACACTCGCGTAAGTCTCAAATGGGTGGCATTTGAGGGGTATTTATAGGAGAATGAGTGGTTGTATGAGTTTTGAGCGACGTGGCCACTTGGGCTGCTCAAAGAGGCGCAAGCCACGTCGCGGTTCTTCGAGTTGTGTTGTCACTTTCACAACAAACGCAATCATGATTTGTTCTATCCTAGGTTTTGTAGTCACATGTTTGGTACTTGACCAACATGAATCCGGTAAAACTTAAGGTAGAAGGTTTGAAATGTTTTGTTTTTGGTGGTTGACTCGGTTTGACTCGTTGTTGGAGTCGAGATATGAATTTTTGAGTCGGTTTTTGGTCCGGTGTCGGTTTTGACTCTAGTTAGTGTCATTGCGACCCCGTCGTCGTGCATTAAACACTCCAGGTATTTTTGAAATGTTTTATTTTCGAAATCGTTTTAAGTTTTCCGACGTAGAGTTGTACACAAACTGTCGATCAAACGCCGCGATTCCAAAACATGTTATAGTCCGATAATCATCGGGTGTTTGTTGGAGTCTCAGCAGATACTGGGTATCTACAGCATATAATCGACAATATATCGAGTATAGATAATTTCCCTAATTATTAGTAGAGGCCGCTATCGAGGCGGGCGGGATTAGGCGTTTGATCAAAAGAGCTTCCTAATACGTACCCTCACCCCTTACTCCAGATCTCTGTGAACATCCGTGTTCATTGGCATCCACGAGAGTCATTCTAGACATAGAATGCTAAGGGTAACGAGTTCTTGGTGTTCATGTCACTACTTTGTGTCTTGACATGACACGAGGTATTCGAACGGTTTCCAATTTTCCATAATAAATTGGTGGCGACTCCACAAATGCAAACGCTTGTTCTCCTCCCAAGCGCCCCCGTGGACCCGCGTCCACAGTTTGGCGACTCCGCTGGTGATAATACACTTACGTGTAGCCAAGGGTGAAACTTGAACTAGGTTAGGGAATAGTTTCTACAAGACAATTGTTGGTTTTCATAACTCGGTCTTCCTAGATCGTTTCATCCATAGCATGGTACTTACTCTTGTTTGTATCAAGGACTTTCACTACTTGAGGAAATGGACTAGGAATCAGCCTTACTCTTATTCGGTACGAGCCTCTCCACAGACTTCGGGTTTGATCGTTCGGTATGGCAACCCACCCTTTAAACCAAAACCTTTTAAATGCACTCAGCATCCCGTTGTAATGCTTGTATAAATGTTTGTACCTTACGTGATCACCATTTCTAAACGAAACCATGACGATTTTTGTAAAGTCAAAATCCCTTTAAAATGTAAATTTCGAAAAGGCCAATGATTAGCGCAAAACCGAGTCAAAACTCTGTCCATTTGTCGAGTCAAATTTCGGGCCTCAAAGCCCATTTCAAAACCTCACTTTGATTCCACTCCTACAACTACACTAAAGTTGACTAGGACCAACATTTTTCAAATCTTGTCATTTTCTTCAAAAGCTCACTGACACAAGTGGCACACACCCACTTCACGAGTCAAAACATTTCTTTCTTTGTAAGTGTGTTAGAATGGTCGATCGTGTTTTGATTTGTCGTCGATCTCTTATCCAGTTTCCAAATATGCCTGAAACAAGCGACGTGAACTTCAATCAACTCTAGGATGGTAATGATCGAATCCTAACCGCGCTAGCTCAACTCCAAGTTACTCAAGACCAAGTGTATGATCGCCTTGACACCATCGAGGGCCGGATCTATACCGTAGAAATGAGGTTGCCTCCGTGGGAAAGTGAAATCGTTGATGACTTCGTGAATGACTTCAGGGACGAAAACCCTCCCATGGGTATGACTGCAGCTGAGAAACGACTCCAATACTTAGAGGAGCAATTGATGTATCTTAAAGGGGATGACATTTATAGGGAGAATAATCGCAAGTATGATGCCGTGAGTTCCAAGTTGCCAACCAACTTCAACATGACGGATATCCCTAAATTCAAGGGGCATGAAAACCCTTTGAACCATATTCGTGCCTTCAAGGATTACATGTCTATCAAAGGCATCAAACCCGAGATGTTTTTAAGGATATTTCCTTCATCTCTTGACACCATCCCAAAGCAATGGTTCTACTCTCTAGAACACAAGAAAATCGCTACTTGGGAAGATGCCGCGATTTAGTTTGCTAAGCAATATGCGGATAATGCTGAGATCCAAGTTAACATGCTCACTTTAGAGGTTCTTACCCAAAATGACAAAGAAGGTTTCACCGACTTCCTAAGTAGGTGGAGGAAGACTAGTACCCAACTAGTTGAACGCCCGGATGAGGCTACCCTCATGGAGAAATTCGTGGACAACTTAAAGCCCATCTATGCAAATCATTTGAGATATCAAAACATCAAAACTTTCAAAGACTTAACCGTACTAGGAACGAGGATCGAAGATGACATCCGTAAAGGGCTCTTGTCCAAAATGGTAGGCGGAGGATGTTAAGGCTCAACAAGTCGTTCTTACGGCTCCACTAGCAAGACCGATGAAGTTAACCTCCTCGAGCCATCCAAGAAGAGTGCCCCACCAAGGAAATTTACAAATCTTGGGGATACTTACTCCAATGCTCTAAAAAGGTTAATGAAACAAGCCAAACTCCAACCCAAAGGCCCTACACCCGAACCTGAAAAGAAATCCAAGTTCTGGGACGAGAATTCATACTGCGAATATCATAGGGGTAAGGGGCATGACACAGAAAAAAGCTACAAATTGAAGAATGTGCTTCAAGACATGATTGAGGATGGTCGACTACTAATACCGCCGGGAGGTAAGCCCAACAACACTCTGAATCCTCTTGGAATTCTAGTGATCACAAGTGAAGAATCTACCTTAGATTGTTTACACCTCATTTCTCCAGTCGGAGACGAGATCCACGCGATCGAGAATGAAGGGTTCTACTCTACCATTTCCCCTACCATCGCCGACTTCATCGCATGGGCAAGGAGTGTGGATAGGCAAGTTTCAGAATTGGAAAATGTGGTTACAACTTTACATGACCCCAATGCAACACCTAAAGATCATGCGCCACTAATTTTCTCCCAAAATGCTACTATGCAAGAAATAGTCGCTGTGGTTGATAAACTAATCGACCAAATCACACAATTAGAGGACGAGATCATGAGAATGAGGGAACTAGCTACAGTCAATGGAGTATGGGCCGATGATGATGAAGACGAGTATCTCATTGAACACTCCCTAGTCAAGGAAATAGTCCAAAATGGTGAAGACCAAGATGTGGACCACCTAACTCGTTCGGGGCGTCCATATCAAAGTACTACTCAAAATGGTCCAACCAACATTATCACACCAAATGATAACGAAGATGACTCTACTGATCATTTGCTCAAGCAATTAGAGAAAACAAAGGCTGATCTTTCAGTCTGGCAATTAGTAGCAAGCTCATTCCCACATCGCCAAGCTTTACTGCAAGCTTTGGCCAAACTAAATGTAGCACATAACTCCACACCCGACGATGTAGTCAACTTGGTCTTCCAAGAATCACCGAAGCTAACTAATCTTATTACTTTCTCAGATGAAAATTTGCCGCCGTTTGGCGCTAGTCATAACCTAGCTCTTTACATCACTGTCGTTTGCTTAAAGAAGAATGTGCCAATGACCTTGGTGGATGATGGCTCCGCGGTCAACGTCATACCCCTAAAAACGGCATACAAACTAGGCATGAAAGAGTCGGATTGGACCCCTACCAATCAAGGTGTTCGCGCATATGATGGTACACGACGAAAGGTAGTAGGACTCGTTAACCTAACCATAGTCACAGGGCCAATCGAGCGAAAGGTTAACTTCCAAATAGTGGACATTGAAGCTTCCTTCAACATACTTCTGGGAAGACCTTGGATTCACGCTTCCAAAGCGGTAACATCCACCCTTCACCAAAAGATCAAAATTCCACTAAATGGCAAAGTGGTGACGATCACCTCATCGCCCATCAAGGCAATAATCGAAAAGAAGTCAAATAATCAAGTCCTTGCGGATCCGGTATACGAACTTGGGGGCTTTCAAAGCATAAGCGTCATAGAAAGTGAGTTGGCACCCCTATACTACGGTCCCTACTCCAACTTGGTGGTCAACCACATACTCAAATCCCAAGAATACTTCCCGGGAATGCCTTTGAACCCTGCCCGAAAAAACACCTTCGCACCCTACAAGGAAGGCAACTCAAAAAGAATACCACTTGGCCTAGGATACAAACCCACTAAAGAGGAAGTTCTCGAGATGCTCGCTCAAGTTCAAAGCCGTAAGCACGTAGGAGTCCGAATGCGACCATATTTCCCTACCCTAAATGGATACTTTGTTAGGGAAGGAAGTCAAGAACTCTTTCACGGATTTCCCGAACCTTGGCACTACCTCTGAAGGAAGCTAGCCGGAATCGAGATCTTTCACGATTGCTACTTCATTCCTCCAGAAACGGTTCCTACCGTCAAAGCACGTCAAGCACCTTGCTTAGACGAACAAGCTGTTAGTCTACTGTTTGGAGAAGATCGATTTGTTAGAGCCGCGCAGGATGAGATCATTACCATGATACTTCAAGACAACCACTTCAACCCTACCACGTTAATCACAGAAACAAACGCGAACTAGCAGAAAGGATGGAGAAAATCAATCAAGTGGACCAACAATCAAGGAAAACTCTTCAAGAGCACCACTGGAGAAGGAGAGATGTTCAAAGGAGAACCAGAAGACGATGAATTCGAGTTAGAGTCAGAGTCGGAGTCTAGAGAAGTCACTAGGGAGTCTCCTCCTGTCGTCGTCCCCATTCCCTTAGTTTCTCCTAGCTTAGCCTCAAATAGTAACAGTAGTTCGGGAAATGTCCCAACAACTGTCCCTTTACCGCCGCTGACCACAGATCAGATGGCTTCTTTGTTTCAACTTTTCTCAAACTTTAATATGAATAAATCAGGTTCTGCTTACTCTTTCTGTTATCTTGAATGCAATTCTATTTACGATGATACTGAGGATGACCCAGACCCAGACTCAATTGAGATACCTCCTTACATAGCCAAGGAAATACTACATGAGGGGGAAGGGGGGTGTAACACCCCCTCATACCAAGGTGCCTTACCAGGACCACCCTACCATGAAAGTGTGTTACCATCTCGGTTATCCGAGGTTAGTAAATATCAAAAGCGTCTGAACTGAGCACATTTATTAAAGTACCAATAAAATAATGTTTACATCAAAACCAAATCCCAAACTGATCCAACGAAATATAAATAAATGTCTAACAACTGAAAATCATAACTACGACTCGAACAGTGATGCTACGACTGGTGATGACAATTCCCCCATGACTGTCCCAAGCTCACCAAGCAATACCTGTCAAGTCTGCTCACCATCCCCGAATAGATCACCGCAGGTTTTACAAACAACAACACGGGGTCAGTAATACTCAATCAATGTGAGGCAAACAGCACAGTAACCAGCTTATCATCCACACTCCCCGGTCTCCCGATCTCGCACAGTAACCGACTACACACTGAAGTGTGTAGCCCTGCCATATTACCCATCGCAACAGGTAATCCACGCCGCCAGTGGGTGACCGCAGCTGATCCCACCAAGTCCAGCTCATCAACGAGAGACTAAACAAATCCTTGTCCCTTAATGTGCACATCCCCTCCTGTGGCGGGTTCCACGGAGGGCGAACCAGGGTGTGAAGCCACTCCCGCAAGTGACTCCACCACAATCACAACACACAGCATCACAGCTATCACAACCTCTCCACACCAACACCGTCATAACAACGCCCATACTCCGATGATCAGCAGTTAACAATAATCACAAAACGATCATGCCATAACAATTAACAGTAAAACTGAGTAGGAAACCCTACCTTAGCAATCAACAGTAGAATGTAGATCAGACAATCAGAAAGGCTCCTTTACGAAGTCTGCTCCTATACAATAATCACATCACACAATTACATAAAGAACCATCCCCCTTTTATTCCCTAATTCCAACATACAGTAGTCCCCAATAAAACATAAATGACATAGGAAAAGAACTTACCAACAGTGGAATGCGAGATTGCACGTAAAGGTCGCAACGATTGCACACACACGAGATTAGAGGATGATTCGGGAGTGATTAGAGAGTAATGAAGGTAATCGTAAAAATGATTAGGGTTAAAATGAAGTTTAGAAACTGACGGTAATTATAAAATAACCCTAAACACTCCCGCATCAAAAACCACACTCGCCAGACCGGATACTCGGTCGAGTAAAGGTATACTCGACCGAGTATCCTCTACTCAGTCGAGTATTCCCATACTCGGCCGAGTTTTCATCGGCAGAATCAAAACATACCCTACAATCAACACTACTCGGCCAAGTAGGCTCTACTCGGTCGAGTATGCAACTTAAGAGAATCCGTAGTATTACAGTCTTCCCCCCTTAAAAAGAACTTCGTCCCGAAGTTCACACCCCAACTAACACGGGACACCACAAACACAAAAGACCACAAACACAAAAGACAAAAAGACTTTCCACACAAACATATGTAAACCCAAAGGAACTACCCAAGACACCGCCAACCCGACTCAAAGTAAAACAAAATACAACCGCGACCATTTCCTACCCCCCTAAAAAGACAACGGTTACGTCCCCGTAACCAAACATACCTGATCAAAAAGACTAGGAAAACGTTCCCGCGTGGCTTCCTCGGGTTCCCATGTGGCCTCTTCCACATTGTGATTGGACCAAAGGAACTTGAGTAAGACCGTCTCACCATTTCTTGTCTTACGGACCTTGTGATCAAGAATCTCTTTAGGAACCTCGGCGTAGGCCAAGGATTCATTAAGCTCGATATTCTCCATCTCAAGGATATGTGATGGATCACTCACATATTTCCGAAGCTGAGAAACATGGAAAACATTGTGGACTCTATCCAAAGCTGGTGGTAAAGCTAATATGTAGGCTACCTCGCCTATACGGTCCAAAATCTCATAAGGACCTATGAACTTTTGGCTTAGCTTACCTCTCTTACCAAACCTCATCACACATCGCATAGGTGACACTTTCAAAAGGACCTTGTCACCTACTGCGAACTCAATGTCTCTGCGGTGTAAATAGGCATAGCTCTTCTGATGATCTTGAGCTGCTCTTATCTTTTGCCGAATCAACTGGACTTGCTCAACCATATCCTGTACCAGCTGTGGCCCTAAAACCACTGTCTCAGAACTATCATCCCAACACACTGGACTTCGGCACTTCCGGCCATACAAAGCCTCGAAAGGTGCCATCCCGATGCTCGTATGATAACTGTTGTTGAATGAAAACTCGATCAGATCAAGCCTGTCTTCCCAGCTGCCCCCAAACTCCATAACGCATGCCCTCAACATGTCCTCTAAGGTCTTGATGGTTCGTTTCGTCTGACCATCAGTTGCTGGATGGAAGGTTGTACTCATCTTCAAGGTTGTACCCATCAACTCCTGCAATTCTTGCCAAAACTTGGATATGAACCTCGCATCACGATCAGAAACGATATCTTTAGGTATACCATGCAACCGAACCACATGCCTCCTGTAACCCAGTGCCAGCTGCATCTTAGACCAAGTATCCTTCATAGGAACAAAGTAAGCTGACTTAGTTAACCGATCAACAATCACCCAGATCATGTTGTTACCTTGTTGTGACCTAGGCAACCCCACAATGAAGTCCATAGAGATTGACTCCCATTTCCACTCAGGTACTTCCAAGGATTGTATCTTACCTTGGGGTCTCCTTTGTTCACCTTTGACTCTCTGACAGATCAAACACCTGGCAACGAACTCAGCTACATCTTTCTTCATATTTGGCCACCAGAAAGTCTTCTTAAGGTCTTTGTAAAGCTTGTCACCACCCGGGTGAACTGAATAAGGAGTACAGTGAGCCTCCGTCAAGATCACTCTCCTCAACTCTGGATCCTCAGGAACGCACCATCTCCCATCAAAACGAACACTCCCATATGTATGGATAGAAAACCTGGAAACTGTCCCACTCTGTACTCTTGACTTCCACTCTTGAATCTTAGGATCAAGCTCCTGCTTCCTCTTGAAGTTCTCATACAACTCTGGCTCGATCGTCAAATCCCCGATGGTATCTCCCTTCCTTAACATAAAGATCCCCATCATAGACATCTCATCCCTCAGCTTTAACAAGGACATAGCTGTACATAGCGAATGAACGCTCTTCCTACTCAAAGCATCTGCAACAACATTAGCCTTACCCTCGTGATAGATGATCTCCATATCGTAATCCCCGATCAGCTCCATCCACCGTCTCTGTCACATGTTAAGCTCCTTCTGAGTGTAGATATATTTTAGGCTCTTATGATCAGAAAACACCTTGAAAGTTACTCCATAAAGATAGTGCCTCCAAATCTTAAGAGCGAAAACAACTGCACCCAGCTCTAGATCATGAGTAGGGTAGTTCTCCTCATATGGCTTCAGCTGCCTCGAAGCATAAGCGATAACTTTCCCTGCCTGCATCAAAACACAACCAAGACCATTCTTTGAAGCATCGGTATATACCTCAAAGTTGTCACATCCCTCTGGCAAAGCTAGGATAGGAGCTGTGGTCAAGCGTTCCTTTAAGGTCTGAAACGCCGTCTCACAACTCTCGTCCCAAACAAATCTGGTCTCTTTCCTCATCAAAGACGTCATAGGTCGTGCTATAGTAGAGAAATCTTTCACGAATCTCCTGTAGTATCCAGCAAGGCCTAAGAAACTCCGAATCTCAGCAACATTCTTCGGTGATTCCCTCTTGGTCACGGCCTCAATCTTACTAGGATCCACAGATACCCCCTTCTTAGATATCACATGCCCCAGAAAAGCCACCTCCTCTAACCAGAACTCGCACTTAGATAGCTTGACGTAAAGTTGATTCTCCCTCAAAGTCTGCAAGACTATCCTCAAGTGCTCCTCATGTTCCTCCTTAGTCTTAGAATAGACTAAGATGTCATCGATGAACACAACCACGAACCTGTCTAAGAACGGTGCAAAGATCTGATTCATCAAGTCCATGAAAGCTGCTGGTGCATTGGTCAACCCAAAAGGCATCACCACGTACTCATAATGACCATATCGAGATCGGAACGCTGTCTTAGGAATATCCTCATCTGCTATCCTCAACTGGTGATAACCTGACCTCAGGTCAATCTTGGAGAATACACCTGCTCCACTTAATTGATCAAACAAGTCATCGATCCTGGGCAAAGGGTACTTATTCTTCACTGTGACTCGGTTGAGCTCTCTGTAGTCGATGCATAGCCTCATACTCCCATCTTTCTTCTTTACGAAAAGAACTGGAGCTCCCCACGGTGACACACTAGGCCTGATATAACCCTTGCCTAGCAACTCATGTATCTGTTTCTTCAACTCTGCTAACTCCTTAGGTGCCATACGATAAGGTGCTTTGGATATCGGACCTGTTCCCGGTTTAAGCTCCACCTTGAAATCAACATCCCTCTTAGGAGGCAAACTCGGTATCTCCTCAGGAAAGACATCCTCGAACTCTCTCACCACAGGTATCTCAGAAGCTGTCGGCTCTACTCGGTCATCCCTCACATGACAGAGAATCAAGGGACACTTCTTCCTCAAACATGACTTAAAAGTCATCACAGCTATGACCTTACACTTAGGTTTCACCACAAACCCTCTATAAGACACCCTAACATCTTTAGGCCCCTTTAAAGATACTCTCTTTTTCCGACAATCTCGCATCGTACCTACCCAACCAATCCATCCCGACGATCACCTCGAACCCATCCATAGGAAACTCTAACAGATCTATCGGCAAATCTACCCCTCCAACCACCATAGACACACCCTTATACAACTTAAGACATGACACCGACTCACCTGAAGGTATGAACACATCATCTTTTACAACCTCAAACTTACCCAAACCCATAGACATGGCATGACCTTTAGACACAAAAGAGTGTGTAGCCCCCGAATCAAACAAAAAAAAAGATGGTACATTATGAACAAGAAAGGTACCGGTAACTACATGAGCATCATCTTGCGCTTCCTGTTTGTCCATCATGAAAAGCTTTCTACTATTTTTCTGTCCTCCACCCTGAACCGATGCATTGGAGGTACTTGGCTTAGCTGTTGAATCTTGGGTGGTGGTGCTGTTCTGCCGCTGATATGATCCACCACCACTGCGGTTATAGCTGCCTTGGTTGCCCTGTCCACCTCGGTTGCCCCATAAACCTCCCGGTCGGTTACTAGCAAAACTCTGAGTTGGCCCTTGGGAGAAATTCCCATGCTGGTTTCCTGATCCGGTGCCAGGCCTGAAACTGGTGCATTCCCGTCTTCTGTGGTCGACACCACCACATCCGTAACATGTTATGTTGGAGTTATCACTCACACTTCGACCTCCGCTCTTGCCCCAGCCTCGAAAACCTCCGGAGCCATTACCCCCACCAGAAAAAGCTTTGGAGTGGTTGTAGTTACCCTTCTTGTTGCCTGACTGACTGTTGCTTCCACTGTCAGCCTTCCTCTTTTCCGCAGCAGTCCTCTCGTTGATCTCCTTTGAGAGATCCACCATCCTCTCAGCTTGGCCCGCCCTGAGATACACTTCCTTAAGGTCCGTAGCAACCCCCGCTGCCATACGATTCATGATCTTGGCAGATAAACCCCTCTCAAAGCGAAGAGCTAAACCCCTCGGTCCTAGCTGCATGTCGTCAACATAGCGAGATAGCTTCATAAACCGATGATAGTAGTCAGTGACAGACATCTCCTGAGTCATGGTGAAGGAATCAAACTCATATCTCATCTTGTGTCGAATATGCTCTGGCACAAACTGCTCTCTCATAGCACTCTTCGGCTCAGACCATGGAATAGCTCCCAAACCTTCGGCCTGGTAATAAGCTCTAGCATCATCCTTGACATTTTGCCACCAAACAGCTGCTTCACCTCTTAGGTAGTACAATACCTGCTCAACGATCATGTCTTCGGGGCACTTAACCATTTCCGTGAGAGCTTCAATCTCACGGTGCCACTTCTCGAGCAGCTTTGGTTCCTCTACCCCTTCATATGTGGGAGGGTTGAAACGAGCAATGTTGATGCTGAGCTAAGTAGCATCCAACGGCTTCTCATTTCCCTTTCCCACATTTTTAAGAGCTTCAATGAGGGCCTCTTGTTGCTCAATCATGCGAGCAACCTCATCAAGAGTCATCTCGGAACCTTGGATCTGTGCAGGGGTTCTTTTGGGCGGCATTTTGAGCTGATAAGAAACACGAAAACGTAAGCACGAAAGCCTACGGCTCAAAATGTAACAATCTCCCGCCAAAAGAATACTCGGCCGAGTATCAAACAACACTCGGTCGAGTAAAGACTACTCGGTCGAGTACCCCGGGTACTCGGTCGAGTTGCCGACTCCAGTAGCCAATCTAAATTACCCAGAATTCATACTCGGTCGAGTATACAGGACACTCGGCCGAGTAGACACTACTCGATCGAGTACTCTTATTTACTCGGTCGAGTAAACACAACCAGTAGTTACTGCTACGCACTGCCAAATAACACTTGGTCGAGTGCTTGGTTACTCGGCCGAGTACTCCCTACTCGGTCGAGTACATGCCCTGCTCGGCCGAGCCATGCCAAAGACGGGTTAAAAACAGTATAAAGTCCCCTATCATGCTTTCTATTCCCTCATCAAACACATAACAACAGGAATTAAAATGCCACGTTATAAACACATAGCCATACCATTCATCACAGGTGGATCCAATACACCAAAATTCACATACACATTCTTTCTACTACTTTTTCCAAATCACCAAACTTACGAATTCCACATGTAAACTTCCAACCATCACTTACTATCAACATAAATCGTCATATGCATGCACATACAAGATACAACACTCAACACTCTTCCCCATGTGACCGGCTCGAGTTAATATGGGCCAAATTGCGACTCCGGGACGTCTCCCGAGTCTTTGCGGTAGCTCCAAACAACTCTCCCGGGGTTCATTTTATTTAGACTCCCTAAGTTCATTAGGTTCATTTGTTTAGGTGCCGGAATCTTCGGCTCTGATACCACTTTGTAACACCCCCTCATACCAAGGTGCCTTACCAGGACCACCCTACCATGAAAGTGTGTTACCATCTCGGTTATCCGAGGTTAGTAAATATCAAAAGCGTCTGAACTGAGCACATTTATTAAAGTACCAATAAAATAATGTTTACATCAAAACCAAATCCCAAACTGATCCAACGAAATATAAATAAATGTCTAACAACTGAAAATCATAACTACGACTCGAACAGTGATGCTACGACTGGTGATGACAATTCCCCCATGACTGTCCCAAGCTCACCAAGCAATACCTGTCAAGTCTGCTCACCATCCCCGAATGGATCACCGCAGGTTTTACAAACAACAACACGGGGTCAGTAATACTCAATCAATGTGCCGCAAACAGCACAGTAACCAGCTGATCATCCACACTCCCTGGTCTCCCGATCTCGCACAGTAACCGACTACACACCGAAGTGTGTAGCCCTGCCAGATTACCCATCGCAACAGGTAATCCACGCCGCCAGTGGGTGACCGCAGCCGATCCCACCAAGTCCAGCTCATCAACGAGCGACTAAATAAAACCCTGTCCCTTAATGTGCACATCCCCTCCCGTGGCGGGTTCCACGGAGGGTGAACCAGGGTGTGAAGCCACTCCCGCAAGTGACTCCACCACAATCACAACACACAGCATCACAGCTGTCACAACCTCTACACACCAACACCGTCATAACAACGCCCATACTCCGATGATCAGCAGTTAACAATAATCACAAAACGATCACGCCATAACAATTAACAGTAAAACTGAGTAGGAAACCCTATCTTAGCAATCAACAGTAGAATGTAGATCAGACAATCAGAAAGGCTCCTCTACGAAGTCTGCTCCTATACAATAATCACATCACATAATTACATAAAGAACCATCCCCCTTTTATTCCCTAATTCCAACATACAGTAGTCCCCAATAAAACATAAATGACATAGGAAAAGAACTTACCAACAGTAGAATGCGAGATTTCACGTAAAGGTCGCAACGATTGCACACACACGAGATTAGAGGATGATTCGGGAGTTATTACAGAGTAATGAAGGTAATCGTAAAAATGATTAGGGTTAAAATGATGTTTTAGAAACTGACGGTAATTATAAAATAACCCTAAACACTCCCGCATCAAACCGCTAAAACCACACTCGCCAGACCGGATACTCGGTTGAGTAAAGGTATACTCGACCGAGTATCCTCTACTCGGTCGAGTATTCCCATACTCGGCCGAGTTTTCATCGGCAGAATCAAAACAGGCCCTACAATCAACACTACTCGGCCGAGTAGGCTCTACTCGGTCGAGTATGCAACTTAAGAAAAACCGTAGTATTACAGGGGGCCACTAATAGAGAACACCGAACCCATCAATGTAGGAACCGAACTAGAACTCCAAGAACTTAGGATAGGGACAACCCTGAGCCCCACCGAAAGGGCCAGTTTCATAAACCTCCTACACGAGTTCAAAGACGTTTTCGCTTGGTCATAAAAAGACATGCCAGGGATCGACAGGGATATCGCCGAACATAGAATCCCAATTAAGCCAGGTTTCAAGCCCGTGAAACAGAAGCTTCGTCGAATGAGGACAGAATGGGCTCTCAAGATTAAGGAAGAAGTCGATAAACAATTCAAAGCCGGGTTCATCAAAGTTTCCGAGTACTCTGACTGGGTAGCCAACATAGTACCCGTACCCAAAAAGGATGGGAGAATCCGTGTTTGTGTTGATTTTAGAGACTTAAACAAAGCAAGTCCTAAAGATGACTTTCCTCTACCACATATCGACATATTGGTGGTCAATACCGCAGATCAAGCGTTACTATCCTTCATGGATGGGTACGCAGGTTACAACCAAATCAAGATGGCCATAGAAGACATGCATAAGACCGCCTTTGTCACTCAATGGGGAACCTATTGCTATACGGTCATGCCGTTTGGGTTAATCAACGCCGGAGCTACATATCAACGCACCGCAACTACACTCCTACATGACATAATGCACAAAGAAGTTGAGGTATACGTAGACGACATTATTGTCAAGTCCAAGGATAGAGAGGGGCATATTGCGAACCTTCGCAAATTTTTCTTAAGGCTACGAAAGTATAACATGAGGCTCAATCCTCAGAAGTGCGCATTCGGAGTAACATCTGGCAAACTCCTGGGATACGTCGTTAGCCAACGAGGTATAGAAATAGACGCTTCCAAGATCAAAGCTCTGATCGAAATGCCACAACCTCAAACGGAAAAAGAAGTCAGAGGATTCCTGGGACAAGTGCAATATATAAGTCGATTCATATCGAAACTCACCATAATCTGTGAACCTTGAAGGAAAAGTAGATCTATATACTTACATATTCAAATATGTTTTAATTTAATTTGTCATAAAATTAACAAATGATCTTATGCATGCAAACTACTAAACAATATAAAGAAGAAATGTTAATCCTTACATTGGATTTTTGGTTTATGGGCACAAGAGAGATCACCTTTCTCTCTTGTTCTTGAGCTTTCCTTTTGGATGAACAAAGACCCAAGAGTAGGATCTCTCCCAAGGATTTATACCCAAAGCTTACTCTTAATTTAAAATCAATATTATAGATACTAGTACAATATTAATCTTGTAGAAAAATGACCCAAAATAATTTTGGTTTTTGTCTCTCTAAAACCGGTTAGGAGAGGAGAAGAGGAAGGTGAAAAAATATTTTTATCTCTCTAAAAATATTTGATGAGATGAATGAATGAACAACAAAACATATTATTGTGTATAAGGTAAAAATTAAGAGGAAAAACCAAATGGTTTTTGCCTCTCTAAAACCGGGTGGAAGGAGGGGCAAAGGGAGCCAATGCATGCCTTTGTTTATCTTCACAATGCAAACTAGGGTTGCATGGCTAGGCTATTAGTGAATGATTATGTTTTCCACTAATTAATCAAACATAATATTAGCCTAAAACTCCTCCTTATTTCGGCACCTCCATAAAATGGAACCCATTTTATTTTTGTCAAATTTGTCAATATGTCACATGTCATATGTAACATAAAATTGTTATGTATTTTTAACATATTAAAAATCAACGTATTAATAAAAATACGTCATATACAAAAATCGACTTAGTAATTCATAATTACTTGTACCAAACTATTTTACCAATTTATAAATCACAACAACTTGTATTTATAATTATTCATTCGAATTCAATTGTTTCCTTAAACAATAATTTCATCTGAGTAATGATACAATTCGATTACTCAGACCGTATCTCATTTAATCACATTATAATGAAATACGTAAATATTACTTCCAAAATCGTCCGTCAATTTTCAAGTAATTTAATAAACTCGCAACGTTATACGATTAATTAAATGATCAATTAAGAGTGTTGCCCTACAGGTATGACCTAGGGGATCAACTGATCACCACCGTCGCACGACAGTAATGTCAAACTCTAGTCATCCAATCATTACCGATGTGTGTTGACCAGTTGACAGTAAAAATTACTTCCCAATTGTATTCTTTATAATGAGACTTAAACATGTGATCATCATGATCAACAGTCGTGATCGCATTATTGTCGGAGGACACATATTCCAACAATCTCCCACTTGTCCTCGACAAGTGTGCGTCACAAATTCTCTTGTCCTATTACTATCTCCCACTCAATGCAAGTTGTCTTTCAGGTCGTACTTGCAAGTGATCATATCGAGAGTGGTTTCCTCGATCTGGAGAATAACTGATTGACCGGATTTATCCACAATGGATACATTCCGAGCGTGGCCACGCATTTCCAGTTCATTACTCCTCGAGTGGCCCTGAGATATTGTTATAACCCTGACTAGGGGTGGACAATTCCTATCGCACTCATTCCCTTCGACTAGCCACAGCCATCATAACCCAAAATATGCCCATTTGACCCCATTTACGAAGGTCGTAGTAACACAAATCAAAGTTAATCTGAAACTGTGCCATCTTAGGCGAATAGTCTTTAGTCAAAAGAATCGACTCATTTGAATACTATAGTAGCTCTCGCCACGACCAGGCTATATAAATTTGCCAGAACTCTATAAGCGGTCATAATGCCCGACAAAATGTTCCTAACAGTCTGCCTATGTGATCGACTAGTCATCTCACATGACTCTATGGCACTTGAACTTGCCATCAATCGCATCACACTCTAGTCACTTCGAGACGTCACCTCATGTAAGTAACTATGGGCAAATACAATGTTAATCCATGTTCACTTTAACGGGGTTCAATTGTCTCTATAACCCGTTGGATGTAACAAAGTATAAGGTGAGTTAAAAACAACTCAAACGACAAATGTCAACATCACACTCGGGTAGTCAATATCATATTACAACCTTGTGATGTATATCGTAAGTGTAAACACTTATTGATTGCAATAGAAGTTTAACATGCCATGTGACCATGTGTTCAAACTTCTTACACTTGCATTTTCCTTTATATTCATGTTCTCTCTCATAGCATGAACCTTACCAAGTACAATTCAAGGTTCCCGACCTTGGTTTTGGTTCTTTAACTTGAAAGAACTTCCTTATCGATTATCACATAACGAATGAATTTGTGATGAATGATATAACTTGTACTGATCAAGTATTCCATCCACACACAATGCACTAGGTATATGTTTTGCAGAGTCTTGCAACAATTTGTCAAGATGATTGACCTAGCACTTCTCACAAGTCCTAGCATATTAGGAAAGATTAGTTTTGAGTAACTTCTTATTCAACTAAGTATCTTTCCAAAACTTCTTATTTCTCTTTCTAGCTTGAAAGGTTAAGGATTCTCATAAATCCTTGCATGTGCTCGGACTTTCTATAATATGTGCAACCTCTTAACACATAATAGAGTATTCTGTCAAACACCGAAATCGCTCATCGGATTCTACTCGAGAATTCATGACGTTTCTATTATGGCTTACCAATGAATCATCATGCTCTTATGCATATGATTCACCATTGGACATGTGCATGATTATTCTAATGGCGGAAAAATTAGTAACTTTTAATCATGTCATCAACTATATTTAGGTTCAAGGAACGACCATGACTGCTAACGGTAATTCCATTTCATTTAGATGAACAACCTATGTTTCTTCTTGATTCGATGTGTATCTCTTAACACTTATCCAACATCTCTTGATGTAATTGGATTCATCATAGTCCATTTTCATCCAGAATTGAAAACTCAAATCTTCCTCTATGAAGGAAGGTATTAGCTCGTCATTCTTCAATGAGTGATGAGTTATAACCTTTTACAAGATGATTGCTCCCACTAAATTCCATGTCTTCACATGATAATTTCCTAACTCCCACTCAATTCTACATGTTTCGAAATTGACTTCTCAATCGAAAATTTTCAAGAATTGAAATATAAATTGCATTGCCAAGTTATTAAGATAGAACCATATATGTTCCCATCATATCCTTTCAAAATACTTATTTTGAAGTGGTCTCATCTTAACCTTATGGAAAGAGATTATAATCTCTAACTCACACATATCATAATGGTGTGTAGCAATGTCATTATAAATAATATCTAGAACACGTCCTTCGAAATACCATTTTGGAAGGAGGTTTAACCATTTCATTTTCATAATGAGGTTAACAAATGACATTTGCTTGATTAATGCTTAACTTAGCTATTGAGGATATCGGTATATCAATCCTTGCAACTCGTTTATAACTAGTATGTTACTTCGATTCATTTAGGCTCTTAAGTAAATCTCAAGGTTTAAACTATTGGTCAAAAATATCATAAACTAGTCAAAACTCATGTTGAGACTTTACATTAGTCATTTTGTTCCAAAACTTTCTTTTGGTGTCCTCACGTAGTTATCTTAAGAATATGTTCTTTCGATTACTTCACTTGGTCTCTTTAGTCATATAGAACTTACTTGAGACCATAGATCTCATCGATAGGGTATACTATATAAATAGATATACCTTTATTCAAATCATCCTTCATTGCGTAGATCTCATTTACACAAGTTCACAAACTTATCTTGGTGTGTGTCGTGTCCTCATTTTTCTCCCACTCTATCTTTAGAATAAATACACTAGAGATTCAAAGATAGTATATGAGACACAAATAATGATTTTGAAGTATAAGGAGAACTACCTCATAGGTTGACTAATTAGTTTTAGATATTCGAGAGGGTACTTGGTGATTGACATTCCTTTAAGAGAGTTCATAGACTCAACACCACTTTATAAATGATCATACACAAGCTTTAAGCATGTGGACATATAATGAATCCCGTCATTATATTTGTCTATTAGATCACTTTAAGTGAATAATCATATGTTTCTAAGAGCAAGCATTTAAATACGGATTTTAGAACAAAAGGATAAAAATGATAAAACGGGTGACTTGGGTTGCAAACCAAGTCACCATTATCCAAAATACAACCAATTATCCAAAATACCTTTCCATGTCAAACACGGAAACTTGAGGTTCTAAAAATCCAAAACATAATTTAAAATAAGACAATGAAAAGCAAAGCTCCATGAAAGCTATCCCTAGCTTCTTGATGGTTTCTCATGCTTGCTTTTCCTTTCCCTTGTCTTTGCTTGGTGGAGGCCCTATTTACAATAAAAAGGGAGATACATTATCACAACTTTGTATCATAATACCATAGTTGAATTAGAAACATAAAAGAAAGGATAGTCATTTACCTACTGGAGTAATCTTTCCAGCCTTAATATCACCAAGGTATTTGGAACAATTTCTTTTCCAATGTCCCATACCATTACAATAATGGCATTTATCAAGAGGACCCTTCTTGATTTTTGAAGTGCTAGCATCATTAGCCTTTGCTTTGGTGAAAGTGGGAGCTTGCTTCTTACCCTTCCTCCCATTCTTCTTGAACTTCCCCTTACTCTTAGTGCTTATGTTAAGCACATCCTTTGGTGGGTTCACATTTAACCCCATGTCCCTCTCGGCTTGCACAAGTAACTTGTGCAATTCTTCAAGAGACACATCCTTATCTTGCATGTTAAAATTCATCCGGAATTGAACATACGCTTTGACTTTGGACAAGGAGTGTAGAATCCTATCTACAATGAGTTCTTTGGGGATTTCAACCTTTTGAATTTTCAAGGTCTCGACAAGCTACATAAGTTTGAGCACATGAGGGCTAACCTTTTGGCCCTCTTTGAAGTCGAGATCAAAGAATACCGCGGCCGCCTCATATTGGACGATCCGCGGAGTTTGTGAAACATTGTCACAAGCTTGGAGTAAATCTCATTAGTGGTGCCCATTTTAAAGGCTCTCCTTTGGAGGTCCGCCTCCATCGCAAATATCAAGACATTTTTCATTGTGGCGGACTCCTTATGGTAAGCCTCATATGCTTCCTTAGTGGCGGTGGTCGACCTAGCATTAGGTTCGGGTGGAGAGGCCTCGGTAAGGTAACGAAGCTTGTCGTCACCTTGGGCGGCTAATTTGAGTTGGGCATCCCAATCGGAGAAATTTGACCCATTCTTTTCAAGTTTACATCGATCCATGAAGGATCGGAGCCAAGATGAATTAGCGAGAGGCGTGGCATTAGGGGTTGGTGTTGCCATTGTTATGAGGAAAAAGAAGTGGTCTACAAAACAAAATTGAAGGAGTAAAACAAATGTCGTTTTAACAATAATACTCGTAAAAATTTATAATTTATAATTTAAACAAGTTATATGCATTTTTCTAGTGACCTCTACCCAACTAGATAAATGATTCCAAGACCCAAATTCATATTAACTTGGGCACGGTGTGGCCGATGAAACCCTTATCAATATAACTCGGTGGATTAACGCTTTAATCGATTCTACTTTTAGAACTCTTGGTCGATAATATTACATTAACATTTATCTTTAGCCCAAAACACATTCAACAAGGGGACGGTGTGGCCGATAAAACCCTTATCGAAAAACTTTTGTTGAGTTCAATCCAAATTTCGAATAAATGTGTCCATGATCCAAACCCATATTTAACTTGGGCACGGTGTGGCCGATGAAACCCTTATCAACATGAATTCGGTGGATAGACATTATCACCCACTTCCCCTACGTAACAAGGTTTGTACCCCGGTGTGGCCGAGTGCACTCCCTCGCGAAATAGGTTTTCATGGTTTCTACTATTTGGTAAGGCTATGTCTCAATTAATTGTTTTAGCGACAGGTCATGTCAATTTATTATCTATCACGTTTTAAGTGAACTAAAGCGGTGAACTATGATAATTTTAATTGACACGGTCGATAAACTAGATAAAATGACAATGCATGTTTTAGTTATGGCGATTTAGCGATGCATGTGACATATAAATAAAATGCAAGCATAAAATAAATCCTAGTATGGCCTTCCTAAAATAGAAAAACTATTTAACTATTACATATTCGGAAACCAACTCCATTGGTCCCTTGAACTTCGGTTGTGGCACGCATCTCGAGGTAACACCGTCTTTATGTATCGCCTTCTTGAAGAAATCCGTCTTTAGGAACTCCGGAATAAATTAAATTACATAACAAATTACATAATTTCCTATTATACATTTGTAACTAAAATAAAATTAAATCTATTAAATTACAAAACGGTGATACGAGATCACAATAAATTACAACCGAATCGATATTCCCATACATTTCGGGTAATACCAATTAAAACTAAGGCCATACTAAGTAAAAATTACATAATTCAAAAATTACATAAATAAAATTATGACAGTCATAAAGAAAATACAGCATTATAATATGTATGAACATGCCCAATTTTTATGCTAAATCGCCTTTAAATAGCCAATATCGTATATTACTCGGTTTTTACGGATTTGCGTGATTCAACATTTTAAAATCACAAAAATTACATAAATTCATATTTATGCATAAGTTAATTACCCTAACCACTTAGGACTCAAAATTTAGTCTTCACTAATTATTTGACCATAATTAACTCATATTTCTAAAATTGTTCATTAATGGACCAAAATATACATAAATAAGCTATAAACTTCAAATAAATCACAAAATTTCAAATAAATTTGAAATTTGAAATTTAAACTCATGAACATTCTGGAAAAATACCATGATACTCATAATGTTCAAAAAACTTAGGTTAAAATTTCGAAATTTTTCCGGAAAAACAATGTTGCGATTTGTCGGTTTTTAACAAAATAATCATAAAAACATGAGAAAAATTATATTCATCAACTTTTCAACTTTAGATCTGAAAATGATAATAAAATGCAACATATGATATTTTTCTTTAGTCATAGAGTATGTTTTATCAATATTTCACTAATAAAGTCATTATTCATGCCATTTTTCTTCAAAAATCCATAAATCATGCAAAGACTTTAATATAGCCTATTATTTTACACACATCTTATAAAATTGCATGTGACAACATACTAAATTTCTATGACCAGATTCGAAATTTATCTCATATTAACCTATTTTTCACTTAAATCCGATTTTAACAATGAAAAATCCATTTTTCGAGCATAAGAAGTCCAAAAATTTTGAAAATTTACAGGTTATCTCAAAATAATATATGTGACAACATATCCAAAAATCACTGGAAAATACGAAGTTTAGCTTTTTTTAGTCCGAAAATGACATTTTTACTCATAAAATCATATTTAAATGCCATTATTGTATAATATGAACAATAAAAATCCGTAAATTAACCAAAATATCCTAAAAACATTTTAGGACCAGAAATTTTAACATGCATAAATTAATTTCGTGATATATCATAATAACACAAAATATTCAAGTTTTATATGTTAATCTTTATAACTCGGAAAAACTTTTAACCGATTTGCATGCAAACAACCTGGCTCTGATACCGATTGAAGGAAAAGTAGATCTATATACTTACATATTCAAATATGTTTTAATTTAATTAGTCATAAAATTAACAAATGATCTTATGCATGCAAACTACTAAACAATATAAAGAAGAAATGTTAATCCTTACATTGGATTTTCGGTTTATGGGCACAAGAGAGATCACCTTTCTCTCTTGTTCTTGAGCTTTCCTTTTGGATGAACAAAGACCCAAGAGTAGGATCTCTCCCAAGGATTTATACCCAAAGCTTACTCTTAATTTAAAATCAATATTATAGATACTAGTACAATATTAATCTTGTAGAAAAATGACCCAAAATAATTTTGGTTTTTGTCTCTCTAAAACCGGTTAGGAGAGGAGAAGAGGAAGGTGAAAAAATATTTTTATCTCTCTAAAAATATTTGATGAGATGAATGAATGAATGAACAACAAAACATAAGGTAAAAATTAAGAGGAAAAACCAAGTGGTTTTTGCCTCTCTAAAACCGGGTGGAAGGAGGGGCAAAGGGAGCCAATGCATGCCTTTGTTTATCTTCACAATGCAAACTAGGGTTGCATGGCTAGGCTATTAGTGAATGATTATGTTTTCCACTAATTAATCAAACATAATATTAGCCTAAAACTCCTCCTTATTTCGGCACCTCTATAAAATGGAACCCATTTTATTTTTGTCAAATTTGTCAATATGTCACATGTCATATGTAACATAAAATTGTTATGTATTTTTAACATATTAAAAATTAACGTATTAATAAAAATACGTCATATACAAAAATCGACTTAGTAATTCATAATTACTTGTACCAAAATATTTTACCAATTTATAAATCACAACAACTTGTAATTATAATTATTCATTCGAATTCAATTGTTCCTTAAACAATAATTTCATCTGAGTAATGATACAATTCGATTACTCAGACCGTATCTCATTTAATCACATTATAATGAAATACGTAAATATTACTTCCAAAATCGTCCGTCAATTTTCAAGTAATTTAATTAACTCGCAACGTTATACGATTAATTAAATGATCAATTAAGAGTGTTGCCCTATAGGTATGACCTAGGGGATCAACTGATCACCACCGTCGCACGACAGTAATGTCAAACTCTAGTCAGCCAATCATTACCGATGTGTGTTGACCAGTTGACAGTAAAAATTACTTCCCAATTGTATTCTTTATAATGAGACTTAAACATGTGATCATCATGATCAACAGTCTTGATCGCATTATTGTCGGAGGACACATATTCCAACAAACCTATCTTCAAGAAGTTAAAGAAAACAGATCATACCATGTGGGATAATGACTGTCAGAAGGCATTCGACCGAATCAAGGAGATATTAGCTAAACCAGCCGTGCTCATGCCACCTCAACGAGATCAACCTCTTGGTTTATATGTCACAGTAACCGAAACAGCCATGGTCGCCATGCTAGCTCAAACCGTAGGAAAGGAAGAAAGGGCTATCTACTACCTTAGTAAGAAGTTCTTGGAGTACGAGTGCAAATATTCACAACTCGAAAAGACATGCCTCGCTCTTGTGTAGGCAACGAAGAAGATACGTCATTACATGCTTAGCTACTTCGTCAAAATATACTCCAAAATGGATCCTGTCAAATACCTCTTCGAGAAACCTGTCCTCAACGGACGCTTAGCAAGATGGACTTTGATGCTCTCAGAGTTCGATCTCAAATACGTGCCCCTGAAGGTTATAAAAGGGCGCGCCGTTGCCGAATTCTTTGCAGAAAATCCCATCAATGATGCACAAACAATAGATACTTGGTCATTTCCAGACGAGGATATACTCTAAACCGATGTAGACTCCTGGGACCTTTACTTTGATGGAGCATCGAACTTAAGAGGATTTGGAATAAGAGTGTTGCTCATTTCTCCTGAAGGCGAGCATACACCGATCTCTGTCAAACTCGACTTCGAGGTGATAAACAATGCTGCAGAATACGAAGCCTGTCTCATTGGACTACAAGCGGCAGTGAGCCTAGGCATTAAAAACCTCCGAGTGCATGGGGATTCGTCCCTGATCATCAATCAAGTTACGGGATCTTGGAAAATCCGAAGCGAAAGCCTAGCACCTTATCAAGCCAGAATAGAACAAGTTGCCCAATTCTTTGATCACGTGACCTACCTACACCTACCTCGGGAAGAAAATCAATTTGCGGATGCTCTTGCAAAACTCGCATCTTTGATTAATATGCCAGATGACATGGTGGAAATGCCTTTATGCATCGAACGACGATCAGAGCCGGCTTATGTCCACCAAATCACCGATAAAGAGGAAATCACAGAGGAACCCTGGTTCCAAGCAATCCTAAATTTCAAGCTCAACGGTACCTATCAACAGGATATGGACAAAAGGGGACAACATGCTATACGCCTACTAGCTTCCCAATACGTTCTCATGCAAGGAGAGTTATACAAAAGAACACCTCTTGGTGTAATCCTACGTTGCCTTTATCATTCACAGGCGCGGAAAGTGATGGAAGAATTTCATGATGGAGAATGCGGTCCTCACATGAGTGGGCCCATGATGGCAAAGAAAATCACACGTTTGGGGTATTATTGGACCACAATGGAATCCGATTGCATCAAATACGTAAGACATTGCCACAACTGCCAAATCCCCTTCGGGAACGTACAGCATGTCCCTCCTTCATTGCTCTATACAATGATATCTCCTTGGCCATTTTATGCCTGGGGAATTGATATAATCGGGAAGATAACTCCAGCCGGAACAGGAGGTCACTGTTTCATCCTAGTGGCAATTGACTATTTCACCAAATGGGTAGAAGCGGCTTCCTACACTAGTATCACGGCTAAAAATGTAGCAAAGTTCATACAAAACAACATCATCTGTCGATACGGTTGTCCACATGAGATCATTAGTGATAATGGATCACATTTTCAAGCCGAGACTAAGCAATTGCTAGCCAAGTACAAAATTAGGCATTACCACTCTTCGCCATATAGACCACAGACTAATGGCGCGGTAGAGGCGGCAAACAAGAACGTCGTCACAATTCTCAAGAAAATGACCGACAACTATCGAGATTGGCCAAGCAAAATACCCTTTACTTTGTGGGGATATCGCACATCTGTTAGGACGCCCACTGGGGCTGCCCCTTTTTATTTGACCTATGGTATGGAAGCTGTACAGCCAGTCGAGTTAGAAATACCATCATTGCGTATCTTACTCGAAAGTCAAATCCCGGAAGCCGATTGGAAGAGAGATAGATATGAAGAACTCATCCTCCTGGATGAACGTAGGCTACGCGCACTACATAATGTCCAAACATATCAAGCACGTATCAAACGAGCCTTCAACAAAAGGGTCAAGCTAAGAAACATCAAGGAAGGAGACTTAGTACTCAAGTCAGTTAGAGCTCTTTTACCTATCGATCCACGGAGAAAATTCAAACCTAATTGAGCCGGGCCATTTCTAGTCAAGTCCATACTTTCAGGGGGTGCGGTTAGAATCACAGACCTAGATGGGAATGAATTTGCCAACCCGACAAACCTTGACCAACTAAAGCGGTATTATGCTTAGAATAGGAACAAAAACGCGCCTCGCGTAACCTCACGTGTCGCTCTTGTGACACTAAAATAAACAGCCCCTGGCCATGCTGAAATACGCTAATGTCACTCTGCTCTTGCATTTTGACAATTTGTCATCCTCATATCGTCAAATAAACTAAATTGCACCTTAAGAGTAAGTAAAAAGCTCATGCTTATCTTCTAAGTTCATTACAAGCTCTTGCTTAGAACAATTATTCTTTTACATTTACTCAAACTACGCACAAGGGTTTGATTTCATTTTTTAATGAATACGTAGGCAATCCTTCACAGGATACAACCCATTAACTTCAAAATGTAAATAGAAGGACATTTGCAGTTGCATTTGGAATTCGACAAGAATAATAAATAGAAAATCACAACTGTTTCATAACCAATTAACCTCCTTTATTTCATTCATTTCTAATAATATTAATAATACGTTGCATAATAATAATAATGATAAACAAAAAATAACAATAAAAAAATAGGCTAGGATTCTAAAAACCCCACCTTCTTATTACAATAATAATAATAAATAATAATAAGGACTAGGGCTATTCCTCCATTTTCCCTTTGCCCTTGTCATTTTTGTCATATTTCTTGTCCCGACATCGAGTCGGACGCTCTTGCGCCACTTCGGACCTAATCACCAACGGTCTTTCTCGAGGCCTAGCCTTTCCATTCTTGTCAATCACTTTGTCCACGACAGGAGAGGTCTTCGGTTTCTTCGAAGGATGAACAACTCGAAACCCGGCTTCCTCCTCTCCCTCAGTCAGATGCTTCTCTTTCTCCTTTTCCACCTCGCGCACCTTGTAGTCAACGGGCTCGCGCTTCCTCAATCTCTCACGCTCCTCCGGAGTAGTAGCTTTCCTCCACCGCAGATAGGAGTCCGACACCCATAAGGCACTAACGGAAGAGTTCAAGAACCTTACGTTTCTTTGGCCCATTTAATGGCCCACTCCCTTCGGCTCTCAGTAGTAAGTGCCACGGCAGTCTGCGGGACAGTGTCAAGCTTCGGAATCATCTGCTTCACCCAACTGTCTCATCACCTCTCCGGAAGATGCATACCATGAATTCCAAGCCAGGAATGCGCACAGATCGGGTAGGATCCAAGGAAGATACTCCAGTGACAGATTTGAGATGCCACCATGGTACAACCCATCTAATCAAGGGGCCATCATCACTCTTCGATTTGTTTTCCCAGTAATTGCACACTCGAGTGAAATCTACCATGTAAAGCCTGGTCCTCATTGCAATTGAGCAAGCATGATAAGAAGGAACATGAACTGGGGGCTCGATCAATCGAAGACGCTCCATAAGCCAGACCTACCAAAAGCGGGTATTTAAAACAAAAAAAGAAAAAAAAAAAAAAAAAAAAAAAAAAAAAAAAAAAACGAAAAAAAAACGAAGAAGAAACGAAAAAAAAAAGAAAGAGAAAAGTGTTCTTTTACCTGCAAAATAACGGGACTTCCCAAATAAGGTAGGTCACGATTGGCTTTCCTGTTATCCAAACCCAATAGGATCTCTCCTAAACTTAAACAGGCTGGGCTCCTGCGCAGTTCCATTTGCTCAACTAGGCCCAAGAGACGGGGATCACCTCTCAAATCCTCATCAACATGCCCTTGAAGGACATATACATGTAACAAGCAAAATCCGAATGCCCTTCGCCTAGCAACATAAGAGATGGTGGGGTCGGCCTTGTTAATGAATCGGTCAATAAAGTCCAACATTCGCACTCCTTTCGAGGTCACTAAACGGTCCACCTCAATTCTTGTCAACCCAAGCAACTCCCTAAATTTGTTCTTATACCCTTGTGAAGTAGAAGGAATAGCAGGAAAGTGTTTTGGGTCCCACCCACCGATCGCAGCAATCTCTTCAGGAAATGGGCAAATGTCACCTCCAGGGAAAGCAAAAACGTGATAATTCGGGTCCCAATAATCAAGACACGCCTCTAGGAATGGTTTGACCACCTTGATAAGCTTTAAACTCAACAATGATCCAAGATTATAAGCACCCATGTCGTGTTTCTCCACGTTGGAAAACTCGTTGGTCCACTCTTTTAGACGAATCTCAAGAGTATTCATGATGTATGTTTATTTTGGGGAAATTTGTGTAATAATGATGTGACCATAATTAGCGCACATTTAGTCCCCTAATTGAGCCTATTTTGCATACTATTATAGCATTTTATGGCCATTTTATCCGTCAAAACCTTCCTATTTGCTTTTCTATCGCATTTCATATGTTTTGTAGAAAAGAAGATAATAAGGCGGAAATTCCCGTCTTTCGTGCATATTTGGAAGCTAATTGATGATATTAGATGGACTAGTATGAAGAGGAGGCAAGAATGATGACCAAGTATGTAGGAATAAAGTGTATATAGAAAGATCAAAGGGTTAGAAGCAAGGAGGAAAAGCAAGGAAGGCATTGCATGAAGAAATTGCTCGGAACCCAAACCAAGAGTTGCTCTTTTGGCTCTGAAAATATGCTAGATGGAACGGCGTCGAAAAAACAAGTGATCTAGGCTTTTGAATCACTCCAATAGGAGTCCGAATGAGGAAATAACTTCCGTTTTACAATCCGAGCTCAAGATACAGCTCAACCCGCTCGGGTCAAATTCAACCCGCTCGGGTTGAAGCCCAAGACGCCCATATTTCGCTCGGGACGAGCGGATTCCTGGACAGGAAACTTTTCCTTGCTACGTGAACCACAATCCGAGCGGATTCTCCCAAATCCGCCCGGATTGCATCTCCCAAATCCGCCCGGATTCTCCCAAATCCGCCCGGATTGCATTTTCAGAATCCGCCCGGATTCACCTTAATCCGCTCGGATTCCACCGCCCAAATCCGTCCGTCCCGACCTTATTCCGCCCGGATTTCTTCACAGCACGGATTATCTTCTTCAAGCTACGAAAAGAGAAGCCCTTCTCTCAGAAAATACCGGAGTCTCCTTGCTCAACTTAAAAAGTGTAATTACTAGTTTAGCCCTTAGTTAACCTAATGCATCCCACCTAATTTCCACTATAAATACCCCATCTTTGTAATTAATCAAGGATGTTCTTTTTAGCTAGAAAAATCCTTCTTTAGATTAGATTAGGAGTAGATTAGAATAGATAAGTCTTTAATCTTTCCACAAATTACACATTAATCTCTCCTTAATTATTGTTCAAGTTTATCATTGGGTAATTGAAGATTATTGGGTTATTATTGGGAGATTGACAACCTTCCATCAATCAATCAAGTTTCTTCTATTATTCTTGCTTTATTATTTGGATCATCTTAAGTTGGTATAATTCCTTTACTCTTTAATCTTTATTGTTCATTTCTTCATTCTATTATCATGTTTATACTTGTTGTGATGATTGACACCATTAATGACATGTTTCCCAAGATAATGAGTGAGTAGTTTCTTTAGCTAGGATTAATGGGTAATTAGGGGAAACCAACATGGGATTGATTCATGCTTAATCTAATATGTTCACATGATTAAATTGCTTGCTTGTTGTGATGTCAACTTTATGTACATGTTATGTTTGATGAAATGCCAAGCCTATGAATCCTTGCATTTTTACCATCTCTTATCTACTCAACTTGACTTGTAAGATATAAACCAACTCGAGTCTTGTTAGACCATGCATAGAAGTTGAATAGGAGGAAAGTAAGTCGACTTGTAGGTGTTGTACAATCTAATCGATTCGGCTCCGGGACCCAACTCTTCCTATGAACCGTAAGACATAACCCAACTCGGTTCCTCCACAACACTAATTGCTTGCATATAATTGTAAACATGTTTGTATGATCAATACCATGAATCCCCTATGACCCCATGACGTCCTAGCACTTTTTATCAATTGTTTACATCCTTCTTTTATTGCTTGGTTCACTTTATTGCTTTTATTAGTTTAGAACACAACTACAAACCCAACCAAGTTGTGACACTAGCATAAATTGAGATAGATAGACTTAGAACCCAAAGCACACCGTCCCATGGATCGACCTCGACTTACCGCTAACTAGTTGTTTGTTGAGTATTATAAATGTGTTTGATTGAGAGCCCCAACGACACTCCCATCAAAATGGCGCCGTTGCCGGGGATGGTGCTATGTGATTAAGTTCTTACTTGTTTGTCTATTTTAATTGTGCTTTCACCTTGAGGAACTTGTTCCTCAAGGATTGTTCTTACCATTTTTTGTGTAGTTTCCATGCTTGTAGTTATCTCCTTGTCTTAGTTATGATGACTCAAGACATGTGTTATGGAGTATGTGGTGGATCTTTTGAGTATGACTATGGGTATGGGGAGTTTGAGGAGCAAGTCAACACAAACCTACCTTATTATTCGTACAATGAAAATCCTAACCACTACCCCAATTTTTCCCACCAAAATTACCACACCCAATATCAACAACAACCACCCACCCAATACCCATTTCACAATGAACTTCAAATGCCACAATACAACCATTTTCACACCCACCACAACAAAGAAATGAACCCATTCAAAACATGATCCTCCAAATGATGGGAGACCAACAAAACTTCTTCAAGAAAATGCTAGAAGAGAGCCGAAAAGAGGAAGATGTTCTTAAAAACATCGCCATCCAAAGAGAGGAATTGGGGATTCAAATTGCCCAATTAAAAGAATTCCAACCAACCACTCCCCACCAATCCTTGAGCATTGACCATGAATGTGAATTTGAGGTAATGACCTTTGATGAAGAAGATGTGAAGTGGGAAGAGCCAATCTCCTTGAGCTTTTGTGAGTATGAAAGTGTGGTATTTGATGAGGAAGATATGAGGTTGAGTAAGCCAAATACTCTTAGCCTTTGTGAGTATGAGGGTGTGTCATTTGAAGTAGATGTTGAGGTGTTGGAGAATGAGTTGGTGAAGAAGGGTGAAGCCCCTATTTATGATTCATATGGAGAAAGCGATGATGATGCATCTATGGAAGAAGATGATGAGGGAAATATGGACTCAAATGATGAAGGGAGTTATGGGATTAGCTTTCTTGAGGAACCCATCCTTGAGAAGTTTGAAGATTCCTTCGATGAAGAGGAGGAATGCCTTCATGAGAACCTTTTTGCACCCACTATGGAGCCCATGATAGTTGGAGATGACATTATGGACCTTCTCACGAAAGTCAAATCATCATACAAGAATTACTTAGTGGGGAAGCTCAAACAAAAGGTTAAGAAGGAGTCTATATGTGGAAATTTGGCATCCACTATCCCAACTCCTAAGACATCCCATCATCAATGCCATGAAAGTTCGCCTTCTATTCTTGGAGAATTGACTAGTCCAAGCATTCGCATCATCAACTTTGGAAGAAATAGGAGCAACCGAAAAACCCCCTATGACAACAATATCAATCTTGCTAGTTTCAAGAGCCGGGAAGGCCATCATCACAAAGCAAAGAAGAAGGGGAAGGAGTTCAAAGGGAGGTCCCTCATGGATTGGCCCTACTCTATTTTGCAATGGTTCAAGACTTATTCATGCTTACTTGAGGACCATTCACAAGCTTTTGACCAACTTTTGAGAGCATTGAGCTCCATGGATAGTGGAATTTTAATGAGTTTGGTGGAGTCCTACCTCAAACCACCATTTGTAAGATACCCTTTTCCCTTGACCTTGCATATACATTTAGCTTGCATTTGTATTATATTTCATATTGCATTTACATTAGTTAGTTCATAGTATAGTTGCATTGTAATATAATTCATATAGATAATTGCATGTAGACTAGAATTCATGCATAGTCACTAATGACCAATCCTATTCTTTTCTACACTAGAAATAGTGTTTAAATCGGTTTAGGGAGGTTTGATCATAGGTGACTTAAGCATTTATCATGCATCATATAATATAGTTTAGATTGCATTCATTTGTTATATATGTCATATAGAATTGCATTTAGTTAGAGCATGCATTCATTCATATCATATCATTGCATTTGTACTTTATTTCAAAAAAATCAAAAATCCAAAAACATGTATTTCTTTTTCATTCCTACTCCTACATGTACATTGAGGACAATGTCCAAAATAAAGTGGGGGATGGGAATTTATATTCCAAAAATGATAAAAATTGAAAAATTTTGAAAAAATCCCAAAAATATGTCTTTTAATTTCATAAAAACAAAACCCATAAAAATTTGAAAAATTCAAAAATTCAAAAACATGTTCATTTCCTTTGTAGTGTAATTTTGTATATATTGTGTTTGTTCATCCTTGTTCACATTGATCGACTACGCCACATCCGAGACATGAGGATATTGAAGACCGCATGGTATGATCTTTCCAATCTCTTTTTTCCTTTTTATGTTAATGACTATGTGGCTTTATTTTGATTGATGCGGTAAAAACAATGTGAACCTAGGACTTGCACTTAGTTTACTTGGCATACTAGTTGGTAGAAGCATATGCATTAGGATGTATAAATGTTAGTTGCATCATGGCATGTAGTTTGCATGTTAGAAAATTTTGCGAAACCGTCTACTTGGGAAGCTTGACTAGTGTATATAGGCCCTAGTAGATGCTTTTTCTTCTTAAGACTTTGCTTGTTAGAATACTTGTAAAACACCCTAGGATGTGTCATGCTAGTATCCTTTGACCCATGGATTAAGGCCTAGTCAAGAGTACCTTGTGGTGTGATAACTCCTTGGCTACCGTTTATTCCAAGGTGACCCTTGAAACCATGCAACCATCATTCATCCATGTTCTACCACATTTTGTCATCAAAGGGAATGGGCACAAAAATTGTTCAAATTTGAGTTCAAGAAATGAAATGAAAAGTGAAAGAAAGTTTGCAAAAATGCATCAAAAGAAAAAAAAAAAAAAAAAAAAAAAAAGGAGGAGCAAAAATAGACTCCTAAAAGCTTCAAATATAAGGCACCCTCGTTACTAATTGGGGTGACTTTGAAAATATTCAAAAAGAAATGCAAAAAGTTGAAAGTTGTCAAGTATTGAAATGCCAAAAATCAAAAAGAAATGGCAAAGCAAGTGTTCTCAAATGTTATATGCCACAAGAAATTGAGGGGAAAACAAAAACAAAAGCAAACTCCCAAAGTGAAACTCAAATATCTATTGATCCCTTTATCCATCTTATCCATTTTTGTGCATGGTAGAGAGGGGACGACCCTTCTTCTTGTCTAGGCAATAGGGGGAATTCCGCGATCCTCCAGTGTTTCTAACACCATAGGGAGTCTACTCTTGACAAAATCATTTAACGATTGAGGACAAAGGTACCCTAGCTTGACACATTTTGGAGGTGATTTATTGGTATCCTTCTAGGCTTAGTAGTTTGAACAAATTGCATCTATGAAGGATTGTGTACCCTTGAATTGCTTCCCTTGTAGGTAATTTCCGCCACTTAGATGAGGAAAGTGGCTATTCTTTTGTAGATGCATCCATTACTTGTTTTGTGTGCTGTAATGTTTGGATGTATCGCCATTTTGGCAAGCCCCACCTTGCCTTGCAAGAAGGCATCCTACCTCATGGTTGTCTTGTTGTGAGTTGAAGGGGCGGAGTGAGACCCGCTAATTGTCTCATATCGACTATGTTATTAGGTTAGTTTAAATAAAGGTCTAGTTTTAGTCACCTCTTTACTCGGGACGAGTAAAGGTTCGGTTTGGGGATATTTGATGTGACCATAATTATCGCACATTTAGTCCCCTAATTGAGCCTATTTTGCATACTATTATAGCATTTTATGGCCATTTTATCCGTCAAAACCTTCCTATTTGCTTTTCTATCGCATTTCATATGTTTTGTAGAAAAGAAGATAATAAGGCGGAAATTCCCGTCTTTCGTGCATATTTGGAAGCTAATTGATGATATTAGATGGACTAGTATGAAGAGGAGGCAAGAATGATGACCAAGTATGTAGGAATAAAGTGTATATAGAAAGATCAAAGGGTTAGAAGCAAGGAGGAAAAGCAAGGAAGGCATTGCATGAAGAAATTACTCGGAACCCAAACCAAGAGTTGCTCTTTTGGCTCTGAAAATTTGCTAGATAGAACGGCGTCAAAAAAACAAGTGATCTAGGCTGTTGAATCACTCCAATAGGAGTCCGGATGAGGAAATAACGTCCGTTTTACAATCCGAGCTCAAGATACAGCTCAACCCGCTCGGGTTGAAGCCCAAGACGCCCATATTTCGCTCGGGACGAGCGGATTCCTGGACATGAAACTTTTCCTTGCTACGTGAACCACAATCCGAGCGGATTCTCCCAAATCCACCCGGATTGCATCTCCCAAATCCGCCCGGATTGCATTTTCAGAATCCGCCCGGATTCACCTTAATCCGCTCGGATTCCACCGCCCAAATCCGTCCGTCCCGACCTTATTCCGCCCGGATTTCTTCACAGCACGGATTATCTTCTTCAAGCTACGAAAAGAGAAGCCCTTCTCTCAGAAAATACCGGAGTCTCCTTGCTCAACTTAAAAAGTGTAATTACTAGTTTAGCCCTTAGTTAGCCTAATGCATCCCACCTAATTTCCACTATAAATACCCCATCTTTGTAATTAATCAAGGATGTTCTTTTTAGCTAGAAAAATCCTTCTTTAGATTAGATTAGGAGTAGATTAGAATAGATTACTCTTTAATCTTTCCACAAATTACACATTAATCTCTCCTTAATTATTGTTCAAGTTTATCATTCAAGTTTATTATTGGGTAATTGAAGATTATTGGGTTATTATTGGGAGATTAACAACCTTCCATCAATCAATCAAGTTTCTTCTATTATTCTTGCTTTATTATTTGGATCATCTTAAGTTGGTATAATTCCTTTACTCTTTAATCTTTATTGTTCATTTCTTCATTCTATTATCATGTTTATACTTGTTGTGATGATTGACACCATTAATGACATGTTTCCCATGATAATGAGTGAGTAGTTTCTTTAGCTAGGATTAATGGGTAATTAGGGGAAACCAACATGGGATTGATTCATGCTTAATCTAATATGTTCACATGATTAAATTGCTTGCTTGTTGTGATGTCAACTTTATGCACATGTTATGTTTGATGAAATGCCAAGCCTATGAATCCTTGCATTTTTACCATCTCTTATCTACTCAACTTGACTTGTAAGATATAAACCAACTCGAGTCTTGTTAGACCATGCATAGAAGTTGAATAGGAGGAAAGTAAGTCGACTTGTAGGTGTTGTACAATCTAATCGATTCGGCTCCGGGACCCAACTCTTCCTATGAACCGTAAGACATAACCCAACTCGGTTCCTCCACAACACTAATTGCTTGCATATAATTGTAAACATGTTTGTATGATCAATACCATGAATCCCCTATGACCCCATGACGTCCTAGCACTTTTTATCAATTGTTTACATCCTTCTTTTATTGCTTGGTTCACTTTATTGCTTTTATTAGTCTAGAACACAACTACAAACCCAACCAAATTGTGACACTAGCATAAATTGAGATAGATAGACTTAGAACCCAAAGCACACCGTCCCATGGATCGACCTCGACTTACCGCTAACTAGTTGTTTGTTGAGTATTATAAATGTGTTTGATTGAGAGCCCCAACGACACTCCCATCAAATAAGACGAAGAAAGACGGAAGAATTATATGAATAAAACCTTCCTCGACGTCTCTATTTATACTAAAAGCTGTTTCCTAAAATCCGTCAGAACGGACGCACTGGGGAACAGGCGCAGCAGGTGCTGCGCCTCTTTGAAAGGACGCAGCTCTTGCTGCGCCTCTTCCCCAGCACTCTTTCTGTGATTTTCCGCGTTGGATCTTTCCTAAATTCCTCAACGAATAATTTCCTATTCATATGGGTTATTATTTTGGTAAAGGCGTCAGGTTGCCATATTTCGTGTTTCCTAATTTCGCGGATGCGCATCTCGAGACGACATCGTCATTTTCGTCATTTTAGCACACTTGTACATTTCTTTTAATTTTCTTTTTTTTTTGGGGAATCATTTCACCAATTTAATCTAATTTATTCTTTTTTCAAATCTATGCATTTTTGTATTTAATTCAATTATATCATTTTTTCCAACTCATACATTTCTTTTAACTTTTTCTTTTTGGGGAATCATTTCACTCTCCATTTCAAACTTATATGTTTTTATTTTTTTTCTTTTTTAAGGGGGTAACCCTCCCTACCGTCCGGTCATTTCCGACCAAATTTTTGCAATTCCCGACCAAATTTTTGCATTTTTATTTCTGGTCATTTTTTTGCTTTTTTCAAGTCATTGTTTGGCGCTAATTTAGGCCATATGTACAAATATATGTTCTATGTGATTTCTGTGTAAATTTTGGCAGCATGATGGCGTAACCCGTCATCTACCAAACTTGTCCAAGGCTAACCTGCAGGTACAAACAAAGCAACCCAACAACAAAGGCACTCAGGCCATCATATATACGATCAAAAAGGGATATGTACACCAAACTGGGGGCTCGAGCACCAAAACAAGATCCAAATTTCAAAAAGTGGGTCCGAAAATGTATAAATGTACAAAAATACAACCAAAAAACAAAAAGCAACACGGAAGCTACTGCTGGTCACCGTCTAGCTCAGCAACTCTCGCCTCGAGAGCAGCAACCTCGGCGTCGCGGACCTCGAGCTCCCTCAGCAGACGAGCCGTCTCCTCCCGGGACTGGGCAAGCTCTCGCTCCAGCTCACGCTTCCTCTGCAAACAACAAAACTGGCTTATGTCAATCACTCCAAACATAAAGGAAGATTAGAAAATTCAAAAATAAGGTAAACGGAAGGTTCATACCTGACGTCCTCGGCCGCCAGCAAGTGCCTCGACGGCAGTAGCCCGTAGCCGGTTGGCTACCCTCCACAAAGCCACGAACCGGGATGGCGCAACCTACATTTCAAAAGAAAGATTCTTAGCGATTCGACAAACTTGAGCAAATGCGTTCTTACGCAAAACTACACAAGTTAGAAGACTCACCCTCCGAATGAGATGCTGCCACTCGTCCAGGCCAGCATCTCTCACCGCCACGTCAAAGTCACGCAGCTCGGAGATCGTCGTCATCCTTAACGTGTCGGTGTACTCAAGGGTCTCGGGGTACTCTGGGGGCTCAATGCCCGCCGCCTCAACCTCCTGCAAAGACAAAGGATTACCATTAATCGATGATCATTCATCATGCTTTCGAAATGGTCATAAGGAGAGTAGATGCTCACCACAACCGGCCAGTACGCCAACCTCCCGTGGAGGAACGCCGAGTAGTCCTCACCAGAAAGCAGAAGGGCGTCACCACCAACGTCAGCCAAGTCAGCCTCCCTCTCAGCCTCAGAAGGCTCCCTAAACATCGTCCTAGGAGGATCGATGGGAACCGTCAAGACATCCTGAGAGCACTAACGAGCCAAGCGCTCGCCCAAGTACCACACAGGACCCATCGACGTCCTCAACAGCAACCGGCTCGAGCTCCTAGGTCGAAGGACCTCAGCCACAAAAGGAGGAGCCCCAGCGTACTCCGCCCAAGGCCTGGGCACCCACTGGGAAAAGACGAGCAAGAAATCATTCTTGTGATCGGTTAAAAAGTAATAAAGAAGCAAAACGAATATAACTGAGATGCTCACGCTGTCCAGCTGAAGAGCGTTCACGTCCCGCCGATAGACACCTTGAGAGGTACGCTTGCTCCTCGTGCGACACATCACCCAATCCCTCACAACGGGATAGGCCTTCTCCAGCGGATCCGTCCTCTTGGGCGAGAGGCTCGGAAAGTAGGAGTACACCCACGCCTGTGAAGCAAGATGGTCAATAACGATCTTTCGTAATTCGATAAGGAAAAGAAGTGATTATTAGTCCAAATGAAGGTTCATAGCTCCAACAGTAGTCCATGGCCGACAACACCAGGAGAAGTCCCCTTCTCCATAAACTGCGGACGAACCATGGCGCTTATGAAGCGGATGAGGACCGCAAAACCAGCAGTGACCCAGTCCCAACGTCCTAGGGAGCTCAGGTCAGAAAGAAAGGGAAGAAGCTTCGTCGACAGCCTCTCTCCCTTGTCTCCGAGGTAGATCAAAGACATAAACCACCAAAGCCACAAGCGGGCCCTCTGCTCAGCTGTACAGGGAGGAGGAGCCTTCTCTCTCCCGTCAATCACCACCCGCGTCGGGGTCTTCCCCGCAAAGTAGTCTCGGACATAAGAACTAGGCACCAAACCAGGCACTGTAACAGCCTTCGGCGCCAAGTTCCAGCCGATCAACCTCCTAGCCTCGGCCGAGTCCACCCTCATGGCAGTCTCCGGCCACTCCACCACCTCGGTCCCAAACGGCAGACCAGAAATCATGCCGTAGTCCTCCAGCGTGACTCCCACCTCGCCAAAAGGCATGTGAAAAGTGGAAGTCGTATCCCAGAATCGGTCCAAGAAAGCGCGGACCAGGCTACGGTTAGCCTGCAGCTTCCTCTTCGCGATATCCCTCCAAGCCTGCACCAGGGCGCCGAATGCTCCCCGCCCGATCATGGCTCGCTCCTCCGCCGACAGCCTCTCGTAGCACTCCATCGCCATCGTGTAGCCCGAAAACGATCTGATATTCCGGGCCTCCTATTGTGATTTGAAACAAAACCTATCTTTAGTTTGAATGAAATGGGAAAAGAGATGAGCAAATGAAATGAAAGAAGGTGAGTGATGGGTAATGAATTAAAGATTACCAAGCTCTTCACCGCCCTATAGGACAGGTGACCCTCCGCAGCCCAAAGCAAGTGCCTGTTGTCCCAGGTCTCAGCCCACGCAGGTGCTCCCCTCAGCTGACGACCACCTCGCCCAACGTTAGCCCGCCTTGGGGCCTCCTCCTCCTCAAGGACCTCGTCCTCAGCAACCTCACCAGCTGCCCCAACAGCAGTGAAAGCCTCCTCGAGAGCACGAGAAGCGTCAACGGCTGTGTCTATATCCATGGGAGCTCTCCCAGAAGTAGAAGCCTCGTCACCTGCAACTTTAAAATAATTTTAGGCCGCGTCAAGTGACGACGAACCTTGATTAGGGGATTTTCGAGTCTTAGAAGCCCCGAAGTCGCTCTTTTCTCGCCATCTTTGGCCATATCCCCACAAACCCGATCACTCATGTGGTAATTTGGGTCAGGTCAAGCCTAAGTTGAAGCCTAGTCATGGGTTCGAGTCGAAATTTCGACAGCATTTCGTTATAACGGCGGTTATGCCCTAGAAAAGTGTCCTGAAAAAGCCATCACAAACCAAAATTCCGAGATGGTAGGAAGTTTACCCATCATCCAAGGATTCCAAATATCAAGTTTCATCGCAAATGGGCAATCCTAAAGCCATTTTCGAAGCAATTTACGGTTTAGTTGTGAAACCGTCACAATTTCACTCAAATGCCCAAAACTCAACGAAAATTCAAAAAAAATACATGGTTATGATCCTTATACTACCAATTAGCCATTTACATGGTCAATTTTACAAGGCAAGATCATTTGGGGGAAAAGCCCCAAAATTTTCGACATTTTAGGGTTGAAAACCCTAAATTTTGTCGATCCAATTCGTCCATTATAGAAGATTAATGCAAGAATGATATACATACCTCGATTAGTCATGGCAGATGCAAGATTTTGGATCAAATTTTGGCGGAAATGGTCGAGATTTGAGAGAGAAATTGATGATTTTGTGTTTCGAAATAATGAAATGAAACCCCTATTTCATCGCGTTTTTACGCAGGAAAGACACCCTCAGGAATAGACGCAGCAAGTGCTACGCCTCTTCCAAGAGACGCAGCTCTTGCTGCGCCTCTCCCTTAGCTTCCCTTCATACGAATTTTCAAAAAATCGTTATGAGTTCGTTATTTGTGGGCCCATCTTTGGTGCGCCTCTTCCCCGATGCCATTTTATCTTTTTTGGTCCGTTTGACGATTATTCTTCGTTCAGACCCACATTTCTAAGCCAACTGCAGACTATCATACATTATTTATCACTTCCAAGACCTTGTTTGTCACAACAACCAAGTATTCCCCGACAGGTGTTTCGACACGCCTTCATTATATTCCCCCAGCGAGAGTAAGCGGATAGACAATCCCTCTCAAGACATGGAGATAAATTCCTGATGAGGTTTCCCCAACGAGAGTTCACAACATACAATCGTCCTTCTCAAGTTCTTCCAAAGTTTGTTTGAAGACGACCCAAGCAGATTTCTCCCAGCAGTTCCCGCCTGTGTCCTGCTACTCACAATATTTCTTGTTTCCCCACGGAGTGCGATAAAGGTGTCGTTCTCCAGAAGTTCCCAGACCGGCAGAGTTCTTACACTCAAGCCTTATTTACCCCTTAGTTTGAAATTATATTCGGGCCTCCTTCCCATTGATGCTTTCCTTTGGGATCCTACACCCTAGCACAATCCTTATATATCCTTTAGGTCTTACCTTTAGGTCTTACGCTTATCCCTTAGCTCCTACGCTTATCCTTTAGCTCCTATGCACCTCCGGAAGCGTCTCGAGAAAGAAGTCTCAGGTATGTTCTCTTCTTATGGCTGGCGAGCTTCCTTACGTAGTCTAATGGACTTTAAACGACCCTCCCCGATAGTCGACAGACTCTAAAATGTTCCCGACGACAGGTCCTTGGCTCAGACCCCTTGAGCCGCCTCGCGTCGCCATAGTCGTCAGGTTGTAATCTTCGATTGACCTGATGGCTATACTTTGACTTTTGCCTTGTCCAAGCCTCAGTCAAAGTGGGGGCTCTGTAGATACCTCATTTCTGCACCTCCCGCAAACCACCCGGTGATGATTGGGCCGCATGTTTGGTACGCGGAACGATTTGTGACAGTTCGTAAGTTTATCGTCAAGTGATTGCTCAAACACTGATGTCTACCTCTTAATTGTCATCTACGCGCCAATACGGTCGTTTTGACAGTAATTAGAGTACATTTGGAGTCCGAGCCTAAAACCGTCTTCATTTTCTGATAACCGCTAAATCCCGAGTCAGAATGTTCTGGAATGTTCCGGATATTTCTATTCTATATTTCACAATCTTTTAATCTTTGGTAAAGGATTTCCCGTAATATTCATACAAAATATTAAGGAAAACCAAATTATTCCGTTATTCCATAAATTAAACAAGGAAATCTTTCTTCCGCAGGAGGAAACCACCTGGGAACAGACGCAGCAGGTGCTGCGCCTCTTCCAAGGGACGCAGTGATTGCTGCGCCTCTTCCCAAGTCCTTTTCTGCGTATTTTTCGTATCTTTTCATATCTTTTCGAGATTCACTTCCAAAGTTTCTCCGAAAACCCTAATTCCTTCACGTGATTAGTATAAATAGGAGCGTTCGCTCCTCATATTTCTCACGCGAGTGTCCGCCTTTCTCTTCTCCCTTTGCATTCTAGACCACGTTCTTACTTTTTGGCGTCTACGTGCTTGAACTTTCGCCCACGTAAGCTCGGATCCTTCTGAGTACCATCCTCGTTTGCATTACCGACCAATTTGACCAACTCCACAATAATCAACTTAATTAATCTTAATCGTTTTCCTCTTACGAGGGCACTTTCGTTACATTCGATTCGAGCATCACTAATCGTTAACTTAGTTCATCTCGTTTCGTCAAACATGTAAGTCTGAGAGTGTAAATCCTTCTTTATTTATTGTTATTTACTTTTTGTATCATTAATGTAAGATTTATGTCGAAAGTACTTCTAAAATCGATTTGTAAAACCATGTTTAAAACCCCTTTTTACGGATTATCAGGAGACAGACGTCGAGAAAGGACGCAGCACCTGCTGCGCCTCTTCGTGAGGCTGCCGCAGTTCCTGCTTCCTTTCTTCTTCCTTCGTCTTTTGCTAATTCGATCGTTTTGTTTCGTTATCAATTGTTCATTGTTTCTTTAACACGATAATTTTAAGTATAATAACTATAACATATTGTTAGTCATTGTTATCATATAATCCATCATTAAATCCCGATTTAAATCCCTTATAACCAATATTTGCGGGTTTTCGTCAATAAAATCAATCCGGGTTGTAGAGATTCGATTCATTCATATTAAATCTATGGAATTCAATCTTTGGTATATTTTCATCTGTCTATTGTCATATCCGTCATTAGTTCTTCATTAATTCGTCATATTTAGCCTATTTAGTTCACCCATGTCATTAATCAATCTTTCATTCATGTAATTAATTCGTCTACATTTGTTTCATCCATGTTTTATCGCCTTTATGACTCATTCGCATGTAATTAATGTATTAAATCACTTTCATCCAAGTCAAATATCATAATCAATCATTAAATTCACCCAAGAATAATAACGATTTGTGGTTCCGGCTTCACAGCCAGAACTCAGCCTTGGAACAGACGCTGCAATTGCTGCGCCTCTTCCAGAGGGCGCAGTCCTGCTGCGCCTGTTCCAGGTTGACTTCTGTCTCTGAACTTCCGTTCTGCTTTGACCTAGTTTCATTAGTTTGCGTATTTAATTAACTATTAATCATATTATCGCCTAATTCCTGTTCGTAATTCGTTTGTTTATTCTTTCTCAAATTATCCGTTTTGAAAGTATTTTCGACATAGATCAATTAATCCGATGTAATTATTGTAATTTTCATTATTGCATTATTGTATTTCTTTTATTGTACCATTTGTATGCCTTCACATGTAATTGAACTTAATTCCCGATTCGACCTAATTGTTTGCTAAATCACTTATTCACCGACTTAGTCTAATTCCTCACATGCTAGGATCAAAACTTAGATGTTGCATTGCATGCATATAATCGACAATATATCGAG
The DNA here is from genome assembly GCF_048544455.1 of Silene latifolia. Taxonomy (NCBI): domain Eukaryota; kingdom Viridiplantae; phylum Streptophyta; class Magnoliopsida; order Caryophyllales; family Caryophyllaceae; genus Silene; species Silene latifolia. The sequence goes on from NC_133536.1 coordinate 34,743,502, forward strand.
TATAGACAATTTCCCTAATCATTAGTATAGGCCGCTATCGAGGCGGGCGGGATTAGGTGTTCTATCAAAAGAGCTTACTAATACGTACCCTCACCCCTTACTCCAGATCTTTGTGAACATCCGTGTTCATTGGCATCCACGAGAGTCATTCTAGACATAGAATGCTAAGGGTAACGAGTTCTTGGTGTTCATGTCACTACTTTGTGTCTTGACATGACACGAGGTATTCAAACGGTTTCCAATTTTCCACAATAAATTGGTGGCGACTCCACAAACTCAAACGCTTGTTCTCCTCCCAAGCGCTCCCGTGGGCCCGCGTCCACATAAGTAGTTCAAAGTCGGGTTCATCAAAGTTTCCGAGTACTCAGACTGGGTAGCCAACATAGTACCCGTACCCAAAATGGATGGGAGAATCCGTGTTTGTGTTGATTTCAGAGACTTAAACAAAGCAAGTCCCAAGGATGACTTTACTCTACCACATATCGACATACTGGTGGATAACACACAGATCACGCGTTATTATCCTTCATGGATAGATACGTGGGATATAACCAAATCAAGATGGCCATAGAAGATATGCACAAGACCGCCTTCGTCACTCAATGCGGCACTAATTGTTACACTGTTATGCCGTTTGGGTTAATCAATGTCGGGATACATATCAGCGCACCGCAACTACACTATTACATGACATGATGCATAAAGAAGTTGAGGTATACGTAGATGATATGTGATACTGTCGTTTCGTACCAAAAATAAATACCTAAGTACAACTAACAGAAGTCAGCGATAAGTAGGGTCGATCTCCACAGGGAGGCGGTGTACTATCTATTTGTCTATTTATCTGTCTAAATGTCACAATTGGGGGTTTTGATTGATTTAACTAAACTAGAGATTAAGGCGAGGGAAATGAATAAGAGAATTAACAGTAAGAGAAAGGAAGTATGCTAGGAGTCGGTCTACCGTGGCAGCTATCAGATCTTATACTATCGGGAATACTAAAGCGATTAGACTATTGATAAGAAGAGCTATGGTCGTCACCTTTCGGTCCTTAAACCGCCCTAGAGCGTAAACAGCTTAACTTTCGCCCTCACTGCAATACCCTATTGTAATTAAGCAAGCCTTCCCTTCCAATCTTTCGATCTAGGTCGGGGTTAACTAGATTTATGGTCTCCTGCATGCATTCATTCGACCGGATAACAATTAAATTGCCTAATACAATTCCTATCGCAAGTCTAACCTATTCAAGTCAGTTAAAACATCGCTACCACGGCTTCCCTAATCCTAACATACTAGGGGAATTAGCTACGCATAATTAAAGGGAAACAAGAGTAATAGAAATATGAACAATAAATAAACATTAAAAAGAAAGAGAAAAGGGAGAGAAACGATTACTGAATTTTGATCCGGAAAAGAAAGAGCAAAGTAACAGTGTAAAAGTGACAGAGTATTAAGAGAAGTGAAGAGGGAGAGAAGAAGCCCCGGATGATTACAAATGACAACCTTTACTTCTATTTATAAGAAATTAGGAGTAAAGTTAAACCTAATGACGGAATTAGAGCAAAAAGCCCAACCCGTCAGCGAAATCCACTCGATCGAGTAAAGAAATCAGAAAACAGCTCGATCGACCAAGTAAAGTGCTCGATCGAGTAAGTGCATAAGAGAAACTGGTCGATCGACTACAAAGTCTACTCGATCGACTGATTATTGACTCCTAAACCACTCGATCGACTAATAAATCACTCGATCAGGTGGATCTTGACTTCAGCAGCTCATCATGCTCGTTAATTTGACTTTGACTTGTTCTTTTAGCTCCCGAAACACCTTCACGCATCCCAAGACAGCTATATTTCCCGCTCCAAATCATCTCTTCCTCCAAATGCATGCAAAACAGACGGTAAATGACTTGATTCCACTACTTTCTGGTTCATTCCTGCAATTAAGACAAAATACACCACAGTAGCATATTCGGGGCATTTCGTAGCATAAAACCACGATAAAAGCATAGAAATACGTGCATAAAATAGGCTAAAAAGACTATATAAAATGCACGTATCAAATCTCCCCAAACCAAACCTTTACTCGTCCCCGAGTAAACTCAAAACTATACGCTAATGGAACGGAAAAATAACTCAGAGCTAGCTACAAATGCCCACTTAAGCCAATTTAATGCAAGCAACTAACACTTATAGCAGACAGTCGTATGCAAACGAGTTATAAGATGTTTATAATAAAGCTGAACCGTCGACCTTGCAAGACCTTAAACAATGGACTCTCACGGGTCACTCTTCTCTCATGAAGCAAAGGGTAAGCAAATGAATGTAAGAGAGAAGAAGAAAAATAGTCGCTCACCTAGACTACGACCCACATAAACATGCATGCAACTAATATGATAGACAATTCTAGCTACCGTACATACATTCCAACCAAACAAGGTCCGTCACGGTAGAGGGGCTTACAAAGATATGGTAAAGTGAGGCAATGGGTAAGAAAAGGCAAAACATTTATGGGAATGTGGAGGTATAGGCGGCCAAGCTAGTACCTAAACAAAACCATATGAAACAAATCCATTTCCAACTCAATTGTGGGATTAAGCACATGCCCTTCATTTGGCATAAAATCTCACCAACCCAAACCAGAAAAACTCCTCAAATGATATAAATAAAACATAGGAGTGAAACCGTCTAATCAACAAACAACATCTCTTTTTTTTCAAATTTTTCCTTTCTTTTTTTTCTATTTCTTCGGTTTCTTTTTTTTTCTTTTTTTTTTCGAATTCCTTTTTCAACTTTTTTTTCTTTTTCACGTCTTTTTTCTTCATCCTCCTTTTCTTCATAACTTACCAACTCCAAATCAATATGATATGAGCCAAACTTGATACAATAGATAATATACCGCAGAAACAATCTAAACTAGCTTGACAAGGCAGGCTAAATTTGGATGTAGCTAAGGGTCAACTGGCAAATTTGGCTAATATGGAGTTAAATGGGTAAAAATGAAAGAAAGGGAAATTTGTAAGCACCTCCCTGCATGTGACACCAACCACTAACCCGAATGTATAAAGGCAAAAAGCAATTGAATTTCATATATGTGCAAATTGATGAACATACTATGCAAGGAGTAACTACTCACAATCCTACATGAAACTGGTCATAAATGTCACCAGTTTATAAGGCTCTAAATCTTAGAAATTATAAGTAGGTTGCCAAAATTTCAGGTCAAGTCTATTCGTTCAGCGAAATTAAACATTAACTCGTAGATTATGCAAAAGACAAAGCTAAAAGATAATAGTTCAATGCAAGGCTTAAGCAAAAAGACAAATGCAGTGCAATTTCATCATGGAAATCTACCGTTCCGGCTCCACCTATATGCTAAAATAAACGTGAAATTTTTTTGATATTTTTTAACAATTTTTCAAATTTTTTGAGATTTTATATTTTATATGAAAATAAACAACAATGCAAGCATAAAATTAAACATGATTACTGAAATGCAATAAAAACAATATGCAGACACAAATATGGATGCATAACCTCCCCAAACCAAACCGTACAATACCCCCATTGTACCAAAACATGGAAAGGAAATGCAAACTGAAGGAGAAAGAGAGTAAATGCGAAAAACTCACAAGATTGCGCGAATAAGGGGACCTCCCCAAACCGACCATGAACATGGGAGGTTGCTAAAGGCCTGGAAAACCGTCTCAGGAAGCTAATCCAAGTCAATAGCACTCGATCAAGAGGAATAGTAGCTGATCGAGTGAACTGGGCATTCAAAAACTGCTCGATCGAAAGGTAACTAGGTCGATCGAGTGGTTCTCCTTTTGCAGGTGGTCGATCGAGTAGAGGAAATGCTCGATCGAATGGAATTCATCAGCAAAAGTGCTCGATCGAGTAGAATGACTACTCGATCGAGTGACCCTCGGTGTAATTCCTGCAAAACGCAATAAAAACAGCCCGCAACTGACAAAAACAAGCATACTGAGATCGTCTATGGTATAAAAACCATTTATTACAACTGAAATTAAATAAAAAGCAAAATAAAATCGTCGGGTTGCCTCCCGGGTAGCGCTAGCTTCAGTCAGGTCCCAGCTCGACCTTCTTTTTCTTCGAGCCTCTCTAATTAGTCACAATCAAAACAGCTCAAAGCGCGCAAAGAACTTTGTCAAAAAGCTGCGCATGTGCTACACAACAGCATAAGTAGCACCAAAGTGGAATAACAGAATAGGAAATAAAAATATGTAAATATTTAAGTCTAACAAATTTCCTATGGGCGCTCCTAAATTTATCCACCAAATAAAGGAGCGCGGGAGCAATTGTCAATAATTTAGGGCTCCAAATTAGATTAACAATTTTAAAATGACAAGGATGGCGAGAAATTGCTAATTTATGCGTCCACATATGACGGGGTATAGCTTTGAAAAAGGAAGCATGAATAAGACGAGGCAATTTACAAATAATAATGAAATTACCGTTTACTACCTCAGGTTGATCACTCTTAATGACGGAATCATAGATAAAAGAATTCATTACCTCTTCCGTGCTAGGAGTAATTACCGACTCAGCTGTCCTTTTGTCGTCCTTAGTGGAGTCTGTCCCGTAAATCTCGGCCTCAAGCGCATCTAACTCGGCTTTGAATAAGGGAGACTCACCATAACCGTTGTCATCGTCAAAATCGTCATAAAAATCAAGCCCAAATGACGAACCAAAGCTCCCAATGGCCAAACTACTCGATCGAGTAGAATCTTCATTCGATCGAGCAGTTTCCTCCTGATTTCCACTCGATCGAGCGGCAATTTCACTCGATCGAGCGGTCTCTCTGGAAAATCACTCGATCGACTAGTATTAGTCACTCGATCGAGTGATTCCTCTATCTGGGCTGAAATCTTCGCGTGGGACAAAGAAATATGATAGGAACTCGTTGTCCGAATCATAGAAGTCATCCTCGATTGGGCAACACGGTTTTCTTCGGGGAAAAACCGCTCTCGAAGGTATACCTCTTCTTCTTGCATCTCAGCTGCTAACTGAGCAACTACAACCTCGAGCTCATGGAATCGAGCGTCCATATTTTTGTTGCACTCTTGCATTTGTGATACAAGCGTTACCATTGAATATGTCAGCTCCGCGATCTCTTCTATCTCCATCTCAGCTGCTAACTGAGCAACTACAGACACGAGCTTATCAATTCGCGAGAAGTATTCTTGCGCTTGGAATGCAAGTGTCTCCATCAAGGATTTCACCTCCGCAATCTCTTCTTCTTGTATCTCAGGAGGATCTTGTTGCGGTTGCCATTGATAGGATGGATGTGGCGGCACAACTACAAATGCATTGTGCTCGGCAGACCACATCTCCCGCGACGAGATCACCGGTGCTTCCATATAATGGGACATCGGTGATGGGTCAAAGGTACTCAAGCCTTCCCTTTGACGGTCTTTCACCTAGAAATGTCTAGGTAGTACCTGTAAGGCCTATCAAAACAAAGACACTCAAGGAAAAAGATCGGAACGGGCCTCAAGGGAAAAATCCCCGAGGCTAAAAAAACAGATAAAATTTAACAAATAAATAAATAGATTGCCTCCCAAAACGGCGCCAAAATTTGATACTGTCGTTTCGTACCAAAAATAAATACCTAAGTACAACTAACAGAAGTCAGCGGTAAGTAGGGTCGATCTCCACAGGGAGGCGGTGTACTATCTATTTGTCTATTTATCTGTCTAAATGTCACAATTGGGGGTTTTGATTGATTTAACTAAACTAGAGATTAAGGCGAGGGAAATGAATAAGAGAATTAACAGTAAGAGAAAGGAAATATGCTAGGAGTCGGTCTACCGTGGCAGCTATCAGATCTTATACTATCGGGAATACTAAAGCTATTAGACTATTGATAAGAAGAGCTATGGTCGTCACCTTTCGGTCCTTAAACCGCCCTAGAGCGTAAACAGCTTAACTTTCGCCCTCACTGCAATACCCTATTGTAATTAAGCAAGCCTTCCCTTCCAATCTTTCGATCTAGGTCGGGGTTAACTAGATTTATGGTCTCCTGCATGCATTCATTCGACCGGATAACAATTAAATTGCCTAATACAATTCCTATCGCAAGTCTAACCTATTCAAGTCAGTTAAAACATCGCTACCACGGCTTCCCTAATCCTAACATACTAGGGGAATTAGCTACGCATAATTAAAGGGAAACAAGAGTAATAGAAATATGAACAATAAATAAACATTAAAAAGAAAGAGAAAAGGGAGAGAAACGATTACTGAATTTTGATCCGGAAAAGAAAGAGCAAAGTAACAGTGTAAAAGTGACAGAGTATTAAGAGAAGTGAAGAGGGAGAGAAGAAGCCCCAGATGATTACAAATGACAACCTTTACTCCTATTTATAAGAAATTAGGAGTAAAGTTAAACCTAATGACGGAATTAGAGCAAAAAGCCCAACCCATCAGCGAAATCCACTCGATCGGGTAAAGAAATCAGAAAACAGCTCGATCGACCAAGTAAAGTGCTCGATCGAGTAAGTGCATAAGAGAAACTGGTCGATCGACTACAAAGTCTACTCGATCGACTGATTATTGACTCCTAAACCACTCGATCGACTAATAAATCACTCGATCAGGTGGATCTTGACTTCAGCAGCTCATCATGCTCGTTAATTTGACTTTGACTTGTCCTTTTAGCTCCCGAAACACCTTCACGCATCCCAAGACAGCTATATTTCCCGCTCCAAATCATCTCTTCCTCCAAATGCATGCAAAACAGACGGTAAATGACTTGATTCCACTACTTTCTGGTTCATTCCTGCAATTAAGACAAAATACACCACAGTAGCATATTCGGGGCATTTCGTAGCATAAAACCACGATAAAAGCATAGAAATACGTGCATAAAATAGGCTAAAAAGACTATATAAAATGCACGTATCAATATGATTGTCAAGTCCAAAGATAGAGAGGGGCACATTGCGAACCTTCGCAAGTTCTTTTCAAGACTACGAAAGTACAACATGAGACTTAATCCTCAGAAATGCGTATTTGGAGTAACATCTGGCAAGCTCCTGGGGTATGTTGTTAGCCAACGATGGATGTAAATAGACCCTTCCAAGATCAAAGCTCTAATCGAAATGCCGCAACCTCAAACTGAGAAGGAAGTTAGAGGATTCTTAGGTAAGGTGCAATATATAAGTCGATTCATATCGAAACTCACCATGATCTTTGAACCTATCTTCAAAAGGCTAAAGAAAACAGATCACACCATGTGGGATGATGATTGTCAAAAGTCATTCGACCGCATCAAGGAGATACTAGCCAAACCACTAGTGCTCATGCCACCCCAACGAGATCAACCTCTTGGTTTATATCTCACAGTAACTGAAACAGCCATGGGTGCCATGCTAGCCCAAACCGTGGGAAAAGAAGAAAGAGCTATCTACTATCTTAGTAAGAAGTTCTTGGAGTACGAGTGCAAGTACACGCCACTCGAAAAGACATGCCTCGCTCTTGTGTGGGCAACGAAGAAGTTACGCCATTACATGCTTAGCTACTCCGTTAAAATATACTCCAAAATGGATCCTGTCAAATACCTCTTTGAAAATCCAGTTCTCAATGGACGCCTAGCAATATTGACTTTGATGCTCTCGGAGTTCAACCTCAAGTATGTGCCTCTGAATGTTATAAAAGGGCGCACCGTTGCCGAGTTCTTCGTAGAAAATCCCATCAATGATGCACAAAGAATAGACACCTGGTCGTTCCCGGATGAGGACATACTCCAAACAGATGTAGACTCCTGGGACCTTTACTTTGATGGCGCATCGAACTTAAGAGGATTTGGAATAGGAGTGTTGCTCATTTCTCCTGAAGGCGAGCATACACGACTCTCTGTCAAACTCGACTTCGAGGTGACAAACAACGTGGCAGAGTACGAAGCTTGCCTCATTGGGCTACAAGTAGCAGTAGGTTTAGGCATCAAGAATCTTCGGGTACATGGAGATTCATCTTTGATCATCAACCAGATTACGGGATCTTGGAAAATTCGAAGTGAAAGCCTAGCACCGTATCAAGCCAGGATATACCAAGTTGCCCAATTCTTCGATCAAGTAACCTACCTACAACTACCTCGAGAGGAGAATCAATTTGCAGATGCTCTTGCAAAACGTGCATCTTTGATTAATATGCCGGATGATATGATAGAAATGCCTTTATGCATCGAACGACGGTCAGAACAAGCTTATGTACACCAAATCACAGATGAAGAAGAAAACCCAGAGGAACCTTAGTTCCAAGCAATTATGAACTTCAAACTCAACGGTAACTATCCACCGGATATTGCCAAAAGGGGACAACATGTTATACGCTTACTAGCCTCCCAATACGTCCTCATGCAAGGAGAATTATACAAAAGAACACCTCTTGCTGTAATCCTGCGTTGCCTAGATCATTCACAAACACGGAAAGTGATGGAAGAAGTCCATGATGGAGAAAGTGGCCCTCACATGAATGGACCAATGATGGCAAAGAAAATCACGCGTTTGGGGTACTATTGGACCATATTGGAATCCGATTGCATCAAATATGTCAGACATTGCCATAACTGCCAAATCTTCGAGAATGTGCAACATGTCCCTCCTTCATTACTCTACACAATAACATCTCCTTGGCCATTTTCCGCTTGGAGAATCGACATCATCGGAAAGATCACCCCGGCCGGAACAAGAGGTCACTGTTTCATTCTGGTGGCAATCGATTATTTCACCAAATGGGTGGAACCGGCATCCTACACTAGTCTCACAGCCAAGAACGTGGCAAAATTTATACAAACCAATATCATATGTCGATATGGTTGCCCATATGAGATCATCAGTGACATTGGGTCACATTTTCAGGCTGAAACTGAGCAACTGTTAGCCAAGTACAAGATCAAACACCACCATTTATCGCCATATAGACCACAAACTAATGGCGCGGTAGAGGCAGCAAACAAGAACGTTGTCACAATCCTCAAGAAAATGATTGACAATTATAGAGACTGGCCAAGTAAGATACCATTTGCCTTATGGGGATATCGCACATCTGTTAGGACGCCCACCGGGGCCACCCCTTTCTATTTGACCTACGGTATGGAAGTTGTGCAACCAATCGAGCTCGAAATACCATCCTTGCGTATTTTACTCGAAAGTCAAATCCCAGAGGCCGATTGGAAGACGAACAGATATGAAGAACTCGTCCTCCTGGATGAACAAATATTTCGCGCATTACATAATATGCAAACATATCAGGCACATATCAAACGAGCCTTCAACAAAAGGGTTAAGCCAAGGAACATCAAAGAAGGAGACTTGGTTCTCAAATCAGTTAGAGCTCTTTTACCTGTCGATCCACGAGGAAAGTTCAAACCCAATTGGGCCGGACCATTTCTGGTCAAGTCCATACTCCCGGGGGTGGGGTTAGGATCACAGACCTAGATGGGAATGAATTTGCCAACCCGACAAACCTCGACCAACTGAAACGTTACTATGCCTAGAATAGGAGCAAAAACGCGCCTCGCGTAACCTCACGTGTCGCTCCTGTGGCACGAAATATAAACGGCCCCTGGCCAGCTAAAATAAAGCTTATGTTACCTTGCTCTTGCATTTTGACAATTCGTCATCCTCATATCATCAAATAAACTGAATTGTACTGTAAGAGTAAGTAAAGCTCATGCTTATTTTCTAGTTCATTACAAGCTCTTGCTTAGAACAATTATTCTTTTACATTTACTTGAACTACGCGCAAGGGTTTGATTTCATTTTTAAAATGAATACGTAGGCAATCCTTCACAGGATACAACCCATTATTTATGTTAAATGTAAATAGAAAAACATTTGCGTATGCATTTGGAATTCGACAAGAATAATAAAAAAAATCACAACGGTTTCATAACCAATAAACTTTTTTTATTCATTTCTTTCTAATACTAATAATACCCCACATAATAAAAATAATGCTAAAATAAATAGGCTAGGATTCTAAAAACCCCACCGTTCTAATACAAATAATAATAATAAATAATAATAATAATAATAATAATAAAGTGCGATTTTGGACGATTCTCAGGTGCCTTCTGCCGGCTGCCGTCAACACCCTGCCAACCTTCTTCATCAACGTCACAGTCCCACGCCGGCGGTCTTGTCGACGAGGGTGGGATCTCTGGTGGTCGTTTAGGGTTCCAGGGTGCGGGTTTGTCTGCGCTTTTGTTTAGGGCATCTGGGTTTTTGCGTCTAGCCACCGTCAGCGGCCGCCATCCACGCCACATCGACCTTTAGACCTCACGTCGCCGGTCAGGGGTGGGTGTTGCCGGCTGATCTTGCGGTGGTCTTTTGCTGTGAGGAGTTTTCGAGTTCGGCATTTTCGTCTTTCTCAGGGGCTGTCTGTCGCCTCCTTGCGGCCGTTTAACACCTGCGCCACCACAATTTGGCCATTAGACCTCACGTCGCCGGCCTTGACGTGGTGGCTGACGGAGCTGCCAACCTTTTTCTTTCCTCTCCTCCGGTCAGTTTCTTTCTTTGTGTGTGTTTAGGGTTTCCTTTTCCTTTTTTATTCTTCTTTTGTTTCTTTTATTTTCCCCCTTGCTGGTTGTCGACCTGGTGGTTCCTGGTGTTCTGGCCGTTACTTCTGCCTCCTTCTCGGTTGGTGTTGTGGTCAGTTGTGGGTGCTTCGGGTTTTTTCCCGTGGGGATTGTTCTTGTGCCGTGGGTTTTGTGGCTAGGACTGGTTGTTGGCCGTCACCGGAGTGGGTGGTGTGTTGGTGGTGGTCTTAGCTGCTGTTTTGGGTGTGGTGTTCCTTCATGCCCGAGCTTGTACGGTACCATTGTCCTTTTTCGGGTCTTCATGGGTGTCGGGATGGTTTCGGTAAGGGCCTTACTAAGGCAGCTTGGAAGAAACATTTGCAGGACCGACATTGTCATGACGGGGCTTTGGACCTTACGCGGCAGACTCTTTCTAATAGTTTGACTGTTTATTCCAATGCCGAGAGTTCTTTGAGACGGATGGGGTTCTGGTTGTGTGGGGTGTGTTTTATGACCCATACTCTTGGGGCTAGATGTCGGCATAATCGGGGTGATATTGTGGAGCATCCGGAGTGTGTTGATGGCATTTACACCTTCCATATTCATGGTATTCCGAGACCTTTGGCTCCTTCTACTTCGGTTTCTTCTGATGATAGTGTGGAGCTCGTTCAGTGGTCTATATCTTCGTTGGATCGTTTGCTGTCTTTGGGCCTTCGCACTGTGAAATCTATTCCTCCTAAGTGCCGTCTTGGGTTTGCTCGGGCTTTGAAAGGGGCCTTGGATGCGGTGTTTGATGCCCCTAGTGATCTCTCCCGCTGGGTTCGTTTGCTTGCTTTACCTCTTTGTTTGCTCAGGACTTTCGCTCCTCGGAGTAATCATGAGTGTCGATGGTCTGCTATTCGGCGTCGGATCGGGAGGAGAGTATTGCCGGGCTATTCTTGCTTGGGGACACCAGGGGGGTTTGCGGTTATTCGAGTGCTTTGATGAGGGTCCTTCTTCTTTTTCTGTGGATGAGGATCTCGAGTTGAGTGACCTTAACCTCCGCCAATGCCGGCGGAAGATATCCGATGGCCATTATCTTTGCTGCTTTGTCGAGTGCTTTCTTCCTGCGGGGTCGCCCCTACTCCGATGCCACTCTCGTGGCCCTGCGTGAGAAGCATCCTGTCGCCCCGCCTCCTTCATTGCCTCCTCGGTCTGGGGATCATCATCCTCTGGTTGCCTCTTCCGCGGTGGTCTTGGATATGATTCGGAGCTTCCCTCGTGGTACTTCTTGTGGGAGGGATGGTTTTCGTGCTCGACACCTTATGGATCGCTTTGAGTGGCGCTGCTGTGGCTATCTCCGATGATTTGATCACTTCTATTGCTAGGGTGGTTAATCTTTTTCTTGAGGGTCGGTGCCCTCTTCCTCCAGGTGAGTACATTGCCGGCTCCTCTCACACCACTCGTTAAACCGGGTGGTGGAGTTCGTCCTATTCTTTGTCGGTGCACGGTGCGGAGACGGCTTGTCTCTAAGGTTGGTGCTTCTATGGTTGGCCCGTCTTTATCTTCTTATTTTGATGGGCTTCAGTTCGGGGTGGGTGTGTCCGGTGGAGGAGAGGCTATCTTGCATGCCTTGAATCGGCTCATTGAGGCTCGGGGGAACAGGGGGGCTTTCCATGTTCTTTGGTTGATTTCCAGAATGCGTTCAACCTTGTTGACCGTTCGACCATGCTTCAGAGGTCCGACGTCGGTGCCGGCTCTTTCCCGTTGGGTGGAGTTTTGTTATTCCAGTCCCGCCCGCCTTTTTTATGGGGAGCACTGCTTGTGGTCTTGTCGGGGTGTTCAAAGGGTGATCCGTTGGGGCCTTTGCTTTTCGCGTTGGTTTTGCATCCCTTGGTTTGCAAGATCCGGGACACTTTTGACCTCACTTTGCAGGCATGGTACTTAGATGATGGCACCATTGTGGGAGATACTTTGGAGGTGGGGAAGGTGTTGGACTTGATTAGGTTGGATGGCCCTCGTTTTGGTTTACACCTAAATGTCTCCAAGACGGAGGTCTTTTGGCCTGTTGAGGATCCACGGAGCCGGCTTCCGGGGGTTTTCCCCACTTCTATTTCTCGGCCATTGCGCGGTGTTACGCTTTTGGGAGGACCACAAGACTTGTCCTGATTTTAGCAGTGAGATTGTGGCGACGAGAGTAACTAAGACCATTGAGCTGATGAACTTGGTTGCGAGGATTGAGGACCCGCAGTGTGAGTTGCTTCTTCTTCGAGCTTGTACTGGTATATCTAAGCTTTACTTCTCTCTTCGTACTTGCTCCCCTTGTGTTTTTGGGTCTGTCCATCTTCCTTTTGATGCCGCTCTGCGTTCTAGCTTGGAACGTATTGTCACCGCGTCAGGGCCGGGTTTTGGGGATTGGCAGTGGCGCCTTGCTACATTCCCTTTTCATCTGGGTGGCCTTGGTGTTTATGCGGCTGGAGATGTTTTGTTCTATGCTTTTATTGCGTCCCGCTTGCAGTCTGCTGGTTTGCAGGCTAAGCTCCTCGGCCCTTCTCGTGTTGTAGCTGCTGGCCCTGCCTTTGATGATGCCGCACGGGTGTTTATTGCAACTACAGGTTCTGATTTATTAGGTCGCCCTAGTGAAATTGCTGCCCCCAAACTTATGAAGAAATTGGCAGACATTTATTTCACGACGGTTGCTTCTGCCTCAGAGTCTGTTATTTCTTTGACACCTCGCCAGATCGCTCTATGGCAGTCTCGGCAGGTTCTCACTCCTCGATTGGTTGCGTGCGCCCTATCTCGGGGTTGGGGCGGACTATGAACGGGAGGACTTACCGTAGTGTCTTTGGGGTACCGTCTGGGTGTTCCGTTATTCTCGGTATCTAGGCCCCGTCCCGCTTGCTCTCGGGTTTTTTCTTTGGGGATGTATTTGGGGACCACGCTGTTTGTCTTTGACTGTGTGGGCGTTAAACATCGGCATAACCTTGTCCGGGACACTCTCTTCGACATCTGCTATAGATCTGGTATTTCTGCGGGGAAGGAGGTTGATATCGGTTTGGTTGATGGGCATGGTGGCTCCCTTCGTCCTGCGGATTTATTGCTTTATTCTTGGGACAGGGGGCGTGATGTGTGTGTCGACCGACGGGTTCTTCACCTTTGACTCGGGACCGGGTTGGCGGATTTTGTGCGGGCCGGGTTGTCGCCGATCTGCTCAGCGAAAGTGTGCTAAGTATGGGGATTTGTGCGCGGTAGCGGGTTATGGTTTCCTACCTTTCTCTTTCTCTTCACTCGGGGAGTTGAGTTCGGATGTTGTTGCCTTGCTCAAGCGGATCCAGAAATTCTCGGTATCTCGGGATCTTTGGGGCTCGGGTAGCCGCTTACATTTTTACTCGTATTAGCTTTACTATTGCTAAGGGTGTGGGAGCCCAGATTGTCTCTCGGCTCCCCACCAATTTCATGTAAACATTTTGTTTTTATTATAATGAAAGCTGCGCGCATAATAATAATAATAATAATAATAATAATAATAATAATAATAATAATAATAATAATAATAATAATAATAATAATAATAATAATAATAATAATAATAATAATAATAATAATAATAATAATAATAATAATAATAAGACTTAGGCTATTCTTCCATTTTCCCTTTGCCTTTGTCGTTCTTGTCATATTTCTTGTCTCGGCCACGAGTCGGGCGCTCCTGCGCTATCTCAGACCTAAACACCAACGGTCTCTCTCGTGTTCTAGCCTTGCCATTCTTATCAATCACCCTTTCCACGGCAGGAGAAGTCTTTGGTTTCTTCGACGGATGAACAACTCGAAATCCGGCTTCTTCTTCTCCCTCGGTCAAGTGCTTCTCTTTCTCCTTCTCTACATCACGAACTTTATAGCCAATAGGCTCGTGCTTTCTTAGTCTTTCACGCTCCTTAAGAGTAGTAACTTTCCTCCACTGCAAGTAGGAATCTGATACCCATAGTGCACTAACAGAAGAGTTTAGGAACCACATGTTTCTTTGAGCCCATTTGATGGCCCATTCTCTTCGACTTTCAGTAGTAAGCGCCATGGCAGTCTGAGGAACAGTATAAAGCTTCGGAATCGTCGGTTTCAATCCAACCTGTCTCATCAGCCTCTCTGGGAAGATGCATATAAAGGATTCCAAGCCAAGAATGCGCACCGATCGGGTAGGATCCAATGACGATACTCCAGTAACAGACTTGAGATGCCACCATGGTACAAGCCATCTAATCAGGGGACCATCCTCGCTCTTCAACTCGTTCTCCCAGTGGTTGCAAACTCGAGTAAAGTCCGCCATGTAAAGCCTGGTCCTCGTCACAATTGAGCGAGCATGATAAGCAGGAACATTAACTGGGGGCTCGATCAATCGCAAGCGCTCCATAAGCCAAACCTACCAAAGCAGGTATTAAAAAAAAGAAAAAAAAAGAAAAAAAAAAGAGAAGAGAAGAGAGACAAAAAAAAACGAACGAAAAAAAAAAAGAGAAAAAGAAAAATTGTGTTCTTTTACCTGCAGAATAATGGACTTCCCAAATAGGGAAGGTCGCGGTTGGCTTTCCTGTTATCTAACTGATGTGGGTGATGTCGTCACTCATCCAATCAAACACATTTATAATACTCAACAAACAACTAGTTAGTGGTTAAGTCGAGGTTGATCCATGGGACGGTGTGCTTTGGGTTCTAAGTCTATCTATCTCAATTTATGCTAGTGTCACGATTTGTTGGGGTTTGTAGTTGTGTCTAGACTAATGCAAGCAATAAGGTAAAACAAGCACTACAAGGAAAGATGTAAACAAATGATTAAAAGTGCTAGGATATCATGGGGTCATGGGGGATTCATGGTGTTGATCATACAAAGATGTTTACAAAGTTGCAAGCAATTAATGTTGTGGAGGAACCGAGTTGGTTTATGTCTTACGGTTCATAGGAAGGGTTGGGTCCTGGAGTCGAATCGATTAGATTGTACAACACCTACAAGTCGACTTACTTTCCTCCTATTCAACTTCTATGCATGGTCTAACAAGACTCGAGTTGGTTTATATCTTACAAGTCATGTTGAGTAGATAAGAGATGGTAAAAATGCAAGGATTCATAGGCTTAGCATTTCATCAAACATAACATGTGCATAAAGTTGACATCACAACAAGCAAGCAATTTGATTATGAAAACATATTAATTTAAGCATGAATCATCCCCCATATTGATTTCCCCTAATTACCCATTAATCCTAGCTAAAGAAACTACTCACTCATTATCATGGGAAACATGTCATTAATGGTGTCAATCATCACAACAAGTATAAACATGATAATAGAATGAAGAAATGAACAATAAAGATTAAAGAGTAAAGGAATTATACCAACTTAAGATAATCCAAATAATAAAGCAAAGAATAATAGAAGAAACTTGATTGATTGATGGAAGGTTGTCAATCTCCCAATAATAACCCAATAATCTTCAATTACCCAATAATAAACTTGAATAATAAACTTGAACAATAATTAAGGAGAGATTAATGTGTAACTTGTGGAAAGATTGAAGAGTAATCTATTCTAATCTACTCCTAATCTAAGAGGAATTTCTAATATGGAAGCTTTTCTACTCTAAAAACCTTGATTGTTTGATTATTACAAATGGGGTATATATAGTGGGGATTAGGTACATAGATTAGGGTTTACAAAGGGCTTAAATGACGATTAAGTCCCTATTTAAGGAAACGCCGGTATTTTCTGAAGGATGGGCATCTTTCTTGAAGCTTGAAGAAGACGAAATGCTCTGGCCTGGAATCCGGGCGTCTTAGGCACGGGACGGCCTAATTCAGGAGTCTCTGCCCGGGCGTCTTTCAGAGAAGACGGGCGTCTTCTAGGTGCTGCTGCCCGGGCGTCTTTGGTAGAAGACACACGGATTGTGGTCCTGGGGGACGGGCGTCTTCAAGGGAAGACGGGCGGATTGCTGCTCAGCCGTGTTTCTTCTTCTTTTCTTCCCTTTTCTTCATAAAATCCTTAGGGATTTCCTTGGGTATGCAAGGATCTTTCCTCATCATTGCCCAACTACTATAATATGTACAAAGGCTTTCTAATCTTGTCTCTCCTTGATGCTTGGTCATTGGATTCAATCAATTTAGTCTCATTTTGCCATGAAAATGCAAGGTTTGCACTCCTTTCCTACCAAGGACACAAAACCTCAAAGAATATGCAAAACAAAAAACTAAAGACAATAAATGACCCAAATATGCACTAAAAAGCATGGGAACAAGGCTAATTCGGGGACTAAATGTGCGCTAATTATGGTCACATCAAATATCCCCAAACCGAACCTTTGCTTGTCCCGAGTAAATAGGTGACAAAAACTAGGACCATTATTTAAACTAACCTAATAACATAGCCGATATGAGATAATTAGCGGGTCTCACTCCGCCCCTTCAACTCACAACAAGACAACCATGAGGTAGGATGCCTTCTTGCAAGGCAAGGTGGGTCTTGCCAAAATGGCGACACATCCAAACATTAAGCACACAAAATCAAATAATGGATGTATCTACAAAAGGAATAGCCACTTCCTCATCAAGTGGCGGAGGCAACTAAAAGAGAACAAATTTAAGAGCATATATTCCGTTACAAATACTAGTTCAACAAATTACTAAGGCTAAGAGGATGGCACTAAATCACCTCCAAATGGTGTTAAACTAGACTACTTTCGTCCTCAATTTCCAAATACTTTCGTCAAGAGCGATCGGATGGTTATGGAATGATGATCCCCATGATGCTAGTAGCATATGACATGACAAGTCTCGAGTTCTCTACAAAGTAAAGGTCATGGATCGTCCCAAGCTCGACAAAGTGGCTTGACAAAAAGGATTTTTGGGAATGAAATGCTCAAATCTTTATAAACAAGGGTGGATATGACTAGTATTCAAAATTTGACCTCATTCAACTTTCACATTTCAAAAATTAGAGATGGGATTTGTCCCTTCCGTGCTAATGTCCTTTGCTTTCGCCAATCGCTTATTAGGCAACCGGTTAACCTCTAGACAATAGCTTTTCGGGGTGATAGTCACTCTGTCTCTGGGCGGTCGAATTCACAACCGTGTGGGGGCCCAATTCAATGGATCCCTCTCCAAAGCACATCGAAGTGGTACGCCTCCATCAAAGCAACTAAAATTCTCAATATTTCAACATTTCATAACATTTGAGGTTTCCTTGGCAATAAAACGTTCCCACATACAAAATCTTTGAAATGAGCACTTCAAACTTATTGATAGAAAGTATTTTTGGGTTGCCGTACCACAAGGTCAATCAAGGTCACCTAGACAAGTTAACCAAGTCCATATCGCATCACGGGGTCGGATAGGTAACTCACATGCAAACCCTTGACTAGGCTTTGGGTCATGGGTCAAAAGACACTAGTATGACACTATCTAGGGTGTTTTACAACCATTCTAGTAGGCGAAGTCTTAAGTTGAAAAAGTATTTGTAATGACTTAGTTGCTCTTGTCAAAGTTCTCAATTAGGCACTTTTTCAAAATATTTTATCTAAATGCAACTAAATGCCATGATGCAACTATTATATACATCCTAATGTGAGTGATTCTACCAACTAATATGACATATAAACTAAATGCAAGTCCTAAGTTCACATTGTTATACCGCATCAATCAAAATAAAGCCACATAGTCATTAACATAAAGAGGAAAAAGGAGATTGGAAAGATCATACCATGCGGTCTTCAATATCCTCATGTCTCGGATGTGGCGTAGTCGATCAATGTGAACAAGGATAGAACACAATATATACAATAATATATACTTGACTACACTACAAAGGAAATGAACATGTTTTGGATTTTTAAATTTTTCAAATTTTTTATGGTTTTTGATTTTATGAAATTAAAGAACATATTTTTGGGATTTTTCGAAATTTTTCAATTTTTATGCATTTTTGGAATATAAATTCCCATCCCCCACTTTATTTTGGACATTGTCCTCAATGTACATGTAGGAGTAGGAATGAAAAAGGAAAAAACATGTTTTTGAATTTTTGATTTGGTGGAAATTGAAGTACAAATGCAATGATATGGTATGAATGAATGCATGCTCTAACTAAATGCAATTCTATATGACATATATAACAAATGAGTGCAATCTAAAGTATATGATGCATGATTTAAACTATGGTCACTTATGATCAAACCTCCCCAAACCGATTTAAACATTATTTCTAGTGTAGAAATGAATAGGTTTGGCCATTAGTAACTATGCATGAATTCTAATCTATATACAACTATCTATATGAATCATGTGGGATAAAATACAATGCAATCTAATCTAATCTTGTTGGGTATATTACAATGCAAACAATACTATATGAACTAACAAATGCAAATGAAGTATGATACAAATGCATGTGAAAACTACACTAAATGCAATCTATATACAAAAGAGAGAGAGAGATGGGTATCATACAAATGGAGGTGGTGAGGTAGGCCTCTTTCATTCGTCATCCTCATCTTGATCATAGCCGTATCGATGAGAACTCCCGGCTTGGTCATACCCGCTTGCTTGTCCCCAATACCCTCCTTGGTCAAATTCTTCTCCTTGACCCGAGTATCCTCCACCTTGGCTATCCCAAGCTTGGTTCCCTTGATTAGGGAACAAGTGTTCCGGTTGGGCCCATTTGGGCAAAGGGCCATTAGGTCAACATACCCTTGTTGAGCCATGTTATAGTATTGGGGGTAAAGGGCCAAGTAGTTGTCGACCCTCCCTTCATGTACCCCGCGGTCCACTCTATTCATGAGTGCCATCAAATCATTAATACCCGGGGTATTGGGGATTTCCGGCTCAAATTTGGTATGAGGGATAGGGTATGGTGGGATAGGCACATAGGAAGGTGGGCGAAAAGGTCTTGCCGTTCCCCCACGAGGTATTTGGCGGGGTGGCTCTTCCCTTTGAGGGGGATTGTCTAGAATTTGGATATCAAGGAGGTAGCTTGGTGGAGGTGAGTATGGGCTCAATCTTGGGTCAATGCCCGGTATCTTCCAACCTTCTAGGATGATTGGAGTGCAACCTTTGGTGTACCACTCTACACTCCCGTCTTGCGTGTAATTACACCACCGGTGATGAGTGAAGATGGTGTGCTCATCAATCAAAGTCCTCCCCTCAAGAGGAGTATAGGTCCCTTGGGCATTGAACCCGGGGCAAAGATAGTTGGCCAAAATAGTAATTAGACCTCCCATTACGAAGGTCTTGAGTTGGGTGGTCCCTTGAGCAAAATCATTGAACCTAGTAAGTATCTCAAGGGGCGTATTGAAGTTATAACGCCTCGTCCCTCGAACATTCAAATAGGACTCAAGAAAAGTTAAATCAATGAGAGTACACCTATCTTGTTCGTACCTCCCATTGATGGTACCGGCCACAAAGCGCTCGGTGAACCGAATCACCGGATGTTGGATGGCGAAGGTGTAGCATTGCTTTAAACCGGTGAAATTCCTCCCGGAAATAGCCCTCCAAAGTTGGTCCACATCGAAATTATCGGGTTTATCGGTAAAGTTGGTGGGCACATCAAGACCGAAAATGTAGGCAAATTCATCAAGTGAAAGATGATGGTCTAGGTTGCACAACCTAAACTCCATGCCCACATTGGTCCTAGTATTTGTTACAATGTGAAGGCTACTCAAAAATTCAAGCGTGAGGCTAAGGTACGTCTCCTCATGGGCATGGAAACCTTTCCCAATCCCAAGGCCATCAAAGAACATCTCGGTGGGGTACCTTATCCTAAGGGTTTCCAACACCCTAGTATCTACGAATTGAGTGGGTTCGTAGTTCTTACCTAGTAATTTGACAAAGTTCTTGCGGTGGCCATCGGATTCAAAAAGCACCTCTTGGAAGTACTCAAGTTGTTCAATTCCTCCTCTTATTAAGGGACGGACATTCCTTGGTAGTGCTATCTCTCGCGGAGTTGAGGAGGATGATCCCTTGCGCTTTCTTCCGGTAGATTCAACCAACTTCTTGGCCTTGCCTTTGAGGTTCATCATCTTGAAGTTGAGGAAATGGGGGTTTTGTTGGCTTTTGATGTGAGGGGAGTGTTTTGGAGGAAGGAGATGAGTGTTTTAGGGTTTGATAAGGTGAGGAAATGAGGGAGAAAGGGGGTGATTTTATAGAAGAAGGGGGAATCCGGGCGGATAAGGGTGGGGCCTGTCCGGGTTATCCGAGAAACAGGGGACGATCCGAGCGTCTATGCTGCGGGACGGGCGTCTCGTGCTTTTGGAAGACGGGCGTCTTCCCACAAATCCGGGTGGATTCTAATGCAGGGATTCTGCTAAGCTGAGAGCAGGAAGAAGACGGGCGTCTTCTCAGTTAGGACGGGCGTTTTGCTTGGGGCGGGCGGATTCTCAAAAATCCGCTCGGGTTTCCTGGCAGCTCAAAATCTCGTTTCAGATGACATTTAGGGTGGGCGTCCCGTGAAGAATACGGACGTCTTTTCTCAAGCCGGGCGTCTTGTGTTGAATCCGCCCGTCTTCTTTGACAGCGTCCTACCAGTTATGCGACGGGGGTCCCGGACGGGCGTCCAGGCTTCGGGACGGGCGTCTTCAGCTCCCTTTCTTCTTTTTCTTTCTTTTCCTTGCAATATCATACCCTTTCACCGATTTGCTATTCCTCCTTATCTTTTTCTGAAATTTTCTCAATAAAAAAAAAGTAAGATGACTCTCTCTCTCTCTCTCACCACTCTCATGCAAGAAATTAAATGCAAATGCAATAATGTACAATATTATACAAGGTAAAAGGGTTTAGGGAATATCATACAAATGGTGGTTTGAGATAGTACTCCACCAAACTAGTTCAAATTGTAGAAATTCTTATCCATAGAGCTCAAGGCTCTTAATAAGAGATCAAAAGTTTGTGAACAGGCTCCAAATAGACACAAGTATGGGTTGCTCCATTTGAACATGAAATTTGGCCAAGGAAGCTTGTAAAATGTTCTTTTTCTTTTTGCTTTGTCCTTGGCACTAGAGCTTTTCCAATGTTGCCAATGAACAAGCCCATGATTCTTGTCAATACTAGGCATGAAGTATGGTTCATTTTCATCCGTAGACTTCCACTCCCCAACTTCTTCTCCAATTCCGGTAATGATGATAGCATTTTGATTGTTCAATCCTTCCAAGGTGGAAGGAGAATTCTTATGGCTTTGATGATCGAGTTCCTTCGGAGTTGTCATTGTGGGTGCCAAACCTTCACGAGAGGCCTCACGAGCAATCTTCTCTTTGAGCTTTTTCACCAAGTAACTCTTGTATGATACCTTAGCCTTTTGAAGAAGGTCAACCATATCCTCTTCAATGATCATTGGCTCTATGATAGGTGTCAAGTAGTCTTCATGAGGAATAGGGGAAGGACGTTCTTCTTCATGATAGGGTATCTCAAATGTCTCAAGGATAGGCTCCTCAAGCAAGGTGATATTACGAGTCCATCCCTTAGGCTCATCATCATTTTTGTTATCTTCATACGAATCATAAATGGGGGCTTCATTCTTCTTTACCCACTCTAACATCTCAACATTCACTTCAAAGGACACACCCTCATACTCACAAAGGCTAAGAGTATTTGGCTTACTCAACCTCATGTCTTCCTCATCGAACACAACACTTTCATACTCACAAGAGCTTGCGGAGATTGGCTCTTCCCATTCTTCACCTTTTATGTCAAAAGTTACTACTTCAAATTCGCATTCATGCTCAATATCCGAATAACGGTGGGGAGTGATTGCTTGGGATTCTTTCATTTGGGAAATTTTAATCTCCAATTCCTCACCTTGGGCAACAATGCCTTGAAGAACATTGTCCTTTTTTTGGCTCTCTTCTAGCATTTGTTTGAAGAAGCTTTGTTTATCTCCCATCATTTGGAGAATCACATTTTGAATGGGTTCATCTTCTTGTTGTGGGTAGGTGTGAAAGTGGTTGTATTGTGGCATTTGGATTTGGTTGTAAAGTGAGTTTTGGGTGGTTGGTTGTTGTGGGTATTGGATGTGGTGATTTTGGTGGGGAAAGTTGGGGTAGTAGTTAGGATTTTCATTGTATGAGGTGTAAGGTAGGTTTGTGTTGACTTGCTCCTCAAACTCCCCTTACCCATAGTCATACTCAAAAGATCCACCACATACTCCATATGTCAAGTATTGAGACATCATAGCTAAGACAAGGAAACAACTACAAGCATGGAAACTACACAAAAATGGTAAGAACAATCCTTGAGGAACAAGTTCCTCAAGGTGAAATAAAAATCAAAATAGACAAACAAGTAAGAACTTAATCACATAGCACCATCCCCGGCAACGGCGCCATTTTGATGTGGGTGATGTCGTCACTCATCCAATCAAACACATTTATAATACTCAACAAACAACTAGTTAGTGGTTAAGTTGAGGTCGATCCATGGGACGGTGTGCTTTGGGTTCTAAGTCTATCTATCTCAATTTATGCTAGTGTCACGATTTGTTGGGGTTTGTAGTTGTGTCTAGACTAATGCAAGCAATAAGGTAAAACAAGCAATACAAGGAAAGATGTAAACAAATGATTAAAAGTGCTAGGATATCATGGGCTCATGGGGGATTCATGGTGTTGATCATACAAACATGTTTACAAAGTTGCAAGCAATTAATGTTGTGGAGGAACCGAGTTGGTTTATGTCTTACGGTTCATAGGAAGGGTTGGGTCCTGGAGTCGAATCGATTAGATTGTACAACACCTACAAGTCGACTTACTTTCCTCCTATTCAACTTCTATGCATGGTCTAACAAGACTCGAGTTGGTTTATATCTTACAAGTCATGTTGAGTAGATAAGAGATGGTAAAAATGCAAGGATTCATAGGCTTAGCATTTCATCAAACATAACATGTGCATAAAGTTGACATCACAACAAGCAAGCAATTTGATTATGAAAACATATTAATTTAAGCATGAATCATCCCCCATATTGATTTCCCCTAATTACCCATTAATCCTAGCTAAAGAAACTACTCACTCATTATCATGGGAAACATGTCATTAATGGTGTCAATCATCACAACAAGTATAAACATGATAATAGAATGAAGAAATGAACAATAAAGATTAAAGAGTAAAGGAATTATACCAACTTAAGATAATCCAAATAATAAAGCAAAGAATAATAGAAGAAACTTGATTGATTGATGGAAGGTTGTCAATCTCCCAATAATAACCCAATAATAAACTTGAATAATAAACTTGAACAATAATTAAGGAGAGATTAATGTGTAACTTGTGGAAAGATTGAAGAGTAATCTATTCTAATCTACTCCTAATCTAAGAGGAATTTCTAATATGGAAGCTTTTCTACTCTAAAAACCTTGATTGTTTGATTATTACAAATGGGGTATATATAGTGGGGATTAGGTACATAGATTAGGGTTTACAAAGGGCTTAAATGACGATTAAGTCCCTATTTAAGGAAACGCCGGTATTTTCTGAAGGATGGGCATCTTTCTTGAAGCTTGAAGAAGACGAAATGCTCTGGCCTGGAATCCGGGCGTCTTAGGCACGGGACGGCCTAATTCAGGAGTCTCTGCCCGGGCGTCTTTGAGAGAAGACGGGCGTCTTCTAGGTGCTGCTGCCCGGGCGTCTTTGGTAGAAGACGCACGGATTGTGGTCCTGGGGGACGGGCATCTTCAAGGGAAGACGGGCGGATTGCTGCTCAGCCGTGTTTCTTCTTCTTTTCTTCCCTTTTCTTCATAAAATCCTTGGGGATTTCCTTGGGGATGCAAGGATCATTCCTCATCATTGCCCAACTACTATAATATGTATAAAGGCCTTCTAATCTTGTCTCTCCTTGATGCTTGGTCATTGGATTCAATCAATTTAGTCTCATTTTGCCATGAAAATGCAAGGTTTGCACTCCTTTCCTACCAAGGACACAAAACCTCAAAGAATATGCAAAACAAAGAACTAAAGACAATAAATGACCCAAATATGCACTAAAAAGCATGGGAACAAGGCTAATTCGGGGACTAAATGTGCGCTAATTATGGTCACATCACTAACCCCAACAGGATCTCTCCTAAACATAGGCAAGCTGGGCTCCTACGCAACTCCATCTGCTCAATTAGGCTCAAATAGCGAGGATCACCTCTCATATCCTCATCAACATGCCCTTGAAGGACATACCCATGTAAACGGCAAAACCCGAATGCCCTACGCCTCGCAACATAGGAGATAGAAGGGTCTGCCCTATTTAGGAATCGATCGATGAAATCCAACATCCGAACTCCTTTTGAGGTCACAAGACGGTCAACCTCAACTCTCGTCAATCTAAGCAAATCTCTAAATTTGTTCTTATACCCTTGAGAAGTAGAGGGTATAGCAGGCAAATGTTCCGGGTCCCAACCGCCAATTGCAACTATTTCTTCGGGAAATGGGCAGATATCGTCTCCAGGGAAAGCAAACACGTGATAGTTCAGGTCCCAATACTCAAGACAAGCATCCAAGAACGGTTTGACCAACTTGATCAGCTTCAAGCTCAAAATTGATCCAAAGTTGTAGGCACCCATATCGTGTTTCTCCACATTTGAGAATTCATTTGTCCATTGAGACGGATTTCCAAAGTATTCACGTTGAATGATTAATTAGAGAGCTTTTATAGACGGAAGACAGACGGAAGAATTATGTGAATAAAACCTCCATCGACGTCTATATTTATACTAAAAGTTGTTTCCTAAAATTTGTCAGGACGGACACACTGGGGAAAGGGCGCAGCACCTGCTGCGCCTCTTCAAAGGGACGCAGCTCATGCTGCGCCTCTTCCTCAGCTTTTTTTCTGTGATTTTCCGCGTTGGATCTTTCCTAATTCTTCAAGCATGATTTCCTATTCATACGGGTTATTATTTTTGGTAATTTTGTCAAATTACCATGTTTCGAGTTTCCTAATTCCATGGGCACGCACTTCGAGGCGACATCGGCATTTTCGTCATTTCAGCACACTTATCCATTTATTTTTAATTTTCTTTTTTGGGGAATCATTTCACCAATTTAATTATTCATTTTCAAACTTAACCATTTCTTTTAATTTTTCTTTTTTTGGGGAATCATTTCACTCCCGTTCCATTTCAAACTTATATGTTTCTATTTTCATTTTATTTTTTAGGGGGGTAACCCTCTCTATCGTCCGGTCATTTTTCGGTAAATTTTTTACATTTTCTCGAGTCTTTGTCTTGCGCTAATTTAGGCCATGTGTCCAAATATGTGTTTTATGTGCAATTTCTGTGTAAATTTCGGCAGCATGACGGCATAAACCGTCATCTACCAAACCTGTTCAAAGCTAACCTGCAGGTACAAACAAACAACCCAGCAGCAAAGGCACTCAGGCCATCATATATACAGCCAAAAGAAATATGTACACCAAACTGGGGGATCGAGCCCAAAACAAAGTGTATGAAGTACAAAATGAAGGTCCTAAAAAATGTACAAAAGTGTATGAAGTACAGCCAACAACAGAAACAGCAAAACAAAAAGCAACAAACTACTGCTGGCCGCCGCCCAACTCGGTAACTCTCGCCTCGAGAGCAGCGATCTCGGCGTCGCGGACCTTTAGCTCCCTCAGCAGGCGAGCTGTCTCCTCTCGGGACTGGGCTAGCTCTCGCTCCAAGTTACGCTCCCTCTGAAATGACAAGAATTGGCTCATGTCAATCATTTCAAGCATAAAGAAGGTTAGAAAATTCAAAAAATGAAGTAAACGGAAGGTTCATACCTGACGTCCTCGACCGCCAGCAAGTGCCTCGATGGCAGTAGCCCGTAGCCGGTTGGCTACCCTCCACAAAGCCACGGACTGGGATGGCGCTACCTGCATTTCAATAAACAAGGATTCTCAATGATTGGACAAGGTTAAACAAATGTATTCTTATACAAAAATTAAACAAGTTGGGGAACTTACCCTCCGAATCAGATTCTGCCACTCGTCCAGGTCAGCATCTGTCACCGCCAAACCAAAGTCGCGAAGCTCGGAGATCGTCGTTATCCCCGTCGCATCAGTGTACTCGAGGGACTCTGGGTACGCTGGGGGGATCGATGCCCGCCACCTCAACCTCCTGCAAAATTCAAATGGTTTCCATTAATCGATGATCATTCATCATGTTTTCAAGACAATTGAAAGAAGAGTAAAGCACTTACCACAACTGGCCAGTACGTCAACCTCCGGTAAAGGAACGCTGAGTAGTCCTCGCCGGGAAGAAGGAGGGCATCGTCACCGACGTC
Source organism: Silene latifolia (assembly GCF_048544455.1). Lineage (NCBI taxonomy): Eukaryota > Viridiplantae > Streptophyta > Magnoliopsida > Caryophyllales > Caryophyllaceae > Silene > Silene latifolia. Next base: position 34,770,290 of record NC_133536.1, read on the forward strand.
TGCCAAGTCTTCCTCCCTCTCAGCATCGGAAGGCTCCCTAAACATCGTCCGAGGAGGATCGATGGGGACCGTCAAGACATCTCGAGAGCACTGGCGAGTCAAACGCTCGTCCAAGTACCACACGGGACCCATCGACGTCCTCAGAAGCAACCGGCTCGAGATCCTGGGTCGAAGGACCTCAGCCACAAAAGGAGGAACGCCGGTGTAATCCGTCCAAGGCCTAGGCACCCACTATGAAAGCAAACAAGAGGTCATTCTTATGATCAGTTCTAAAAGAAAGCAATGAAAAAGCAAACAAAGAAAGGTGAGTCGAAGGTACTCACGCCATCCAACTGCAAAGCGTCCACGTCCCGTCGACAGACGTCGTGAAAGGAGCGCTGGCTCTTTGTGCGACACATCACCCAGTCCCTCACAACGGGATAGGCTCTCTCCCCCGGCTCCGTCCTCTTGGGCGCGAGGCTCGGAAAGTAGGAGTACACCCATGCCTGCAAAACAAGATAATCAATAACGATCTTTCGTGATTCGATAACAAAAGGAAATGATCTTTCATGTTATGAAATGAAACGAAGGTTCATACCTCCAGCAACAATCTAGGACCAATGATGGCAGGAGAAGTCCCCTTCTATATCAGCTCCGGACGAACTATGGCCCTCATGTAGCGAATGAGGACCGCAAAGCCAGCAGTGACCCAGCCCCAACGGCCTAGGCCACTCAAGTCAGAAAGGAGGGGAAGAAGCTTCGTCGACAGCCTCTCTCCCTTGTCTCCAAGGTAGATCGAAGACAAGAACCACCAAAGCCACAAACGAGCTCTGTGCTCCGCAATACAAGGAGGAGAAGCCGTCTCCCTCCCGTCAATCACCACCATCATCGGGGTCTTCCCATCAAAGTAATCCCGGACATAAGAACTCGGCACCAACCCGGGAACCGCAGCAGCTTTCGATGCCAGGTTCCAACCGATCAAGCTCCTAGCCTCAGCCGAGTCCACCCTCATGGCTGTCTCCGGCCGGTCCACAGCCTCAGTCTCGCACGGCAAGCCGGAAATCATGCCGTAGTCCTCCGTCGTGACCCCAATCTCGCCAAAAGGCATCTGAAAGGTCGAGGTCGTGTCCCAAAACCGATCAAGGAAAGCTCGAACCAGGCTAAGGTTAGCCCGGATCTTACTTCCCTTGATGTCCCTCCAAGCTCGTACCAAGGCACCAAACGCTCCCCGCTCTATGATGGTCTGCTCCTCCGCCGACAGCCTCCCGTAAGCCTCCGTCATCGTAGTGTAACAGGAGAAAGACCGGATGTTCCCGGTCTCCTATTTTGATTCAAAGCAAGAGCTATCTTTAGCTCGAATGAAAGAGAAAAGGAATAGAAAATAAGAATAAAAGAAGATAAATAAAAGAGTGATGAGTTCAATTTACCAAGCTCTTCACCGTCCCATAGGACAGATGACTCTCCGCAGCCCAGATGAGATGTCTGCTGTCCCAACTCTCAGCCCACTCTGGTTCTCCTCTCAGCTGGCGACCACCTCGTCCAACGTTGGCACGCCTCGGGACCTCCTCCTCAACAGCCTCCTCCTCGACGACCTCGTCCTCAACAGCCGCCACTGCAGCAGTAAAAGCCTACTCTAACGCGTCCTCGAGCGCATGAGAAGGGTCAAGAACGGTCCACGTCCATAGGATCTCTCCTTGACGTAGAAGCCTCGTCGCCTGCAAGATTAAAGTGAATTTAGGCCGCGTCAAGTGACGACAAGCCTTAATTAAGAGATTTTTGAGTTTTCAAGGTCCCGAAATCGCTCTTTTTCGCCATCTTTGGCCATTTTCCCACAAACCCGTCCGCTCATGTGGTAATATGGGTCAAGTCAAGCCTAAGTTGAAGCCTATTCATGGGTTCGAGTCGGAATTTCGACAGCATTTCGTTATTACGGTGATTATGCCCTAGAAAAGTGTCCTGAAAAGCGGTCACAAATCAAAAATACGAAATGGTAGGAAGTTTACCCATCATACGAGGATTCCAAATATCAAGTTTCGTCACAAATGGGCAATCCTAAGGCTATTTTCGAAGCAATTTACGATTCAGCTGTGAGACCGTCACAATTTCACTCAAATTCTCAAAATTCAATGAAAATTCGAAATAAATACATGGTTATGATCCTTATGCTACCAATTATCCATTTACCAAGTCAATTTTACAAGGCAAAATTGTTTGGGGGAAAAGCCCCAAATTTTCGACATTTTTAGGGTTGGAAACCCTAATTTGTCGGTCCAAATTGATCAAATGTGGAAGATTAATGCAAAAATAATACACATACCTCGATTAGTCATGGCAAATGCAAGCTCTTGATCAAATTTTGGCGAGAAATGGTTGGAATTTGAGAGAGTATTTGATGAATTTGTGTTTCGAAATTATGATATAAAACGCGATTTTTATCGAGTTTTACCCAGACAGGGCCACACCCAGGAAAGGACGCAGCAGGTGCTGCGCCTCTTCCAAGAGTCGCAGCTCTTGCTGCGCCTCTTCCTCATTTTCCCTCCAAATCAAATTTTGAAGATTCGTTATAAGTTCGTTATTTGTGGGCCCATCTTTGGTGCGCCTCTTCCTCAATACCATATATCATATACTTGGTCCGTTTGATGATTATTCTTTGCCCGGACCCGCATTTTCAAGCCAACTGCGAACTGTCGTGGTATTCTATAAAGACCTCGCTTGCCACAATGAGCGAATATTCTCTGATAGGTGTTTCGACACACCTCTATTCTGTTCCCCCAACGAGAGTTCTGGACAGACAATTGTCCCTCTCAAGACATGGAGATCAGTCTCGATTATGTTCCCCCAGCGAGAGTTACGGACAGCCAATTGTCCCTCTCAACACGTGGATTTCAGCATCAACCTCAAGTTTTACCGAAGTTTGTTTGAAAACCGACCCGAGCAGATTTCCCCCAGCAGTTCTTGCCGACGTTCTGCTGCCTCTTCGATATTACGTCTTGCTTCCCCTTAGAATCCGACAGAGTAAGGAGTCTCAAGTAATCTCAGGTATGGTCTCTTCTTATGGCTGGCGAGCTTCTTTATGTAGTCTAATGAACTTTAAACGACCCTCCCCGATAGTTGACAGACTCTAAAATGTTCCCGACGACAGGTCATTGGCTCAGACCCCTTGAGCCGCCTCGCGTCGCCATAGTCGTCAGGTTGTAATCTCCGATTGACCTGATGGCTATACTTTGATTTTCGCCTTGTCCAAGCCTCAGTCAATGTGGGGGCTCTGTAGATACCTCATTTCTGCACCTCCCTCAAGCCACCCGGTTATGATTGGTCCGCATGTTTGGTACACGGAACGATTTATGACAGTTTGTAAGTTTATCGTCAAGTGATAGCTCAAACACTTGTGTCTACCTCATAGTCGTCATCTACGCACCGATACGGTCGTTTTGACAATAATTAGAGTACATTTGGAGCCCGGGTCAAAAACCGTCTTCATTTTCTAATAACCGTTTAAAATGCCGAGTCGGAATATTCTGGAATGTTCCGGATATTCTATTCCATATTTTCAATCTTTTAACCTTTGGTAAATTATATCCCGAAAATATTTTATAAATATTAAGGAAATCAAGATCAAACCGCAAATTCCATAATAGAATTGCGGAAATCTTTCTTCCGCGGGAGGAAACCACTTAGGAAAGGACGCAGCAGGTGCTGCGCCTCTTCCAAGTGACGCAGTGGCTGCTGCGCCTCTTCCCCAGCTCCTTTCTGCGTATTTTCAAATCTTTTCGAGAATTACTTCCAAAGTTTCTCCGAAACCCTAATTCTTCCGTGTGATTAGTATATATAGAGACCTCCAGTCTCACATATTTCTCACGCGAGTGTCCGCCCTTCTCTTCTCCTTTTGCATTCTAGACCACGCTCTTGCTTTCTGGCGTCTACGTGCTTGAACTTTCGACCACGTAAGCTCGGATCTTTCTGAGTATCAGCCTCGTTGTGCATGACCAACCAATTTGACCAACTCCACATCAATCAACTTAATCAATTCTGTTCGTTTTCTCTTAGAGGGCACTTTCGTCGTACATTCAAGTCGAGCATCACTAAACGTTAACTTAGTTAATCTCGTTTCGTCAAACATGTAAGTCTGAGGGTGTAAATCTCATATTTTGTTATTGTACTTTATTTTTGTACTCATTATTGTAAGGTTTACGTCAAAAATATATTCAAAACCGATTTATAAAACTTTTATTCAAACCCTTTTTACGGATTAAAAGGAGACAGACGTCGAGAAGGAACGCAGCAACTGCTGCGCCTCTTCAAAGGGACGCAGCACCTGTTGCACCTCTTCCTGAGGCTGCCGCAGTTCCTGCTAACCTTCTTCTTCCTTCGTCTTTTGTTTAGTTCCTCTGTTTGTTTTCTTTCGTATTCACTTGTTCTTGTCTCATTAACATGATAATTTTGACATAATAATTTTGGCATATAAATCATTAATAATTAATTCATCTTTTAATTCCCGACTTAAATCCCTTATAATTTATATTTGCGGGTTTTCGTCATTAAAATCAATTCGGGTTTTTTTAGAGATTCGATTCATCAATATTGAGTCTCTAGAATTAATCGTTGATATATTTTCATCTGTTTATTATCACCATCAGTAGTTCGTCATTAATAACCCAATTAATTTGATTAGTTTGTTTAATTTGTATCCTTAATCCCATAATTAATCTACTAATTAATTCTTTCTAATTAACTCGAATTCCATGTTTTACTGTTTTTATGACCCAATCATATGTAAATAACATGTTAAACCACTTCCATCCGAGTCAAATATCAATGATCAAGCATTAAATTTCCCACGAACATTAACAATATGCAGTTCCGGCTTCACCGCCAGAACTCAAATCAGGAACAGACGCAGCGTCTGTTGCGCCTCTTCCAAAGGACGCAGCTCTGTTGTGCCTGTTCCGGGTTGAGTTCTGTCTCTGAACTCTCATCCCTGTTTTGACCTAGTTATTAGTTTACGTATTAATTAACTATTAATCGTATTATCACCTAATAATCTTTTCGTTAATTTATTTTTTCCTTTCTTTTCTCAAATCATCTGTTTTAAGTGTATTTTCGACGTAAATCAATTAACCCTTTGTAATTATTGTAATTTTCAATTATTGTATTTTTATTGTATTCCATCTTTATCATATTGTTTGTATGTTCTCACATGTAATTAACCTAAATTCCTACTTTGACCCAATTGTATGCTAAAATTACGTGTTTACCGACTTAGTATTAGTTCACATGCTAGGATTAATCTAATGGATGTTGCATTGCATGCATATAACCTTCAACATATCGAGTATAGATGATTTCCCTAATCATTAATAGAGGCCGCTATCGAGGCGGGCGGGATTAGGTGTTCGATCAAAAGAGCTTCCTAATACGTACCATCACCCCTTACTCCAGATCTCTGTGAACATCCGTGTTCATTGGCATTCACGAGAGTCATTCTAAACATAGAATGTTAAGGGTAACGAATTCTTGGTGTTCATGTCACTACTTTGTGTCTTGACATGACATGAAGTATTCGAACGGTTTCATATTTTCCACAATAAATTGGTGGCGACTCCACAAATGCAAAGCTTGCTCGCTTTTCCTCCCGAGCGACCCCCGTGGGCCCGCGTCCACACCAGAACATCACAAGTAGGCCAAACCCGTACTTCCCAGAACGTCACAAGTAGGCCAAACCTGTAGTTGCCAGAACAGCACAAGTAGGGCGTAAAAGAAAAGAGCTAAACCGTACTTGCCAGAACAACACAAGTAGGTTAGACCCGTACTTGTCAGTACATCACAAGTAGGGCGTAAATATAAGTCAAACAAGAAGGCATAGAATTATGGCATTTTCACGAGAATACAGCACATTACAAGTGGTTACTTAGAATAAATCACTCATACTTGAAATATGATGAAAACATGAAAAGGAGCAAGTAATAACCCATAAATGAAATATGCTAAATCATTTCATACTTTTATAACATGGCCAAACATTGTATTTCATATTTACAAGTTACTTGAGCTTAAAATAGAACAAGTGATAACAAATGAATTAAGTCATACGAAATACGAGGCAAAACGTAAATAAACAAATAATAACTCAAATATGAAGTATATAGCATCATTTCATACTTTCTAACATGAATAAACATTATAATTCATATTTACATGTTAATTAAACATAGTATAAACAAACGATAACAAATAAATTAAGTAATGCGAAACACTAGGTAAAATGTAAACAAACCCAAACTGAACCTAATTTAGGCTTAACAACCAAAACCGATGTTTAACATGTGAATGAGACATAAGCAAGAGGCTCCAATTATAAAAAGGTGTAAAAACACCATACACAAGCATTAGAACCAAGGTTAAGATGCATACCTCAGAAGAAACATAAAACCCAATTTATAACAAGTTTAGTACTCGACTACGACAAGGGTTAACTTCAAACGGTCATAACTTGAGTTCTAGACATGAGAATGAGATTAACCCAATTGGAGGTGATAGCCTATCCTCTTAGGGTTCTAACGGTAGGTCTTAAGCCCAAAACAAATACGTAACGAAGGGGTTATGGTCATTTTACGAAACCTGGTCAGGCTGAAACCGTGGCTGCGGGATGCTTCCCACGACAGAAACAAAGCGTGAACTTCATTCCCAATTCAATTTTATGGTAGATTCACAACCCAAAATCAATCATATAACCAAAGACCGTCGCAACTACGACATACCTACCATATCTCAACAATAAACACCCCCAACATGTAGCAAAGATCGTCGCAAACTACAAGATACATACAATAACTAAACAACACTTCATTCTTCACAAACCAACTTTACCCAATTGACATTATTTCCGAAAAGCCATCTCAATAACATAAAAATACAATTAAAATATCATCTAACATTAATAATCTAACAAAACTCATCAATAACATTAAAGGTAGTAACTTTACTAACTAAAGACTAAACTTCAACAATTAAAGCACATAATTTGATATAATACCGAGTAACTCATCACCGTTACCTTTTAGCTCTTCTATGAATATGATTCCGACCCAAAACTACTCCGAGATACTAAAGCTTTCACCGAAAAATAAGATTAAGACAAAAAGGGTTAGAAAACTCATCTCACAAAAAGATGGATTTTCCAAAAGATTCAAAAGGTTAGATTTTTCTTACATATAAAGAAGGAGGAGAAGGAGAGGAGAAGATTGGTTCAAAAATTATTTTATTTCGTTGAGAAACGAAGAAATGGCATCCGTCTTAAGATTTGATTTTGTGAAGGCCGACTTTAATTGAGAAAAAACACATATTTTCTAAGGGAAGGAGATGAAGGGAAGTTGTTGAAAAATTAGAAGGGAAAACCGAAAAAGAAAGTTTTTGTTGTTTTAAAGATGGTCCATAGGTTTGTTTTGGCCCAATAACAAAGGCATTTGGTTTGTGACTCGATTTTGAACTAAAAAGACTCACAGTACGACTTTTAAGGCATTTTGGATCCAAATAAAACCAAATTAATTTTTATGAAACAAAAACACGATTTTGAAATTATAAAACCAAATAAATAATATACCAATTAAAATCGAGTATTTAAATTAGCGATTTTAATAAATTACCCATTAAGTTAAATTCGCTGGTGTTACACATATCCAGTATTAGCCAACAACTTATATGCATTGGAGTTGAACACGCCCTTTTCTTGCCCCTGGGACGATTTTCTTGATGATGGAACGAACCCTGTAAGAGCGGATCTCACAGCTTAGTTTTCAACCGCACTAGGCAGAGGGGTGACAAGCTTTACCATCCACTCTTGCTTGACTACATTGTTGGACTTGGCTTTCTCTTTGGTCATTGTCTTTGAGCTATGGTATTCTGCAAAAGGACTTTCACCTTCCTTGCGTAGTGACCTTGGAATATACCGAAGCACCGGAGTTGAATTCTTTTGTGGATCTTCTTCTTTAGCTTGCACGACGTGACTTACTTTGTCATTGCTCTCTGATTGGCTACTTTGTCCACTTCTATCTTTACATCATTGACATATGTCTCTGGAGAGTCTACAACTTCTTTTCCTTTGCCTTTTTTCCCACTTGATGAAATAGTGGATGGTAAGAATTCACTTGAAGTGCCATTTTCCTCAAAGAACATTGTATCCGCGAAAAATGAATCGGCCTTAGCAAAAGGCTTGACATCACTATCGATCTTTCTTTCACATCCATGATAATATTTTAGACATTGATGGAGAGTTGAAGCAACCACACCATTCTCATGCTTCCTAGGTCGACCTAATAATAATTTGAACGAGGTCTTTTCATTAATAACATGAAATAAGGTGTCAAAAGATAAATCCTTCATGCTAAGATTTACACGGATTATGCTAACAACACGCTCGCCATTCAGGTTGAAGTCATGAATTATTGTTCGACTACTGGATAATTCATCCATCGTAATGCCTAACTTAATCATGGCCGCCTTCGGCATGAGATTTACACCAGACCCTCCATCGATTAAGATACGGTTCACTCTCTTGCCTCTTTTATAGCCTGATACATACAAAGGCCTATTATGGAGCTTTGATCCAAGCAACAAATCTTCATCAGAGAATGATAAGGCGGTATTGCAAGATACACATTCATTTTCTCGTTCTGCAGGCTCCCCTGCGTCTTTTACCTTTTCTTCATATAACTCTAGATTTTTAAGAGCCTGGACAACTTGTTGACGCATCTCCTCAGGAAGGTGAAAATTTTGCTTCCATCCCATACGCTTTGGAAGAGCATCAAGAACGGCTAACACTTTGGTGTCTTTGGATTGACTTGAGTGTTCGAACGACGCAGAGTCTGCAACACCATCTTTTTGTTTATCTCGTTCATTTTCATCAATCACTACGACAGTAACTTCGTTCAAATAACCTTTAGGAAAAAAACTCTTCCAGAATGACAGGAGTTGGAGGTTGTTGTTCTAGCAAATCAATTGAAGGACATGTGATTTGATCACCTTCTTTGATTTCTTTTTATCTTTGAAACGATGTGAGCCCCTCCTCTTAGTTTGTTTTCTTTTTCGTGGTGCTGGTTGTTGATTTTGATGCTTTACTTGCTTCTTTGGCTTCTTTCGCACTACCAATGTCCAACCTTCATTATCATCATCAACAATGGCTTCAATGGTTGTAGACGCACCTTCAGTTGTCTTTTGTGGTGGTGATATCGACCTTTGCACTCGGAAAGCTATAGGCTCCAGACTTCCAAATTGCAGCACATATATTTCTTCTTACTTAGGCGTGACCATCACATTCGAAACTTCCATGATTGGCACCTCAAGTCCTTCAATAATCACGCTAATGTGATTTGTTGTCACTGTGTCATCTAGATCCAAGATGATTTTCCCATCTTTTGCTAATTACATAATCTATTCTTTGAGGGTTATGCACTTCTCGAGGGGATAACTGACTAAACGGTGATAACGACAGTAATTTGGATCAGTCGTCCTATTTACTTGATCTGGGACCTTTGATTCTGGCAATTGAATGACTTTCTTGTCTAACAAATCATCGAGCATGCCTGACATATCCGAGTCGAGGAATGGATACTTCTTATTCTGCAAGTCCTTTAGCGTTACCATCTCGCTTAAAATCTTTGTTGTATGCTTCGGTGTTTTTGTCATACTTAGGCTTCGTAGTGTTTTGACAGGCGCGTCACTGGTGGTAACTGTCACAGCTTCCTTGGACGAGCCCTTAGAACCCTTGTCGGTTTTCTTGAACTCTTTCTTCTCACCAAGGGGATTAGAGAAAAATGAGTTTGTCTTGTTTCGAGCATTGATTGTTATCTCCATATCATGAGCGCGAGTTTCCAACTCTTGAAAGCTTTTCAGCGGTTGTTGCCATTTAAGATGTATATGAGGTCCCACTTTATTCCATTGATGCACATTTCAACTGCTGAAGTCTCGCTTAAACGATCGTTGCATTCTAGACTTAGCGCGCGCCAACGGTTAATGTATTCCACAACAGCTTCACCTTCCCATTGAGTTGTTTTCGTTAGTTCACTCATGCTCACTATGCGCCTTGTACTATAGAACCTATTCATGAACTCGTTCTCCATTTGGTCCCAGCTGTCAATCGATTCAAAACCTAAATACGTATACCAATCGAAAGCTATGCCTTTGAGGGAACGAACAAACTGCTTCACTAACAAGTCTCCATCTGTCCCGACATTATTGCATGTCTCCACAAAGTGAGCGATGTGTTGCTTGGGGTTGCCCTTTCCATCGAACTGTTAGAACTTGGGGAGTTGATATCTGGCAGGCATGCGTAAGACATCGATCCTCTTTGTGTAGGGCTTCACATATCAAAGACTGCTAGACGAACGTTCACCTAACTGGCTCTTGATCGTGCTAGCTATCAAGTCTTGCAGTTTCTTTTCGGTGTAGGCATTAAGATTAATTTTCGAGGGCTTCTCACCATCCTTCTTTTCACCATCTTCTTCTTTATCCTCCTCTTCAGTGTCATGATGGCTTTAATTGTCCATGTTACGAAGCTCTTCCATTTCCCTTTGAAGTTATTCAATCCTCTTATTCTTCTCTTCATTTTCTTGCATCATCTTCTCAAGGAGATTGTTCACATTCTCCATTTGTTCATCGATTCTAGAGCCACCAACAACCATCACTTATTCAAAAATAGGGGCTGAAGTTTCCTCCTTTAATGATGCCTTTTTTTCATTTTGCGAGGGGATGAACCACTTGCCTCGAACTCCTTGGTCTCCTTTTGTGGAGATGGAGCCTTGTTGATTATAGCAGTTGCTGCGGAAGCAATGGATGCAATTGAGTACTTATGAGGCCTCTTAGCAACATTAGCGGTGCACAAGCTTTCAACAGCAACTTTGATAGCTTCCTTGTCACTCCTCTTGTAGAAACACCAATTGGTTGTATGTTTGATGAAATTGCAACACTTGAAGACCCTTTGAGGATTGATGCATAAGTCCTTGAAGGTGTGGTTGATGTGTTGGAACACATCCTTGTTCTTGATGTAAACTTGGTTCGTTGTAGAGATGAGAGGTAGAGGATTTCACGTCGGGTTCACCAAAAATTTGTAACAACAAATTTTGTACTACAATAAAACTGTAACACAAAACAGATAGACAAATGAGTTTATATAATATCATAGAGCTATGTGTACGACCTCTATTTTATCCACTGATTCTACCACTATATTAAAGGTACGAGTCTACGATCTTCGAGGCTTGCTTGCTTGACTTTAGCTTCTTGAGAGGGTCACTTGACTTGAATCTCTCTTCGATGCTTGAATTTGATTTGAGTTTCTTTTGAGCTTTTTTGAGAGGGCCGCGTTAACTTGAATCTCTCTTCGATGCTTGAATTTGATTTGAGTTTCCTTGCGTGGCGGCACGATTTTGTAGTGATTGTTGTCTACTTGCAAGTGGGATTTGTAGAGAGATTGAGAGCTTTTGATGTCTCTTTTCTCTAACTTTCACAAGTGATTTGTCTCTCCTTGTAAAATGATTTCTCTCCTTTTGAAATGGTGGAGAATACTCTTATTTATAGAGTTTTCTCCCTTGGTAAATGGGCTTGAAGTTTGGGCTTTGTTTGTGAGCTTGACTTCCCTTTTGGGCCTAATTGACCATATTTTGCTTTAGAGCCCAAATAACCTAATTTACAATATGGATCGATCCGAATTCTATCAAGCGAGACAAATATAATTAAATTAAGCTAAAAATATGATACTAACTTAAAAATAATTTCTTTTATTTTATTTTCGGCACCTTAATAAAATTTCCTTGCCTACATAGACCTCCAGTTTTTCCGAAAAAGTGATTATTAGATATTTTTTCGTCAGATCAACAAAGTTGCTCATTTTATGGCATTTATTGAATATTCTTGTCCAACTCTTTCTAATTGGTTTGAAAGTCAATGACTTCAACTAACCTCCCTTAATCGAAAACATGAGAAAGCCAACAATGATAAACTTGACAAAAAGATATGATTCCAAATATAAGGACGGTGCGAACTGCAAAGGCTCCGCATTAAATCATGGTAAACTTCCATAATGATAAACTTGAACAAATCATTAGATTAGATATGATAAGATTAAGAATATGATTTTTTGTGAAACAGAACCTTTAAAAAATACTTTTTGCGAAACACTACCTTTAAAAAAAATTGTAAAACACATCTTTTAAAAATAAAAAAGTTGCAAAACACTACTTTTAGGCCGGAGTTTGACCAAATTAATAAAAATCCGGTGATGCACCATTAGTTACGCGCTATAATTGCACAAAAAAAAACAATTACTCTATCACGTGTGAATGTGTGATGTCCAAACTTTTCCTTCTATTTTATTTCACTTAATTTTAGATCTAAAATCACCTTAAACAATCCCGAATTTTTACATGTTAGAAACTTTCTTCCTCGACATTTGAGAAGCGGTATTGACGAAGATTCTGAACTGTCAGTGAACATTGTGAAAAAAAATGGGACTATTTAGAAAAATTGACGCAGATTAGTGGTGAAGTGAGTGACAGTGAGATAAAGAGGGATGGGCCTTTTGCCAGGGGAATTAAGAGAGAGGGAGATTAATTGGGGGGGTGGGGGGAACATAAAAATTAAAACAAACATGGCACGTGCGAGCTATTATGACACCGAAAATGAATTAAGCTAACGAAATCCGGCCAAAAAGTAGTGTTTCGCAACTTTTTGGTTTTTAAAGGTGGTGTTTTATAAATTTTGTTTTTAAAGGTAGTGTTTCGCAAAGATTTTTTTCTAAAAGTTGTGTTTCACAAAGAAATCCTTGGGAATATCATGGAAAATCACTCGAGAATGTGTAACTTGAGAAAGAAATCTGGAAAATGTAAAATGACAAATATTTAGTCTCCCATTCAAATACACACATTAGATAATGAGATTAGATATAAATAGATAGATGAAATCATACACCTAGAGGGACATTTTTAGGTCAGGAATATATCCAGGTTACCAAAATAATGCATAAAACTTAGTAGTAACTACAGAAGTCTCAAATCCGGTACTACTACAATAGACATGCCAATGGTAACATTAACTAGCAAATACTGTCATGATCCGCAGGGACTGATCTGCCAAGCTTACATTCAAAACAATGGTGGCTCAGACCAGGTGACCTTGACTTGAATGCACCCGATTGTTTGAGTCTCACTACCACTTTCACAAGCGTCAAAAGATGCACTGTCAACAGCCATTTTCATATCAGTTAGCGTATCATACAAGTTTAACTCAATTATAAGTTCCCCAAATAGAGGGGTGCACGTCATACACCTTGACAAAGGGATCTGTCTACCATTCGTGTAACACGGCTCATCTTTTGATGCACTCAACAGAGTGGTCTTAAGATATTTCACCTCATCAATGTTGAGAGGCTTGGCGAAAAAATCGCTCTTTGCACAAATATGGCCATACAAGGAGATAGCATCAGCTGTTAAAGATACCTCCACCGTAGCTTGTACAGCACGTGTGAGCATAACCAAGTTAACCAAAGCGTGGCCATCTCTGCCGTGAACAATACCAGTCATTGGTCTCTGATATAAGGAGGAATATTCAGAATGGCTTATTGAGAGAAAACCATTGCAAAGTTCAAGATGATTGTCACCCTTCTCCTGATAGAGTTTGAGCCTGAGATTCCAAAGTCCCCCCTCAGTGCAGCGGTCAGATCGCAAAGATAAGGAGCCATCTGGCAGAATAAAATCATCTGAAGTCGGATCTCCCGTTCGCTTAAAGAGCACAGCACTCCCCCTATAGTCATTTACGACAATACTCCCATACAATTCGTCATTGCTGACATTACCATGTTTGCTAAATACACGTACTGAGAAAACCTCCGCTAAATCACTCATCACTAATCTGCTCACATTAGTCATAAATCAAATTTAGATACAAAGAGAGGACCACAAAATCGGGCTGACACTCGGGTCATCGGAATACCGTTTCGATCACGCCTAAACAAACTTTCATATAGTCCCCATATTAACATAGATAATATCAGCAAGCAAATCTATATCTAAGAGATGAGAAGTATAAAAGGACAGTAAAATACAAATGAAAATATATAACAAACAACAAACCAAAATCAAATCTCAAATAAGAATTAAACAACAAAGATAAAAAGCAAAGAACAATTAAAATCAACATCAAAAACAAAACTAAAGAAGTATAAAAAGAACAAAGGAAAATATAAAGATATGAATGAGGAGAGACGATATTACCTAGAAAGGAGAGTAGTGCTGCGGTTAGTGCGGCAGAACTAAGAAACTAGGGTTGATTGAGAGAAGGGGATGTACTGGGTTGTTTGGAAATTAGGGTTGATTTGTGGATTTGAAGAAATTGGGTCTCGCTTTGTGGTTGGAATATACTTCTAGAAGTTACGGTTTATTTGTTATTTTTTTTACAGAGTTTATTTTCGCAATACGATTTTTATTCATTTTGATACTTTTACCCCAAACATTCCATTTGTTACCCTTGACTAAAAAACACATCAAACCTAATTCTCTCTCCCTTCTCTCTACTATTAACCCTTTATTCTACCTCCTTTAATTTCTTCTTAAATTATGAACGATTATCCGAACGAAGAACAGGTATTTAATTCTTTTAATTATATATTTCTAATTTAATTGATTTTTCTCAAAAAAAATTTCTTTTTAATTAGGGCTTTGGTTATTATGGTTTACTAACGGTGGTATCAGAGGGGTTGTTGGTTGTCAAGTGTTCGTTGACGAGGGGAAGGCCGTCCTAGGGGCGGCCGACGATGGGTTGGCCGGAGACAGTACTAACGGTGGTGACGAAGGGTGTGGTTTTTTATGAGGTTTACTAATTACGGTGTTAATCGATAGTTGCGGAAATATGTCAGATAGTTACTCGTACTTTGATTTTGCAGAAAACATCAACAAATATGATAGTACAATACTTTATCAACTTGAGAAAGAAATTAAATTGCACGGTTTTTGCATAATTGACCAACAATATTTCCACATAATGGTGTCTGTTTGTTGGTAATTGTTTCATCCTTATACTGATCATTTTGCATGCTATACGGAGTAGTTAGCTAGGCGTTGCGCACTTGAGAAAGTGCACGTTTTTAGTTCCAGCCTTGGTGATTGTTATCAGTGAATGGTGCAATTCAGCAGGTTTCGAGTGATGCTAGAAGATGGAAGACCAATGACGTTTCAGGCCGTGCTCGAAGGTCGAGATAATCCATGAAATCTGACCTGCTAGTATAGCGAATAAAGTACAGATAATGCATTACTAAAATTAACGTAAGCATGAATGACTCACCAGGCCATCCAAAAGACGCTTTCCATGAAACTGTATAGTGTTTAGTACTAGTATTGCATTTTTTTCATTGTACTGTATAGTTTTGTTTAGTACAATGTTTTTTCTATTTTTTAACTCAAATGTCTTTTTTTGAATGTGATACGCACAAAGTTTATGAATACAGTATCTGTAATATTTAAATGAAGTACGTACTTTATCGGTGTAGTACATAATTATTTATCAATGTAGTACTAATTAACATATGTTTAATTTTTTTCATGCAGGATAACTTTGAGTTGGATGATTTTCCTCCCGTAATTTTAGATAATGATACTGGACATTATTTCATTTTCGGGAAAGCTTTCATCAGTCGAGAGGAAATGCAATTAGAAGTTGAAAAAGTTGGACGTGAAAATTATATAACCATTATAAACTATACGTATAATGCAAAGCGTGGACTGCAGATATATGCTTGTGATAGATCTGGAATATATCGACCTGTGGACAATCGGCCCACGGGGGTGCTTGGGAGAGAGAACAAGCGTTTGCATTTTGTGGAGTCGCCACCAATTTTTATGGGAAATTGGAACCGTTCGAATACCTCGTGCCATGTCAAGACACAAAGTAGAGACATGAACACCAAGCAATCGTTACCCTTAGCATTCTATGTCTAGAATGACTCTCGTGGATGCCAATGAACACGGGTGTTCACAGAGATCTGGAGTAAGGGGTGAGGGTACGTATTAGGAAGCTCTTTTGATCGAACACCTAATCCCGCCCGCCTCGATAGTGGCCTCTACTAATGATTAGGGACATCATCTATACTCGATATATCGTCGATTATATGCATGCAATGCAACATCCAAGTTTTAATCCTAGCATGTGAGAATTAGACTAAGTCGGTTAACACGTAATTAGCATACAGTTGGGTCAAGGTAGGATTTAGATTGATTGCATGTGAAAGCATGTAAATAAATCATACAAATGCGATAAATAATACAATGATAAAAATTACAATAATAATAATATTGGGTTTCATTGATTTATGTCGAAAATACCTTTAAACGGATAATTTGAGAAAAGGAATAAAAGAATAAATTAACGAACAGATCAGTAGGTGATAATACGGATAATAGTTAATTATACGTAAACTAATTAAACTAGGTCAAACAACAACGGAAGTTCGAGACAATCAACCTGAACAGCGCAAGAGAGATCGCCCTTTGGAAGAGGCGCGCAGCTGATTCTTGCGTCTGTTCCAAGGGTGGGTTCTGGCTGTGAAGCCGGAACTGCAAATCGTTAATGTTCGTTGGTTATTTTAATGATCGATTAATATATTTACTCGGATGAAAGTGATTAACAGATTATTTACATGTGATTGATGGTCATAAAAGCAATAAAACATGGATGAGGCGGAATTAAACGAATTAATTACATGAATGAATGATTGATTAGTGACATGAGTGAACAAAATAGGTTAAACATGACGAATTAGCGACAAATTAATGATGAACAACATAAATTACAGATGAAAATATACCAAAGATCGAATTCCAGAAACTCAATATGAAAGAATCGAATTTCTACAACCCGGATTGATTTTAATGACGAAAACCCGCAAATATGAGATTATAAGGGATTTAAGTCGGAATTAATGACGAATTAAACATGTTAATGAATAATAAATAATATACATGAAATTATTATGATGTTGTATCGAAGAATTAAAGAAAACAAACGAAAACAAACAAAGACGAACGGATTACAGAGGACGAAGGAAGAAGAAAAGAAGCAGGAACTGCGGCAGCCTCACGAAGAGGCGCAGCAGGTACTGCGCTCCTTCGAAAAGGCGCAGCAGTTGCTGCGTCCTTTCTCGACGGTTTGTCTTCTGGAAATCCGTAAAAAGAGGTTTTAAAGCACAGTTTTAGAAATCGGTTTTAAGAGATGTTTTCGACATAAACCTTACATTAATGATTACAAAAGGTAAATAACAATAAATAAAATAAGGATTATACACCCTCAGACTTACATGTTTGACGAAACGAGAAGAACTAAGTTTACGATTAGTGATGCTCGACTCGAATGTAGACGAAAGTGCCCTCGTAAGAGAAAAACAATTAGATTAAAGTTGATTGATTGTGGAGTTGGTCAAATTGGTCGGTCATGCAAACGAGGCTGGTACTCAGAAGGATCCGAGCTTACGTGGTCGAATGTTCAAGCACGTAGACGCCAAAAAAGTAAGAACAAAGGTCTAGAATGCAAAGGGAGAAGAGAAGGGCGGACACTCGCGTGATAAATATGAGGAGCGAAGGCTTCTATTTATACTAATCACGTGAAGGAATTAGGGTTTCGGAGAGACTTTGGAAGTGAATCTCGGAAAGATATGAAAAAGATACGAAAAACACGCAGAAAAGGACCTGGGAAGAGGCGCAGCAGTCACTGCGTCTCTTGGAAGAGGCGCAGCACCTGCTGCGTCGGTTCCTAAGTGGTTTCCTCCTGCGGAAGAAAGATTTCCATGTTTAAGTTATGGTAGGACGGAATAATTTGGTTTTTCTTAATATCTCGTATGAATATTACGGGAAATTGTTTACCAAAGAATAAAGATTGTGAAATATTTATAAAATATGGAATAGAAATATCCTAACATTCCGAACATTCGACTCGGGATTTAACGGTTATCAGAAAAATGAAGACGGTTTTAGGCCCGGACTCCAAATGTACTCTAATTATCACAAAACGACCGTATCGGCGCGTAGATGACAACTAAGAGGTAGACATTAGTATTTGAGCAATCACTTGACGATAAACTTACGAACTGTCACAAATCGTTCCGCGTACCAAACATGCGGCCCAATCATCACCGGGTGGTTTGCGAGAGGTGCAGAAATGAGGTATCTACAGAGCCCCCACTTTGACTGAGGCTTGGACAAGGTGAAAGTCAAAGTATAGCCATCAGGTCAATCGAAGATTACAACCTGACGACTATGGCGACGCGAGGCGGTTCAAGAGGTCTGAACCAAGGACCTGTCGTCGGGAACATTTTAGAGTCTGTCGACTATCGGGGAGGGTCGTTCAAAGTCCATTAGACTACGTAAGGAGGCTCGCCAGCCATAAGAAGAGACCATACCTGAGACTTCTTCTCGAGATGCTTCCGGAGGTGCATAGGAGCTAAGGGTAAGCGTAGGAGCTAAGATATATAAGGATTGGTGCTAGGGTGTGGGGCCCTAAAGGAAAGCATCAACGGGAAGGAGGCCCGAATATAATTTTAAACTAAAGGGGTAACTAAGGTCTGAGTGTAGGAACTCTACTGGTTTGGGAACTTATGGAGAACGACACCTTTATTGCACTCCGAGGGGAAACGAGAAATATTGTGAGTAGCAGGACACAGGCGGGAACTGCTGGGAGAAATCTGTTCGTGTTCAGCTTCAAACAAACTTCGGAAGAAATAGGGGCTGATGTTGATCTCCATGTCTCGAGAGGAAGTGACCATCGGTCGTGAACTTTCGTTGGGGAACATAATCGAGAATTAATCTCCAGGTCTCGAGAGGGAAAGTCTATCCGCTTACTCTCGCTGGGGAAATATGATGAAGGCGTGTCGAAACACCTGTGAAGAAATATCTGCTCGTTGTGACAAGCAAGGTCTTGGAAGAGATAAATAACGTGTAATAGTCTGCCGTTGGCTTAGAAACGCGGACCGGAACGAAAGATAATCGTCAAACGGAGCAAAAAGATAAAATAGCATTGAAGAAGAGGCGCACCAAAGATGGGCCCACAAATAACGAACTCATAAAGAATTTTTGAAAACTCGTATAGAGGGAACACCAGGAAGAGACGCAGCAAGAGCTGCGTCGCTTGAAAGAGGCGCAGCGCCTGCTGCGTCTGTTCCCAAGGGTGTATTTTCTGCGTAAAAACGCGATAAACAGAGGGTTTACAATCATTTGTTCAAAACACAAATTCCTCAAATTTTCTCTCAAATCTTAACCATTTCCGCCAAAATTTGATCCAAAAGGCTGCATTAATCATGACTAATCGAGGTATGTGTCTCGTTCTTGCATTAATCTTCTATATTTGCTCAATTGGATGAAAAAATTAGGGTTTTCAACCCAATTAATTCGAAAATTTGGGGCTTTTCCCCCAAATGGATTTGCCTTGTAAAATTGGTCTTAGAAAAGGATAATTGGTAGTATGAGGAACATAACCATGTATTTGTTTCGAATTTTCGTTGAGTTTTGAGCATTTGAGTGAAATTGAGACGGTTTCACAGCTAGACCGTAAATTGTTTCGAAAATAACCTTAGGATTGCCCATTTGCGATGAAACTTGATATTTGGGATCCTTGGATGATGGGTAAACTTCCTACCATCTCGGAGTTTTGGTTTGTGACGGCTTTTCAAGACACTTTTCTAGGGCATAATCGCCGTTATAACGAAATGCTGCCGAAATTTAGACTCGAACCCAGAACTAGGCTTTAACTTAGGCTTGACTTGACCCTAACTACCACATGAGTGATCGGGTTTGTGAGAATATGGCCAAAGATGGCGAGAAAAGAGCGACTTCAGGGCTTCCAAAGGCTCGAAAATCCTTTAACTAAGGCTCGTCGTCACGTGACGTGGCCTGAATTTGCTTTAATGTTGTAGGTGATGAGGCTTCTACTTCTGGGAGAGCTCCCATGGAGATAGACTCTGCTGTGATTGAGGAGGCTTTGGAGCAGGCTTTCACCGCCGCGGTGATGGCTGCTGGGGATGAGGTCCACGAGGAGGAGGCTGTTGAGGAGGAGGAGGCCCCGAGACGGGCCAACGTTGGATGAGGAGGTCGTCGGTGAGGGAGCTCCGCGTGGCCGAGACACAGGACATCGAGCACTTGCTTTGGGCTGCGGAAGGTCACCTGTCCTACAGGACGGTGAAGAGCTTGGTAATCTTGAATTCATTACTCATCACTCACCTTCTTTCATTTCATTTGCTCATATCTTAGCCAACTTTCCTTCAAAACTAAAGATAGCTTTTGTTTCAAACCACAATAGGAGGCCGGGAACATCAGGTCGTTCTCGGGTTACACGACGGCGATGGAGTGCTATGAGCGGCTGTCGGCGGAGGAGCGCGCAATGATCGAGCATGGAGCGTTCGGTGCCTTGGTGCAGACTTGGAGGGATATCGCGAAGAGGAAGCTGCGGGCTAACCTTAGCGTGGTTCGCGCTTTCTTGGACCGATTCTGGGATACGACTTTCACTTTTCACATGCCTTTCGGTGAGGTGGGAGTCACTCTGGAGGACTACGGCATGATTTCTCGGTCCGCCGGTGTGGGGGATCGAGGCCGTGGAGTGGCGAGACGCCATGAGGGTGGACTCGGCCGAGGCTAGAAGGTTGATCGGTGAAACTTGTCACCGAAGGTCATTCTGATCTGCGGGTTTGGTGCCCAGCTCCTACGTTCGAGACTATTTTGCGGGAAAGATCCCGGCACTGGTGATGATTGACGGGAGAGAGACGGCTCCTCCTGTTGGGGTTGGTGTCCTTAACAGTTAGTGCAAGGACTTATAAACCTCTAAAAGGATCAAAGGGCATACTTTGGTATTATTATCAGTTGATCCACGTTTATCAATAACGGTTGGCTTGCTAGATAAGTTTGACGTTATTGTCATACAGATGGCGGTGATCAACTGGTCCCTAAAAGTCACACCTATAGGATACGTTCGAGAGATGTGACGGTATGAAAATACTTGTCATGTAGATGCCAAATATTGACTAACCGATTAGTCAGAGTAATTTGACTAAGTAATTAGTCAAATATGTGATGTTGAGATATTATATTTAATACGGATTAAATATCATGGGCTAAGGCGAATTAACCAGTTAATTCGTAAAATTAAATATACGTGATTTATATTTAATTAAATATATATGAAAAATAATTATACAATACTTTTTTTGTCGGACACGTATTAATATTTCAACTAACCCGTATAATTAGCCGATGCCTTAATTTCCGATAACCGATAACGATTTATAATATAAACCGCGTCATATACATTTTAAGCGAGACGGGTCGGATCATCGGATCACTAGTCAAATGAGGAGAAAGTGGAAAGCCCACTCCCTCCTCTCTTGACCCGCGGATCGAGGCAACAAAAGGAGAGACTCCTCTCCTTTTGACCTAGCGATTTTCATTTACGAAAAACTAGGGTTTTGGAGATAGCTTCTCTCTAAACCCGAGATCTCTCATCTCGACAAAACTCACATCAGTTCTCCCTATATTGCAAGGCAATCGGAGAACACTGTTCTAGCACAAGGGCATATCTCGGACAAAGTCTTGGGTGCAACGATTAGGAGGGAATCGCTTAGATTTCGATCTTTACGCCGCAATTAAAAGGACCCGAGGTTGATTTCTATACACTTATCGTTTCTATTGTTTTATCGTTTTATGACTATAAATTGCATGTAAATTTTACGTTATAGTCCTGCAATTTAAGGGGTAGTATACGGATATTAACCCACAAGTGGTATCAGAGCGAGGCCACGTGAATTTTTCATGTGTTTTTCATAAAACGATCTTGAAACGATTTTGTTTTGGCTAAAAATTTGTCTCGTGACCTATTTTTCACTCGTTCGAGAATTTTTTTAATTTGCTGCGTTTTTTTTATGGTTGCTTTGGGAACCGTGTCTTGTCTACACGGTTGCTCTCGATGTTTTTGTGCTTGAAAACCCGTGCCCAGTATACACGGCAGAATTTGTTTGAAACCGTGTCATGTATTACACGGTTTTATCATCTTTCTCGATTTGGTTTTTGCATATTGTTGTTTTATACGGAGATTATAACAATATGTCATGTTTTGTAAATAGTCAAATTTGTTTTGATGCAATTTTGATCGAATTTTTAATTGATTTTATCTCGAAAATCAGTTTTCACGAGGGTTTGGGATTTTTCAGAAATTTTTGTACTTGATCGAATTAAGTTTCAATCGATCGAGTGTTTTTTCTGCTTGTTTTTGTTCGATCGAATCCTCGATGTACTCGATCGACCACGTGTCAAAAACCTTTTCTCGATCGAGTCCCCGTTGTACTCGATCGACCCCTTTCTAAACCTGCACGCTCGATCGAGTTGTCCTCGTACTCGATCGAGTAGTGTTGTTGATATAGGTACTCGATCGACCACCGTTTAGTCGATCGAGCACCTCCCGATTAGCATTCCTCTCGATCAACTTGCGATTCGATCGATCGAGCTCCCCATCCCTCGATCGAGCACTTATGTCCCTGGATCGAGGGATTTCGTCTTTAACAGCTTTGAAAATTTGTTTCTTTTTGATTTAAATTTTCCTTTGGCTTTAATATGTACTTTATCCGGATATAGTACACTCGCTTAATAGTGAATCGGTTCACTCACATACCATATAGTTGTTTTAAAGTGTCTTTAAAATGACGGATTATAATAGATTAAAATTAAATGATAGAAGCGGTTTTATCACACGAATTTTAATCATTAAAAGGTGGTTTGGATAAATTTAACATAATTACAGAATTATGTCACGAATGAATTTGTTTTAGTTGATGCATTTTTATTTATCGTTTTGTTGAATGCCGTGAATGCCTTTTAATTACGTATTTAATTTTACAAGCGATTGTAACTTAGTGTGGCCTTAGTAGAACGTGTTACCGTAATGATGGAACACGGTCTTGGTTGTATTTTGAGATCTTGTATCTCCGTTTTGGATTTTTCACTTGTAATTACAGTTTTTAATTAGAATGTAAATAGGTTTATATTTGTAATTTTAATTGTAATTTTTGAGAAGACCAAAGATGGAGACCGGATGCTCACTCCCACTACTTGGATCAAGATGGAACATCAAGACAAGCTTTTCGGGTCCAACGGTGGATTCCAAAGTTGTATTATGTTCTTTTAATAGGATAGGCCACACTAGGACATTTTTATTTACGTTTTTGCATTCCTTTATTTTTTTTCGCAACGATAATATGCATCATATTCCGCCTAAAAACCAAACCACCTAATTTATTGCATGAAAAACCGACACATATAGAGGTCACGAGTTAGTTTTCATTGACATTCTCATGTCACACGTTTTAAGCCATCATCCAAATAAATTCATTCACGACATACGCTAGTTATTCGTTCACTTAAAATGAATTATAATTTTGTTGATGGGATCTTCCTCGTATAAACCAAAATTGAGAACGGTCTTTATAGGTCAAACTTCAATGAGTCCCTTCTTCGTCGGTAGGCATACTATGACCCCTTCTACGTCGGGTAAGTTGGAACCGATTGACCTATTTTATCTCAACACTATGGTCACTCGTACGATCCTGTGATCATGGTGGACTATAGATAGGATTTACGGAAATCTATCGACCAAGAGTTCTTCCTGAAGAATTAGCTAAACAGTTGGCTTATCAATTTACCGAAATTGAGTCTTGGGATCACTTGTATCATTCTTGAGGGAGATCAATTATGCAAGTGCGAGAGTCTACATGTTTAAAATGAATTTTAAAATAGACTTAAATCACCTCGATGAGTTGCTTATTTCGTTTTGTTTTTCTTTCTTTTTCGTGTAGATCACGTTTTAAATCGCTAAAACATCAAATGGCTGGTTCAAGTGATAACCCAATGCCAAGTGCCACATTGGACCGTGAGTCCCGGCTTAGGATCTTCATGAATCGGATGAATCGCTACTCGATCGAAAAATGATGGATCCAACTTCGCGGATCGGGAGGCGGATTACGAATGCTGCCGCCGCTGACGACGGAAAGCTCAAATATCTACTTGAGCCCATGCCGCCACACCCGCTTCCCACACTGAGCTAACGAGATCGCTACTTATAACGATTTCGTCATGGAAGCGGGTGCGATTAAAAACGTGCTCATTTTTGCAATGGAACCCAATTTGCATAAACGCTTCATAGCCCAAGGTGCAAACAAGATTTTCACCACGCTCACTAAGGAATTCTCGAAAGCACCGAGAATCGTGACCTATGAGCATACCACTCGCTTCTTTGATGCGAGACTCGAAGGGCCAACCGGTTAGCCCACATTCTCGCATGATTGAGAATGTCGAGAAGTCGGAGACCTTTAATCGTAACATCGCGAGAATATTGTTATCGACCGTATTCTTCATTCACTCCACGATGGTTATTCGCAATTTCGAGCGAATTACTATATGAATGATTTGAAGAAAACTCCCCATGAACCGCACTCCCTCCTCGTACAGACCGAGAAGGACATGAAGTGCGGTGGGAGTTCGAAACAAGATGTTCTCGTTGTGTCAAACAAAGGGAAAGGTAAGGGCAAAGCTCCGGCAAAAACCTAACAAAGAGGTAAGGCGAAGTTCAAGAAGTCGGGTTCGGGGAAGAGTGGTCCTGGTGAGGCGAGCAACTCATCGGGCATGACAAAGAGCAAGAGTGAAAACATGGAATGCCATCATTGCCACAAGATCGGCATTGGAGACGCACATGTCCTGTTTATCATGAGGACTTAAAGGCAGGTCGTGTTAAACCCGTTGGTATGTCTTCTCTCTCTTCTACTTTTATTCATATGATTGAGATTAACCACGCAAGTTACGGAACTTGGGTACTTGATACTTGGTTGTGGTTCTCATCTCGTAATCATGTGCGGGGGCTCCGAAACATCGAACCCCTCGTAAAGGGTGAGGTGGACCTGCGTGTTGGAAATGGAGCAAGAGTAGCTGCCATCTCCAAGGGGACATATGTGATCCAGCTTCCAAGCGGATTTGAGTTGTCATTATATGACTGATATTATGTACCTAGTCTTTCCAAAAACATTATTTCGGTTTCTGCGCTTGATAAACTTGGTTTTTCATTTGTAATAGAAAACAATGCTTGCATTTTCTCATTACACAATATGATTTATGGCAAGGCGCTTTCCATGAACGGAATTTATGTTTTAGATCAGACCTCGGAAATATTACACGTAATGAATAAAAGGTTAAAGGTTGGTGACAAAGATCAAACATATCTATGGCAATCGCCGCATGGGACACATTAATGAGAAACGCGTTAAACAGCTCATCAAACATGGAGCTATCTCGGCCTTTGATTTTCAATCATTTGGCACGTGTGAATCATGTCTCATCGGTAAAATGACTCGTATTTCCTTCAAAGGTGTTGGAATGCGCGCTGCTGACCTATTAGGGCTCATACACACGGATGTATGTGGTCCTGTGTCAATCACCGCACGAGAAGGCTATAGATATTTCATCACTTTCACGGACGATTTGAGTAGATATGGCTATGTCTACTTAATGAAGCACAAAAGTGAATCCTTTGAGAAATTTAAGGAATACCAAAATAGGGTGCAGAACCTATTGGGTAGAAAGATAATAACACTGCGTTCGGATCGTGGTGGCGAGTATCTTTCTCACGAGTTTGATCAACACCGAAGGACCGTGGGATTGCCCTACGCTTAACTCCACCGAACACCTCGGTTGAATGGTGTGTCCGAACGGAGAAATCGAACACTACTTGATATGGTTCGATCCATGATGAGTCACACGGTTTTACCCGATTCATTGTGGGGTTATGCTCTTATGTCGCCGCTCTAATACTTAACAAGTCCGTCTAAAGTCACACAAGACTCCATATGAACTATGGAAGGGAACGGTCCCTAACTTGTCCTTTATACGGGTTTGGGGCTGCGAGGCTTATGTCAAGTGGAGACACGAGGATAAGCTCGGCCCGCGATCGGTCAAGACATACTTTATAGGTTATCCTAAAGGAACACGTGGTCATTACTTCTACTCGCCAACCGAACAACGTGTTTTTGTTGCGGCTAGTGCGACATTCTTAGAGAAGGAATTTCTCGAGAATGCAAAGAGTGATAGAACCTTCGACCTGTCGGAGATTCCAGAACCAAACACCGAGCAACCATTGGAGGAACCTATTCCTTCAATCCCGACTGCGGTGAATATTCCTGAGGAACCTAGGAGGTCGGGAAGAGTCTCTATTCCTCGGGACAGATACATCGGTATGGTCGAGGAACATGACATAGATGACGTTCTACTCTTAACGAGTAGTGAACCCGCAACCTATAAAGGTGCCATGACCGATTCGACTCAAAGCTATGGCTTGAGGCCATGCAATCCGAGATGGACTCCATGTATGAGAACAACGTGTGGGATCTTGTTGACTTACCTGCTAAGGTTCGTCCCCTTCAATGCAAATGGCTTTACAAGATAAAGCATTCTGTGGAAGGTCAGCAAGATATCTACAAAGCACGACTAGTTGCTAAAGGTTTCACCCAAGTGCCAGGTTTGCACTACGATGAGATTTTTGCACCCGTAGTTATGCTGCGTTCCATTCGGATTATCTTAGCGATCGCCGCTTTTCATGACTATGAAATTTGGCAAATGGATGTGAAAACCGCCTTCTTAAACGGCTTTTTGGAGGAAGAGTTGTACATGGTACAACCCGAAGGTTTCATCGATCCTAAAAATCCTAAGAAAGTGTGCAAGCTTAAGCGTTCCATTTATGGACTTAAGCAAGCATCAAGGAGTTGGAATCATCGCTTCGACCAAGTGATAAAAGAAAATGGATTTACTCGATCCGTCGAGGAACCATGTCTATATATCAAGTCGAGTGGGAGCAAGATTGTCTTCCTAATATTGTATGTTGACGACATACTCCCGATTGGGAATGACATACCTCTCTTAACTTCGGTGAAAGTATGGTTGAAGAACCATTTCCAGATGAAAGATCTGGGAGAGGCACAGAGAATTCTAGGCATCCGTATCTATCGAGATAGATCACGACGGATGTTATCTCTCAGTCAGGAGTCTTACATAGACAAAGTCCTAGAGAGATTCAAAGATGACTAACTCCAAGAAGGGGTTCCTTCCCATGTCCCCGTGGGTGCATTTGAGCAAGTCTCGTGCACCGGAGACACCGGAAGAGAAAGAGCGCATGACACGGATTCCTTATGCTTCGGCAATAGGATCAATCATGTATGCCATGATATGCACACGTCCGGACGTGGCATATGCATTGAGTATGACAAGTCGATTCCAACAAAGAACCAGGTGAACCACATTGGTTGGTCATCAAGAACATTCTTAAGTACCTACGGAGGACTAAAGATTGGGCATTGACTTATGGAGGCTCTCAAACGCTATGCGCAAATCGTTACGCAGATGCTAGCTTCCAAACGGATCGTGATGACTCGAAATCTCGGTCGATTCGTTTTTACTCTAATGGCGCTGCATCACCGGAAGAGTTCAAACAAATCATTACAGATTCTACGACTGAGTCCGAGTACTATGCCGCGTCTGAAGCAACAAAGGAAGCGATATGGATGCGTCAATTCTTACATGGGCTCTCTGTAGTGCCTAGTTCGAATGACCCGATCACCATCTATTGCGACAATAGTGGTGCCATCTTCCAAGCTAAGGAGCCAAAGTCTAGCAACAAATCTAGACATGTACAACGGAAAGCTCATCTAATCCGGGATTACGTGGAGCAAAAGACAGTAGTGATAGAAAAGATTGCTACAGATGATAACATAGCAGATCCTCTCACTAAAGCATTACGACAAGATAAGCATGAAGGGCACGTTAATTCCATGGGAATCAAACGTGTTCCTGAGTTGTAGTACTCTTTTATGGATTAGATTCATCCTCTTTTGTACTCTATACGACATCATCGTTTTGATATTTATACATATATTTTGTTTTTCATGTGGAATTGTACGACAATTTTGAACACCACAAAGTGATCTGAACAAACATCATATCTTGTTAGTCCTTAATTGCCCACATGAGCCGATAACTCGCAATTATTCTCGTGACGTTGGTTGATGGTGGGTTCAACGAGCCATAAGTCAACCGGTTGACCGACCAATCACGAGGCGATTTATACGGATATTTCGTAGGACACAATTGTGACATCGACGTGGAGTCCTAAATGTTTTATAACATTCGTTGCCCGGTCGTGGATAGGACTTCCATGGTGATCCTAAGAGTCGATTCTTTGACTATCGACTGTCTCTTGAGACTACGGCAGATTTTGGGTGACTTTGGTTTCTTTCTCACGGTCATCCGTAACAGGGGCCAAGTAGATTTTTTCTGGGTCATTTCATGCCGTGCTTAGATCGGAAGGAGTCGAGTTGAAGGAAATATTCAGCCTTTATCGGTACTCGATATTTCTCGGGGCCACTCGAGGAGTCAGAATCGAAATGCATGGCCATGCTCGGATACGGATTCGTTTTATCAGTTAAGTTACTCTCTAGTCGGGGAAACCACTCTTGATACAGATCGATTGTAAAATACGACCTTTGTGGATCCGGATCTGCAAATTGTTTTACATTGAGTGGGAGAGATTTTAAATGAATATGAGAATCGGTTATCGCACCTACACTTGTTCGGACAAGTGGGAGTTTGTTGGAGCTTGTGTCCTCCAGTTAGTGCGGATAACGTCATTGCACATACACTTGTACGGACAAGTGGGAGCTTGTTGGGGTTGGTGTCCTTAACAGTTAGTGCAAGGACTTATAAACCTCTAAAAGGATCAAAGGGCATATTTTGGTATTATTATCACTTGATCCACGTTTATCAATAACGGTTGGCTTGCTAGATAAGTTTGACGTTATTGTCATACTGATGGCGGTGATCAAATGGTCCCTAAAAGTCACACCTATAGGATACGTTCGAGAGATGTGACGGTATGAAAATACTGTCATGTAGATGCCAAATATTGACTAACCAGTTAGTCCGAGTAATTTGACTAAGTAATTAGTCAAATATGTGATGTTGAGATATTATATTTAATACGGATTAAATATCATGGGCTAAGGCGAATTAACCAGTTAATTCGTAAAATTAAATATACGTGATTTATATTTAATTAAATATATATGAAAAATAATTATACAATACTGTTTTGTCGGACACGTATTAATATTTCAGCTAACCCGTATAATTAGCTGATGCCTTAATTTCCGATAACCGATAACAGTTTATAATATAAACCGCGTCATATACATTTTAAGCGAGACGGGTCGGATCATCGGATCACTAGTCAAATGAGGAGAAAGTGGAAAGCCCACTCCCTCCTCTCTTGACCCGCGACGAGGCAACAAAAGGAGAGACTCCTCTCCTTTTGACCTAGCGATTTTCATTTACGAAAAACTAGGGTTTTGGAGATAGCTTCTCTCGAAACCCGAGATCTCTCATCTCGACAAAACTCACATCGCTTCTCCCTATATTGCAAGGCAATCGGAGAACACTGTTCTAGCACAAGGGCATATCTCGGACAAAGTCTTGGGTGCAACGATTAGGAGGGAATCTGCTTAGATTTCTGATCTTTACGCCGCAATTAAAAGGACCCGAGGTTGATTTCTATACACTTATCGTTTCTATTGTTTTATCGTTTTATGACTATAAATTGCATGTAAATTTTACGTTATAGTCCTGCAATTTAAGGGGTAGTATACGGATATTAACCCACACCTCCTCCCTGTACAGCTGAGCAGAGGGCTCGTTTGTGGCTTTGGTGGTTTCTGTCTTCGATTTACCTCGGAGACAAGGGAGAGAGGCTGTCGACGAAGCTCCTTCCCTTCCTTTCTGACCTGAGTTCCCTAGGGCGTTGGGACTGGGTCACTGCTGGCTTTGCGGTCCTCATCCGCTTCATGAGGGCCATGGTTCGCCCGGAGTTGATGGAGAAGGGGACTTCTCCTGGCGCTGTCGGCCCTGGACTACTGTTGGAGGTATGAACCTTCATTCAGACTAAAATCAATTCTTTTCCTTATCAAATCATGAAAGATTGTTATTGACTATCTTGCTTTACAGGCGTGGGTGTACTCCTACTTTCCGAGCCTCTCGCCCAAGAGGACGGAGCCACTGGAGAAGGCCTATCCCGTGGTGAGGGATTGGGTGATGTGCAGGACGAGGAGCAAGCGTTCCTCTCACGGTGTTTACCGGCGGGACGTGAACGCTCTTCAGCTGGACAGCGTGAGCATCTCACTTATATTCATTTCCTTCTAACATTGCTTTTAATCGATCATAAGAATGATTCCTTGTTTGTTTTGTCCCAGTGGGTGCCCAGGCCTTGGGCGGAGTACGTTGGAGCGCCTCCTTTTGTGGCTAAGGTCCTTCGACCTAGGAGCTCGAGCCAGCTGCTGTTGAGGACGTCGATGGGTCCTGTGTGGTACTTGGGCGAGCGTCTGGCTCGTCAGTGCTCTCGGGACGTGTTGACGGTTCCCATCGATCCTCCTAGGACGATGTTCAGGGAGCCTTCTCGAGGCCGAGAGGAGGCCGACTTGGCTGGCGTTGGTGGTGACGCCCTCCTTCTTCCTGGCGAGGACTACTCGGCGTTCCTCTACGGGAGGTTGGCGTATTGGCCGGTTGTGGTGAGCATATTTTCTCCCCTTCTTTACTTGATTTTGAGAATATGATGAAAGATCATCGATTAATGGGAAACATTTGACTTTGCAGGAGGTTGAGGCGGCGGGCATCGAGCCCCCAGAGTACCCCGAAACCCTTGAGTACACTGACGCGATCGGGAGGACGACGATCTCCGAGCTACGTGACTTTGACGTGGCTGTGACGGATGCTGGCCTGGACGATTGACAGCATCTAATTCGGAGGGTGAGCCTCTAATTTGTATGATTTTTGTGTAAGAACACATTTGATTGAACTTATTCAATTATTGAGAACTTCTTTTTTTGAAAATGCAGGTTGCGCCGTCTCGGTTCGTGGCGTTATGGAGGGTGGCCAACCGGCTGCGAGCTACTGCCGTCGAGGCACTTGTCGGCGGTCGAGGTCGTCAGGTATGAACCTTGTGCCTATTTCATTTTTGAATTTCCAACTTTTCTTGTAATTGCTTGAAATGATTGACATGAGCCAATTTGTTGTTTACAGGGGGACCGTGAGCTGGAGCGAGAGTTGGCTTAGTCTCGGGGGGAGACAGCTCGCTTGTTGAGGGAGCTCGAGGTTCGCGACGCCGAGATTGCTGCTCTCGCGGCAAGAGTTGCGGAGCTGGAGGGCGACCGGCAGTAGTTTTGTTTAGTTTTTGTTTGTACTTTGCACATCTGTACATTTTGGACCTTCATTTTGAACATTTTGGACTTTGTTTGGGGCTCGAGCCCCCAGTTTGTTGTACATTTCCCTTTTTTGTTGTATATATGATGGCCTGAGTGCCTTTGCTGCTGGGTTGCGTTGCTTGTATCTGCAGGTTAGCTTTGAACAGTTTGGTAGATGACGGTTTACGCCGTCATGCTGCTGAAATTTACATAGAAATCACGCAAAACATACATTTGTATATACACATGGCCTGAATTAGCGCAAAACGAATGACTCAAAGAAATGCAAAAATGCAAAATTTGCAAAAATTTTGCCGGAAATGACCGGACGGTAGGGAGGGTTACCCCTAAAAAAAGAAAAAAATAGAAACCTATAAGTTAGAAATGAAATGATTAAAAAGAAATGAAAGAAATATATAAATGAAATATATAAATTTTGAAATGAATTAAATTATAAATGAAAATTATTTCCTAAAATGAATTACATTAAAAAGAAAATTATTTCCTAAAATGAAAATGTACAAGTGTGATAAAATGACGAAAATGTCGATATCGCCTCGAAATGCGTGCCCGTGGAATTAGGAAGCACGAAATATGGTAACTTCCACGTATTTACCAAAATAATAACCCGTAGGAATAGGAAATTATTCATCACGGAATTAGGAAAGATCCAACGCGGAAAATCACAGAAACCTAGGCGAGGAAGAGGCGCAAAGATGAGTCGCGTCCTTTGAAGAGGCGCAGCAGGGCTTTGCGCTGTTCCCGGTGTTTCGCTCCGCGGATTTTAGGAAACAGAATTTAGTATAAATAGAGACGTCGATAGAGCTTTTATTCACATAATTCTTCCGTCTCTTCTTCGTCTTATTACATAAAATTCTTAATACAAGCACTCATCATGAATACTTTGGAGATCCGCCTAAAAGAATGGACCAACGAGTTTTCCAACATGGAGAAGTATGACATGGGCGCCTATAATCTTGGATCATTGTTGAGTTTGAAGCTTATCAAGGTTGTCAAACCATTCCTGGATGCTTGTCTCGATTATTGGGACCCGAATTATCATGATTTTGCTTTCCCTGGAGGCGACATTTGCCCATTTTCTGAAGAAATTGCTGCGATCGGTGGGTGGGACCCTGAACAGTTGCCTGCCATTCCTTCTACTTCGCAAGGGTATAAGAGCAAATTTAGAGACTTGCTTGGGTTGACTAGAATTGAGGTGGACCGCTTAGTGACCTCGAAAGGAGTGCAAATGCTGGACTTCATAGTCCGATTCATTAATAGGGCCGACCCCACCGTTTCTTATGTTGTTAGGCGAAGGGCCTTTGGATTTTTCTTGTTGCATGTGTATGTCTTCCAAGGGCATGTTGATGAAGACTTGAGAGGTGATACCCGTCTTCTGGGCCTAGTTGAGCAAATGGAGCTGCGCAGGAGCCCAGCTTGTTTATGCTTAGGAGAGATCCTGTTGGGCTTGGATAATAGGAAAGTCAATCGCGACCTACCATATTTGGGAAGTCCCGTCATTCTGTAGGTAAAAGAACATTTTCTTTTCCTTTTTTTTTCTTCTTTTTTTGCGTTTTTTTTTTTTCGGTTTTTTTTTTTTTTTTTTGATGTCTAATACCTACTTTTGGTAGGTTTGGCTTATGGAACGGTTTCGATTGATCGAGCCCCCAGTTCATGTTCCTTCTTATCATGCTCGTTCGATTGCGATGAGGACCAGGCTTTACATGGTGGACTTCACTCGAGTCTGCAATTATTGGGAGAACAAACTGAAGAGTGATGATGGCCCCTTGATTAGGTGGATTGTACCATGGTGGCATCTCAAATCTGTCACTGGAGTGTCTTCTTTGGATCCTACTCGATCTGTGCGCATTCCTGGCTTGGAATTCATGGTGTGCATCTTCCCGGAAAGGTTGATGAGACAGGTTGGACTAAAGCAGACGATCCCGAAGCTTGATACTGTCCCGCAGACTGCCGTGGCGCTTACTACAGAGAGCCGAAGGGAGTGGGCCATTAAATGGGCTCAAAGAAACGTGTGGTTCTTGAACTCTTCTGCTAATGCCTTATGGGTGTCGGATTCCTATCTGCGATGGAGGAAAGCTACTACTCCGGAGGAGCGCGAGAGATTGAGGAAGCGCGAGCCTGTTGACTACAAGGTGCGCGAGGTAGAGAAAGAGAAGCATTTGGCTGAAGGAGAGGAGGAAGCCGGGTTTCGAGTTGTTCATCCTTCGAAGAAACCGAGGACCTCTCCTGTCGTGGACAAAGTGATTGGCAAGAATGGTAAGGCCAGGCCTCGAGAAAGACCGTTGGTGATTAGGTCCGAAGTGGCGCAAGAGCGTCCGGCTCGAGGTCGTGACAAGAAATATGATAAGAATGACAAGGGCAAAGGGAAGATGGAAGAATAGCTCTGGTCTTTACTATTATTTATTATTATTATTGTTGTAATAAAAAGGTGGGGTTTTTAGAATCCTAGCCTATTTTATTTTTATTATGTAGCGTATTATTATTATTAGAAAATGAATGAAATAAAAAGGTTAAATGGTTATGAAACCGTTGTGATTTTCTATTTATTATCCTTGTCGAATTCCAAATGCAATGCAAATGTTCTTCTATTTACATTTTAAAATAATGGGTTGTATCCTGTGAAGGATTGCCTACGTATTCATTAGAAAAATGAAATCAAACCCTTGCGCGTAGTTCGAATAAATGTAAAAGAATAATTGTTCTAAGCAAGAGCTTGTAATGAACTTAGAAAATAAGCATGAGCTTTTACTTACTCTGAAGGTGCATTTTAGTTTATTCGATGATATGAGGATGACAAATTTGTCAGAATGCAAGAGCAAAGTGACATTAGCTTATTTCAGCTTGGCCAGGGGCCTTTTATTTAGTGCCACAAGAGCGACACGTGAGGTTACGCGAGGCGCATTTTTGTTCCTATTCTAGGCATAATACCGTTTTAGTTGGTCAAGGTTTCTCGGGTTGGAAAACTCATTCCCATCTAAGTCTGTGATTCTAACCGCACCCCTTGGAAGTATGGATTTGACTAGAAATGGCCCAGCCCAATTAGGTTTGAATTTTCCTCGTGGGTCGACAGGTAAAAGAGCTCTAACCGACTTAAGTACTAAGTCTCCTTCCTTGATGTTTCTTGGCTTAACCCTTTTGTTGAAAGCTCGTTTGATACGTGCTTGATATTTTTGGACATTATGCAAGGCGTGTAGCCTACGTTCATCCAGGAGGATGAGTTCTTCATATCTATCCCTCTTCCAATCGGCTTCTGGGATTTGACTTTCGAGTAAGATACGCAAGGATGGTATCTCTAACTCGACTGGTTGTACAACTTCCATGTCGTAGGTCAAATAGAAAAGAGTAGCCCCAGTGGGCATCCTAACAGATGTGCGATATCCCCACAAAGCAAAGGGTATCTTGCTTGGCCAGTCTCGATAGTTGTCAATCATTTTCTTGAGAATTGTGACAACGTTCTTGTTTGCTGCCTCTACTGCGCCATTAGTCTGTGGTCTATAGGGCGAAGAGTGGTGATGCCTAATTTTGTATTTGGCTAGCAATTGCTCCGTCTCAGCTTGGAAATGTGACCCATTATCACTAATGATCTCATGCGGGCAACCGTATCGACAGATGATGTTGTTTTGTATGAACTTTGCCACGTTTTGGCCGTCAGACTAGTGTAGGAAGCCGCTTCTACCCATTTGGTGAAATAGTCGATTGCTACTAGGATGAAACAGTGACCTCCTGTTCCGGCTGGGGTTATCTTCCCGATTATATCAATTCCCCAGGCAGAAAATGGCCAAGGAGACGTCATCGTATAGAGCAATGAGGGAGGGACATGTTGTACATTCCCGAATATTTGGCAATTTTGGCAATGTTTTACATATTTGATGCAATCGGATTCCATTGTGGTCCAATAATACCCCAAACGTGTGATTTTCTTTGCCATCACGGGCCCACTCATGTGAGGACCACATTCTCCATCGTGTACTTCTTCCATCACTTTCCGCGCCTGTGAATGATCAAGGCAACGTAGGATTACACCAAGAGGTGTTCTTTTGTATAACTCTCCTTGCATGAGAACGTATTGGGAAGCTAGTAGACGTATAGCACGTTGTCCCCTTTTATCCATGTCCGGTGGATAGATACCGTTGAGCTTGAAATTTAGGATTGCTTGGAACCAGGGTTCCTGTGTAATTTCCTCTTCGTCGGTGATTTGGTGGACATAAGATGGCTCTGACCGTCGCGCGATGCATAATGGCATTTCCACCATGTCATCTGGCATATTAATCAAAGATGCAAGTTTTGCAAGAGCATCTGCAAATTGATTTTCTTCCTGAGGTAGATGTAGATAGGTCACATGATCAAAGAATTGGGCAACTTGGTCTATTCTGGCTTGATAAGGTGCTAGGCTTTCGCTTCGGATTTTCCAAGATCCCGTAACTTGATTGATGATCAGGGATGAATCCCCATGTACTCGGAGGTTCTTGATACCTAAGCTCACTGCCGCTTGTAGTCCAATGAGACAAGCTTCGTATTCTGCAGCGTTATTTGTCACCTCGAAGTCGAGTTTGACAGAGATTGGTCTATGCTCACCTTCAGGAGAAATGAGAAACACTCCTATTCCAAATCCTATTAAATTTGATGCTCCATCAAAGTAAAGGTCCCAGGAGTCTACTTCAGTTTGGAGTATATCCTCGTCCGGAAATGACCAAGTATCTATTGTTTGTGCATCGTTGATTGGATTTTCTGCAAAGAATTCGGCAACGGCGCGACCTTTTATAACTTTCAGAGGCACGTATTTGAGATCGAATTCTGAGAGCATCAAGGTCCATCTTGCTAGACGTCCGTTGAGAACGGGTTTTTCAAAGAGGTATTTGACTGGGTCCATTTTGGAGTATATTTTGACGGAGTAGCTAAGCATGTAATGGCGTAGCTTCTTCGTTGCCCACACAAGAGCGAGGCATGTCTTTTCGAGTTGTGAGTATTTGCACTCATACTCCAAGAACTTCTTACTAAGGTAGTAGATAGCTCTTTCTTCGCTTCCTACAGTTTGAGCTAGCATGACACCCATGGCTGTTTCGGTTACTGTGAGATATAAACCAAGAGGTTGATCTCGTTGAGGTGGCATGAGCACTGGTGGTTTAGCCAATATCTCTTTGATTCGGTCAAATGCCTTTTGAAAATCGTCGTCCCACATGGTGTGGTCCGTTTTCTTGAGCTTTTTGAAGATAGGCTCACAAATCATGGTGAGTTTCGATATGAATCGACTTATATATTGCACTTTTCCCAGGAATCCTCTGACTTCTTTTTCTGTTTGAGGTTGCGGCATTTCGATCAGAGCCTTGATCTTGGAAGGGTCTATTTCTATACCTCGTTGGCTAACGACGTATCCCAGGAGTTTTCCAAATGTTACTCCGAATGCGCACTTCTGAGGATTGAGCCTCATGTTGTACTTTCGTAGCCTTGTGAAAAATTTGCGAAGGTTCGCAATATGCCCCTCTCTATCCTTGGATTTGGCAATCATGTCGTCTACGTATACCTCAACTTCCTTGTGCATCATGTCATGTAAGAGTGTAGTTGCGGTGCGTTGATATGTAGCTCCGGCGTTGATTAACCCAAACGGCATTACCGTATAGCAATAGGTTCCCCATTGAGTGACAAAAGCGGTCTTATGCATGTCTTCTATGGCCATCTTGATTTGGTTATAACCCGCATATCCATCCATGAAGGACAGTAATGCGTGGTCTGCAGTATTGTCCACCAATATGTCGATATGTGGTAGAGGAAAGTCATCTTTAGGACTTGCTTTGTTTAAGTCCCTAAAATCGACACGAACACGGATTCTCCCATCCTTTTTGGGTACAGGTACTATGTTGGCTACCCAGTCAGAATACTTGGAAACTTTGATGAACCCGGCTTTGAATTGCTTATCGACTTCTTCCTTAATCTTGAGAGACCATTCCGTTCTCATTCGGCGAAGCTTCTGTTTTACAGGTTTGAAACCTGGCTTAATCGGAATTCTATGTTTCGCGATATCCCTGTCGATCCCTGGCAAGTCTTTGTAGGACCAAGCGAAGACGTCTTTGAACTCGTTTAGGAGGTCTATGAAATCGGCCCTTTCGGTAGAGCTCAGGGTAGTCCCTATCCTAAGTTCTTGGGGTTCTAGTTTGGTTCCTACATTGATGGGTTCGATGTCCTCTATTACTGGTCCCCTTCCCCTTCTTGTAGTATTTCTTTGGCTACGTAGGGAGGTATTTAAATTGAGTCTGGGTCTTGGTCATCCTCAATATCATCGTAAACAGAATTGCACTCAAGATAACACAAAGAGTAAGCAGAACCTAATTTATTCATATTAAAGTTTGAGAAAAGTTGAAACAAAGAAGCCATCTGATCTGTGGTCAGTGGCGGTAAAGGGACAGTTGTTGGGACATTTCCCGAACTACTGTAACTACTCGAGGCTAAGCTAGGAGAAACAAAGGGAATGGGGATGATGACAGGAGGAGACTCCCTAGTGACTTCTCTAGACTCCGACTCTGACTCCGACTCTGACTCTGACTCGAATTCATCATCTTCTGGTTCTCCTTTGAACATATCTCCTTCTCCAGTGGTGAGCTTGAAGAGTCTTCCTTGATTGTTGGTCCACTTAATTGATTTTCTCCATCCTTTCTGCTGACTCGCGTTTGTTTCCGTGATTAACGTGGTAGGGTTGAAGCGATCGTCTTGAAGTATCATGGTAATGATCTCATCCTGCGCGGCTCTAACAAATCGATCCTCTCCAAACAGTAGACTAACAGCTTGTTCGTCTAAGCAAGGTGCTTGACGGGTTTTGACGGTAGGAACCGTTTCTGGAGAGATGAAGTAGCAATCGTGAAAGATCTCGATTCCGGCTAGCTTCCTCTCGAGATAATGCCAAGGCTCGGGAAATTCGTGAAAGAGTTCTAGACTTCCTTCCTTAACAAAGTACCCATTTAGGGTAGGGAGATAGGGTCGCATTTGGACTCCTACATACTTACGGTTTTGAACTTGAGCAAGCATCTCGAGAACTTCCTCTTTGGTGGGTTTGTACCCTAGTCCAAGTGGTATCCTTTTTTAGTTGCCTTCCTTGTAGGGTGCGAAAGGTGTTTCTTCGGATGGGGTTTAAAGGCATTCCAGGGAAGTATCCCTGGGTTTTGAGTATGTGGTTGACCACCAAGTTGGAGTAGGGATCATAGTATAAGGGTGCCCATTCGCTTTCTATGACATTTATGCTTTGGAAGCCCCCAAGTTCATATACTGGATCTGCAAGGACTTGATTGTTCGACTTCTTTTCGATTATTGCCTTGATGGGTGACGAAGTGATCGTCACCACTTTGCCATTTAGTGGGATCTTGATCTTTTGATGAAGGGTGGATGTCACCGCTTTGGAAGCGTGAATCCAAGGTCTTCCTAGAAGTATGTTGAAGGAAGCTTCAATGTCCACTATTTGGAAGCTAACCTTTCGCTCAATTGGCCCTGTGGCTATGGTTAGGTTAACGAGTCCTACGACCTTTCGTCGTGTACCATCATATGCGCGAACACCTTGATTGGTAGGGGTCTAATCCGACTCTTTCATGCCTAATTTGTATGCCGTTTTGAGGGGTATGACGTTGACCGCAGAGCCATCATCAACCAAGGTCATTGGCACATTCTTCTTTAGACAAATGACAGTGATGTAAAGAGCCAAGTTGTGACTAGCGCCAAAAGGTGGCAAATCTTCGTCTGAGAAAGTAATAGGATTACTTAGCTTCGGTGTTTCTTGGAAGACAAAGTTGACTACATCTTCGGGTGTGGAGTTATGCGCTACATTTAGTTTGGCCAAGGTTTGCAGTAAAGCTTGGCGATGTGGGAATGAGCTTGCTACTAGTTGCCAGACTGAAATATCAGCCTTTGTCTTCTGTAATTGCTTGAGCAAATGATTAGTGGAGTCATCTTCGTTGTCATTTGGTGTGACAACGTTGGTTGGACCATTTTGGGTAGTGTTTTGATATGGACGCCCCGAACGAGTTAGGTGGTCCACATCTTGGTCTTCACCATCTTGGACTATTTCTTTGACTAGGGAGTTTTTAATGAGATACTCGTCCTCATCGTCATCGGCCCATACTCCATTGATTGTAGCTAGTTCCCTCATTCTCATGATTTCGTCGTCTAGTCGTCTGATTTGGTCAACTAGTTTATCGACCACGGCGACTATTTCTTGCATAGTAGCATTTTGAGAGAAGATTAGTGGCACATGCTCCTTGGGTGTTGCGTTTGGGTCATGTAAAGTTGTCACCACATTTTCTAATTCCCAAACTTGCCTATCCACACTCCTTTCCCATATGATGAAATCGGAAATGGCAAGAGAGATGGTAGAGTAGAACCCGTCATTCTCAATTGCGTAGATTTCACTTTCGACTGGAGAAATGAGATGTGAACAATCTAAGGTAGATTCGTCACTTGTAATCACTAGAACTCCAAGAGGATTCTGAGTGTTGTTGGGTTTACCTCCCGGCGGTATTGGTAGTCGACCATCTTCAATCATGTCTTGAAGCACATTTTTCAATTTGTAGCATTTTTTTGTGTCATGCCCCTTGCCCCTATGGTATTCACAGTACGAGTTCTCGTCCCAGAACTTGGATTTCTTTTCGGGTTCGGGAGTAGGTCCTATGGGTTGGAGTTTGCCTTGCTTCATTAACCTCTTTAGAGCGTTGGAGTAAGTGTCCCCAAGGTTTGTGAACTTCCTTGGTGGGGTACTTTTCTTGGATGGCTCGAGAAGGTTAACTTCATCAGTCTTGCTAGTGGAGCCGTATGAACGACTTGTTGAGCCTTGATATCCTCGACCTACCGTTTTGGACAAGAGCCCTATACGGATGTCATCTTCAATCCTTGTCCCTAGTACGGTTAAGTCCTTGAAAGTCTTGATGTTTTGGTATCTCAAATGATTGGCATAGATGGGTTTGAGATTGTCCACGAACTTCTCTACAAGGGTAGCCTCATCCGGGCGTTCAACTAGTTGGGTACTAGTCTTTCTCCACCTACTTAGGAAGTCGGTGAATCCTTCTTTGTCATTTTGGGTAAGAACCTCTAGAGTGCGCATGTTAACTTGGATCTCGGCATTATCCGCATATCAATACTATATATTAATTCCAGAAACCAAGGGACTTCAATGTAATTAAAGAAATTTATACAAGTTAATTATACTATATAGTTTTAAATCGATAGCACCGTGTGATGGACCTGATAAAGGGGCCTCAATGTAAATATTATATAGTTTTGGTTAAAAGTATAATATAAAGATGTCTTGATGAAGAATACTTATGGAAACTACATTAAATTAAAGTAATTAATTTTAGAAAACACAATAATATAGTGATTTTCCTTAAAATTAACATGCCCCGCTTATGGAATTAATTAGTATCATCATAGAATTATAAATTAAATGAAATGTAGTAAAAGTAATACTAGCAGCAACGAGATTAATAAAATTTAACGGTATTAATGTGGGTGTAGTGACAGTTATAATAATGACAGTGGAAGTAGTGAATGTAACAACGAATGTTGTGAAAGTAACGGTGATAACAATGAGAAAAAGTATGAACAATTAAATAACCAATCGACTCAAGGAAATATTTTATTTATTTAAATATAGGTCGGATAAAATTAATGGGAATAATGAATTTAACAGAAAAAAAATAGAGGAATTAGTAAAAGAAACAATAGTAACCACGGGAGTAGTGAACGTAATGATATTAACAAAGAATGTCGTGAAAGTAATAATATTAATAGCGGGATAGTAAACGTGTCTCATTATTTGAAAATAAATTTTACATTTCATCATAATTACAAGATATGCTATAAAAAAATATATTATTAATAGTAAACGCGTGAGTTAGACAACTCCAACATAGTTTATTTCATTGAAAATAAAATTTAACGGTAAAAAAAGGTAGCCCGGGCGAAGCCGGGCACCAAACCTAGTTTCTTAGCAAACTCGATTGCGGCATCTTCCCAAATAGCGATCTTCTTGTGTTCTAAGGAGTAGAACCATTGCTTGGGGATGGTGTCAATAGATGAAGGAAAGATCCTTAAGAACATCTCGGGTTTGATGCCTTTGATAGACATGTAATCCTTGAAGGCACGGATGTGGTTCAAAGGGTTTTCGTGCCCCTTGAATTTAGGGATATCCGTCATATTGAAGTTGGTTGGCAATTTGGAATTGACGGCCTCGTACTTGCGATTATTCTCCCTATAAATGTCATCCCCTTTAAGGTACATCAATTGCTCCTCTAAGTATTGGAGTCTTTTCCCGGCTACAGTCATTCCCATGGGAGGATTTTCGTCCTTGGATTCACTCGCGAAGTCACCTACTACTTCACTTTCGTGAGGAGGCAATCTCCCCTCTACGGCGTAGATCCGACCCTCGATGGTGTCAAGGCGATCATACACTTGATCTTGGGTAACTTGGATTTGGGCTAGCGCGGCTAGGATTCGATCATTACCATCTTGAAGTTGGTTGAGGTTCGTGTCGCTGGTTCCAGGCATCTTGAGAACTGGATAAGAGATCGATGACGAATCAAAACACGATCGACCATTCTAACATACTTGCTAAGAGAAGAAATGTTTTGACTCGTGAAGTGGGTGTGTGCCACTTGTGTTGAGTGAGCTTTGAAGAAAAGACAAGGTTTGAAAATGTGTATCCTAGTCAACTATAGTGTAGTTGTAGGAGTGGACTCGAAGTGAGGTTTTGAAATGGGCTTGTGGCCCGAGTTTTGACTCGACAAACGGACAGAGTTTTGACTGGGTTTTGCGCTAATCAACGGCCTTTTTTCGAAATTTTCATTTGAAAATGGGTTTTCATTTTTTTACAAAAATCGTCATGGTTTCGTTTAGAAATGGTGATCACGTAAGGTACAAACATTTATACAAGCATTATAACGGGATGCTGAGTGCATTTAAAAGGGTTTTGGTTTAAAGGGTGGGTTGCCATACCGAACCTTCAAACCCGAAGTCTGTGGAGAGGCTCGTACCAAACAAGAGTAAGGCCGATTCCTAGTCCATTTCCTCACGTAGTGAAGGCCCTTGATACAAACAAGAGTAAGCATCATGGTATGGATGACGTGAATCGCTATCCATCCTTAGGCCCAAATAAGAATTAGGACCGTTTAGGTGGGACGATTGGTCGAATGGGTTGGGTTGGGCCTAGAAAGGCCGAATAAAACGATCTAGGAAGACCGGGTTATGAAAACCGACAATTGTCTTGTACAAACTATTCCCTAACCTTGTTCAAGTTTC
The DNA here is from genome assembly GCF_048544455.1 of Silene latifolia. NCBI lineage: Eukaryota > Viridiplantae > Streptophyta > Magnoliopsida > Caryophyllales > Caryophyllaceae > Silene > Silene latifolia. The sequence goes on from NC_133536.1 coordinate 34,812,894, forward strand.
ACCCTTGGCTACACGTAAGTGTATTATCCCCAGCGGAGTCGCCAAACTGTGGTAAATGGGCCCACGGGGGCGCTTGGGAGAGAGAACAAGCGTTTGCATTTTGTGGAGTCGCCACCAATTTTTATGGGAAATTGGAACCGTTCGAATACCTCGTGCCATGTCAAGACACAAAGTAGATACATGAACACCAAGCAATCGTTACCCTTAGCATTATATGTCTAGAATGACTCTCGTGGATGCCAATGAACACGGATGTTCACAGAGATCTGGAGTAAGGGGTGAGGGTACGTATTTGGAAGCTCTTTTGATCGAACACCTAATCCCGCCCACCTCGATAGCGGCCTCTACTAATGATTAGGGACATCATCTATACTCGATATATCGTCGATTATATGCATGCAATGCAACATCCAAGTTTTAATCCTAGCATGTGAGAATTAGACTAAGTCGGTTAACACGTAATTAGCATACAGTTGGGTCAAAGTAGGATTTAGATTGATTGCATGTGAAAGCATGTAAATAAATCATACAAATGCGATAAATAATACAATGATAAAAATTACAATAATAATAATATTGGGTTTCATTGATTTATGTCGAAAATACCTTTAAACGGATAATTTGAGAAAAGAAATAAAAGAATAAATTAACGAACAGATCAGTAGGTGATAATACGGATAATAGTTAATTATACGTAAACTAATTAAACTAGGTCAAGCAACAACGGAAGTTCAGAGACAGAAATCAACCTGGAACAGTAGCAGCGAATCGACTAGCCCTTTGGAAGAGGCGCAGGCGATTCTTGCGTCTGTTCCAAGGGTGAGTTCTGGCTGTGAAGCCGGAACTGCAAATCGTTAATGTTCGTTGGTAATTTTAATGATCGATTAATATATTTACTCGGATGAAAGTGATTAACAGATTATTTACATGTGATTGATGGTCATAAAAGCAATAAAACATGGATGAGACGGAATTAAACGAATTAATTACATGAATGAATGATTGATTAGTGACATGAGTGAACAAAATAGGTTAAACATGACGAATTAGCGACAAATTAATGATGAACAACATAAATTACAGATGAAAATATACCAAAGATCGAATTCCAGAAACTTAATATGAAAGAATCGAATTTCTACAACCCGGATTGATTCTAATGACGAAAACCCGCAAATATGAGATTATAAGGGATTTAAGTCGGAATTAATGACGAATTAAACATGTTAATGAATAATAAATAATATACATGAAATTATTATGATGTTGTATCGAAGAATTAAAGAACACAAACGAAAACAAACAAAGACGAACGGATTACAGAGGACGAAGGAAGAAGAAAGGAAGCAGGAACTGCGGCAGCCTCACGAAGAGGCGCAGCAGGTACTGCGCTCCTTCGAAGAGGCGCAGCAGTTGCTGCGTCCTTTCTCGACGGTTTGTCTTCTGGAAATCCGTAAAAAGAGGGTTTAAATCACGGTTTTAGAAATCGGTTTTAAGAGATGTTTTCGACATAAACCTTACATTAATGATTACAACAGGTAAATAACAATAAATAAAAGAAGGATTATACACCCTCAGACTTACATGTTTGACGAAACGAGAAGAACTAAGTTTACGATTAGTGATGCTCGACTCGAATGTAGACGAAAGTGCCCTCGTAAGAGGAAAACGATTAGATTAAAGTTGATTGATTGTGGAGTTGGTCAAATTGGTCGGTCATGCAAACGAGGCTGGTACTCAGAAAGATCCGAGCTTACGTGGTCGAATGTTCAAGCACGTAGACGCCAAAAAGTAAGAACAAAGGTCTAGAATGCAAAGGGAGAAGAGAAGGGCGGACACTCGCGTGAGAAATATGAGGAGCGAAGGCTCCTATTTATACTAATCACGTGAAGGAATTAGGGTTTCGGAGAGACTTTGGAAGTGAATCTCGGAAAGATATGAAAAAGATACGAAAAACACGCAGAAAAGGACCTTGGAAGAGGCGCAGCGATCCATCGCGTCTCTTGGAAGAGGCGCAGCACCTGCTGCGTCTGTTCCCAAGTGGTTTCCTCCTGCGAAAGAAAGATTTCCGTGTTTAAGTTATGGTAGGACGGAATAATTTGGTTTTCCTTAATATCTCGTATGAATATTACGGGAAATTGTTTACCAAAAAATAAAGATTGTGAAATATTTATAAAATATGGAATAGAAATATCCGGAACATTCCAGAACATTCTGACTCGGGATTTAACGGTTATCAGAAAATGAAGACGGTTTTAGGCCCGGACTCCAAATGTACTCTAATTACTGTCAAAACGACCGTATCGGCGCGTAGATGACAACTAAGAGGTAGACATTAGTATTTGAGCAATCATTTGATGATAAACTTACGAACTGTCACAAATCGTTCCGCGTACCAAACATGCGGCCCAATCATCACCGAGTGGTTTGCGAGAGGTGCAGAAATGAGGTATCTACACGACCTCCGAAAGGAAGTGCAATTACTCATTCTACCAAATGTACGGGGACCAGAAAAATTAACTGTCCTTTTAGACTAAAAGCCCTTAGACAAGGCGATGGTTCATGGAAATTGTTTATCCGATATGGGTATCATAACCACTTAATTGATGATAATCCTTCCGGCCATGCAAAGGTCGGCAAAGTGGATAAAGCTATGAAGGAAAAAAATTTAAATTTAAGAAAAAGTCATATTAGTGTTGCTGATATATTGACTAATATCGGGGAAAATGAATTAACTGCAAGACAAGTTTATAATATTCGTCAGCGAGAGAAAGCTACATCAAGGGAGAATAGAACTGCATCGGAACAGTTGTTGAAGTTGATTAATGAAAATGTTTATCGCCACTGGTATCAAACAATCCCTTCAAAAGAACCTGGTGTAAGTGAGTTAACCGATGTTATATTTTGTCCTCCAGGCTCACTCGATATGTTGCGTCAATATCGTTATGTATTGGTTGTTGATAGTACCTACAATACTAATATGTATAAAATGCCATTATTAGAAGTTGTAGGTGTTACACCAACTAATCGAAATTTTTCTGTATTTTTTGCTTTCCTACAAAATGAGAGGGAGACTGCTTATGATTGGGCGTTGAAATGTATGAGAGAAGTTTTCAAACCAGATGAGTACCCAGGAGTGGTTATATCTGATAGAGATTTGGCATTAATCAATGCTATCGAAACACATTTTCCCACCTCGAAACATCTTTTGTGTAGGCGTCATATAGAAAAAGATGTTAAAACTTGGGTTAAGGGTGTAACGGGAAGAGGTGATATGGGGAAGCATTCGCAAAACGAAGGTGGGCAACTATGGCCAACTCATTAACAGAGAAAGATTTTGTGAATAATGAGAAGGACATGTACGAGGCTTATAGTACCGTGGGTGGTTTGGAAGATTATTGCAAAAGAACGTGGATAAATCCATATAAAGAAAAGTTTGTTTCAGCTTGGACTAATAAAGTACTTCATTTTGGAAATGTTACCACTAACAGGTACGTTATAATTTTAATTATAATTTAAGTTTGTTATTACAATTTAGAATAACTGTAATGATTCTGTACAGGGTTGAGGGTGCACATGATGCGCTTAAACGTTGTTTACGTACCTCGGTTGGAAGTTTTGACACTGTTTGGGCAAAAATTCATGATATGGTGAAAATCCAACGTAAGGAAATTAAGAAAGAGTTGGGACATTGTAAAACTGTTTCCCTTCATGTTAGCTTGGCCATGACTGTGTTTCGTAGATTGAGGCATAATGTGTCCCTCGAAGCAATTAAGTTGTTGGATAAAGCCTTCATCGAGGGGCAGTTGATGCGTGTCTATAATATGATGTTTTACATCTTTATTTCCACGCATTTTATGTCTATTATTAGTAGTTTATTCCACTATTTGCCCCTTTTCATCGACTTTCGCCTTTTTATGTAATATTGCAGATTATTGCGGAATTGAGCGGAAATCGAGCCGAATCCGTCCCAAAGTGTTTAGCATAGCATTTGACATGAAGGGAAAGCTCGAGAAGTGAACTTGGTGCGCATTTCAAGGCCTGAAATATATTTGCGAGAGTTTAGAAGCGGATTACCAGCTACAGTGGTCTATAGACTGACCTACATGGTGTATAGACTGTCAGAATGCTTCTCGACATTGCAGCCTTATTCAGATGGCCATATCTCGAGTTCTAGACCTGTTAATCAAGTGATTCCAAGTGGAGGTGAAATCTTATCCTCTTAGCTTTCTAACACCGTGTAGAACGCCTGATTTGACCAAGTGACGAAGAAATGGCAGCTATTTTAAGATCGGTGCGCGCCACAGGAATCGTCTGTACAGCGCCTGTGGTCGATCGACTGGCCTCAGTGGTCGATCGACCACCCCACGAGCTGATGCGCAAGTTAAAAGATCGAGAATTCCAAAGCCCATTGTGATTAGGTTTAGGAATAAAGGTTACGTAGGATTATTCCTATATAACATAACTTTAGCTTTCAGAATAACCATTCAGTTTTCACCAGCAAATTTTAAGGTTCTTTAATTTAGAATAATTTCCTTCAATAAAAGTTACTTTCGCTTTCGGTTTTGATCCTTCCTTCCGGCTTCCATTCGGTATTTCTCTGTTTATTTATTCAGTTTCGTTTCCGTTCATAGCTTAGAAATTGCTAGTTAGAATTCCCATAGCCAAAATTATTGCTTTATGATAGTTGTTAATTTCATTAGTTTAATCATGAATTCGTATGCTTTAATTGTTGATTTTATTGCTGTCATTATTTCTTGTATGAGTAGCTAAATACCCTATGCTAGGATGTAGGGGATCTATAATGTAGATGGCGTAGAATTAGGCGACCTGAATTAGGGCATTGGTCGATCGACCGCTTCTCGAGTCGATCGATCGTGCCGAGCTTGGTCGATCGACTGCCTACAGTGGTCGATCGACTGACGCGTGTATGATTAGCACCGTTTTAACTTATTAATTGCAATATTTGACAACGAGACCGAGAGGGGACCTGTTAGATGCTTAGTATTGACCAACCCATTAAGATCGAGAGATAGGGGAGGGAAATAATTAATGAATTAGAACGACTAAATTGCCAAGATCGAAAGAAAGGTAATTTAGGCTTTAAGAATCACTTTTAGTGCGAGAGCTAGCATTAGTGAGACTTAGGGGCTAGTAGCATAGGCCGAAAGGAGCTACTGGTTAACTTGGACTGAGAGGACTTGTTATTTACCCATTTACACGACTTTATTTCAGACTTACTAGGATTTTGTGCCATCGCAGCTATAGAGAACCGACCGTCTTAGCATTTCTTTTATTATCGTTTACATCCCTTATTACTCTGATTTGTTTATTTAGTTATTTTAGACTTAATACATATCAAAACCCCCACAACTGTTACCCTTAGACTAGAATTAAAAAACAACTATTATCTCCCTACCTCTCTGCGGATCGACCCTTACTACCGCTTGCTAGTAGTAGTTTGGAATTATAAATATTATTTTTGACACCTTACGACGGGTATCAAATTTTGGCGCCGTTGCCGGGGAGGCAGCGCTAGTTTTAGTTGTTTTTTTTATTTTAGTCTGTCTTTAGCCTCAAGGAATTTATTCCTTGAGGCAGTTCTCATCTTTTTCCTTTAGTTTTGTTTTTATAGGTCTTTCAGGTCCTATCTAAGCAGGATTTTGGAAGGAGAACATCAAAGGGAAGGCTTGAGTACCTTTGATTCTTCCACCAAGATGTCTAACGTCTCCAGAATTGTAGCACAATTTGAAGCTCGAATGCAAAATCGACAAGTCGAGAGTAGACAACAAGCGGAAAGCAAGTGTAGAGATGAGTACTATTGCGGCACTTGAGGCTTCTGTTAATGCTCAATCTGAAAAGTTTGAGGTGGCACAATTGAAGCAAGAAAATTCAGAGCAGAATGCTTCGGTTCATGGCACCAATGAGATTGCGGAATTGAGAACGGTAGTCCAAGCTCTTATGGCTCATATGGTGAAAATTGAAAGCCAAATAGCAATTTTAGCGGCTAATCAGCAAGGAGAGGATTCGGGTAATATGAAGAAGCTTATTAAAGTTTCTGATGCGGAAAGAGATCACGTTCCCAGTGCTCATGGTCGACCGACCGCCCACCATAGTCGATCAACCAACATACCTGATGCTGCTGTACACGCTGACAGTCAGGAGCTTCCTGATCCCAGATCCAGTGGTCGACCGACCACCATAACTGGTCGACCGACCAGTATACCTGAGCAGAACGCAAATCCGTCAATTGATTTGCATGACACCACAGCTAATGATAATGTGACAAGGGTTTTGAACATGCGCAAGTTTGATGATGTTGATTTGCGTGATACTTCAGCCTGAATTATTGACGGGTCGTTCATTTCAAGAGCTATGAAGTCATTTCCGAGAGTTGATAAGGTCAAGGTCCTTAATTCAAAGGATGTTTTAAGGAAGGAAGTAGAAGAGCGGGCCAAGTTGTCGATAAAGCCTCCATTTCCTGAGCAGCTCCAGAAATCGAAAGATGAGGTACACTATCGATTGCATATTGATGATGTCCCACTTTTTATTCCTACCCTTATTACTGCTCTAACACCTCCGCCCCAGATTGGGAGCAAGATGAAGGAAGATTTTGCTGCTTTGACTGTTTCAGGAGCTGGTTTGGGGAAGAAAGAGCCACCTGATTTTCCAGCTTTGAAGAAATCAGAGCGAGGCATGGAGTATGATCTGGAGTTCGTTGAGCCGGACGATACTAGAGCATGGAGGGCCAGAGCTGTTGACGATCCATTGAGTTACCTAGATGACGGAGATGGGTGGTCTCCATCTGCTGAGATTAGTATTGCTGAGGCGACTGCATCTAGCCAAAGGTCATGGTTGGAGTTATCCCGCAGTTTCCGCGGATAAACACTTTCACATTTTATTGCTTGAGTTTTAAGACAATTCTTTTTATTGCAATTGTTAGACTATTTATCGTTTTTCGTGTGCGCGAGACTTTGCATTTTAATTGGTTTGCTTAGGTTTTTAAAGACTTTAGACTGTTACTTTGGGTTGTGCGCAATTTTGGGCGCGTTATTATGTGTATTTGCAGGTTTATAGATCTCATTAGCTCAATTTATTGAGCTAATTCGAAGAAATCAGAACTTACAAATAGTATTGCGGTCGATCGATCGCTGCCATGGTCGATCGATCGATCGCTACGATTCTGAGTAAGCCGTTGTTCGTGCAACCCTGGTCGATCGACTGGGTGATTTGGTCGATCGACCGCCAAGCGCTGATGTACCTGTTTTCGATCATTCCTCTGCCGTGTTTGGTCGATTTGCGGAGTTGAGGGAGTCTTCTCTCCACTTTATTCTCCGACTCATTTCTGTTTTCTTCTGTTTTCTTATTTTGCACATAATTTTGCGTTTCATAAATTGTTTTCTCGGAATTATGCGCGGTATATTCTATCTTTTCAGGTACCTTATGGTAGCACTGCTGGCTACTGAAACCTCCTAGCTCACGCTGGTTTGGGGAGGTTTCCTTTTTTGCTGCGCTTAAAGTCTTGTGAGTTTCCGAGGTTAACTTCATGTCTTATTTCGTTAATTTATCGCAAAATTCCCGTTTCCCTTTTATTTCATTATATGATTTTGCACAATGGGGACATTATGTGATTTGGTTTGGGGAAGGGTTTTGCATAGCATTCATATGTATTTACATTCACGTTTAATTTATTCTCTTTGCATTGTTATTTAAATTCTCCATATATACAGAAAATTCAAAAAAAATTCAAAAATTTCAAAAATTCAAGAATATCACGTTTAATTTTGCATATTAGATTGAGTCAGATTGGAATATTCATTACTGATAGTTGTCATTTGCTTAAACCCTGCATTTTATCACATCTTTTAGTAAAAGTTTTTGCAATATCTCGAATTTCGTTTCAAAATTTGTTGAACAATTAGACTTGACTTGAAATTTTGGCAAACTACAACACTTTCTAAGGAATTATAGCTTTATAAACTGGTGTCATTCATGACCAGTTTCATTTAGGATTGTGAGTAGTTACTCCCTGCATATCGTGTAAACATTAATTTGCACAAGTGTGACATTTAATTTCTTTTTGCCTGCATACATTCGGGTTAGTGGTTGGTATTGCATGTTTGGAGAATGCTTGCGAAAATCCCTTTTATTCATTTTACCCATTAGCTTCACATTAGCCAAAAATTGCCAGTTGACCCTTTAGCTACAATCCATAAACTAAGCCTACCCTTTGCTGAGCTAGTTTAGTAGTTTTAGTGGTATTCGATGTATTGTATCAATTTTGGCTCGATTTGCACTCTATGAAGTTGGTAATGAATGAAGGAGAAAAGAAAAATGAAAAAATTGAAAAATAGTGACTGCCGGATGAAAACGAAAAAAAAACGGAAAAAAAAAGAAAACAAAAGAAAAAGAAACGGCAAAGAAAAAAAAAAGAAAAGAAAAAAGTTTACTCCTACGTTTGCTTTATATTTTATGAGGAGTGTTATTTGGATTAGTGAAGTGTTTGCCTAATTCATTAAGGCATTTGAGCTTATTTCATTGAGTTAGAAGTGGATGTATTTATTCGGTTTGATAGGATGCTAGCTTGGCTATTTCCCTCTCATTCCCATATCGTTTTGCCTTTTCTCACCCATAGCCTCACTTATCCATATCTTTGCAAGTATTCGGCATGTAATGGACTTTGATTGGTTGGAATGTATGTGCACGGTAGCTAGAATTACTTATCATACTATATTGCATGCACGACTATGTCGGTCGTAGTTTAGGTGAGCGACTCTTATTTCCTTCTCTCTTACACATATATTTGCTTACCATTTGCTTTGTTGAGAGAAGCGTGACCCGGGAGAATCCAATTTTGAAAGTCTTGCAAGGTCAAAAGTTCAACATCTTTTTGGAATATGCATAAATTCGTTTGCTTTACATTGCGCTGTTAGTAGTTGATTCATAAGCATTAAATTGGTTTAAGTAGACGGTTTTCAGTTTGTCCATGTTTTGCTCCTTTCTATCAAGATTTAGTTTTGCATTTAGTTTGCTTGGGGACAAGCAAAGGTTTGGTTTGGGGAAGTTTGATGCGTGTCTATAATATGATGTTTTACATCTTTATTTCCACGCATTTTATGTCTATTATTAGTAGTTTATTCCACTATTTGCTCCTTTTCGTCGACTTCCGCCTTTTTATGTAATATTGCAGATTATTGCGGAATTGAGCGGAAATCGAGCCGAATCCGTCCCAAAGTGTTTAGCATAGCATTTGACATGAATGGAAAGCTCGAGAAGTGAACTTGGTGCGCATTTCAAGGCCTGAAAGATATATTTGCGAGAGTTTAGAAGCGGATTACCAGCTACAATGGTCTATAGACTTACCTACATGGTCTATAGACTGTCAGAATGCTTCTCGACATTGCAGCCTTATTCAGATGGCCATATCTCGAGTTCTAGACCTGATAATCAAGTGATTCCAATTGGAAGTGAAAGCTTATCCTCTTAGCTTTCCAACGCCGCGTAGAACGCCTGATTTGACCAAGTGACGAAGAAATGGCAGCTATTTTAAAATCGGTGCGCGCCATAAGAATCGTCAGAATGCAATTCTGTACAGCGCCTGTGGTCGATCGACTGGCCTCAGTGGTCGATCGACCATCCCACGAGCTGATGCGCAAGTTAAAAGATCGAGAATTCCAAAACCCATTGTGATTAGGTTTAGGAATAAAGGTTACGCAGGATTATTCCTATATAACATAACTTTAGTTTTCAGAATAACCATTCAGTTTTCACCAGCAAATTTTAGGGTTCTTTAGTTTAGAATAATTTCCTTCAATAAAAGTTACTTTCGCTTTCGGTTTTGATCCTTCCTTCCTGCTTCCATTCGGTATTTCTCTGTTTATTTATTCAGTTTCGTTTCCGTTCATAGCTTAGAAATTGCTAGTTAGAATTCCCATAGCCAAAATTATTGCTTTATGATAGTTGTTAATTTCATTAGTTTAATCATGAATTCGTATGCTTTAATTGTTGATTTTATTGCTGTCATTATTTCTTGTATGAGTAGCTAAATACCCTGTGCTAGGATGTAGGGGATCTATAGCGTAGATGGCGTAGAATTAGGCGACCTGAATTAGGGCATTGGTCGATCGACTGGTTTCTCTGGTCGATCGACTGTGCCAGTTGGTCGATCGACTGCCTACAGTGGTCGATCGACTGATGCATGTATGATTAGTACCGTTTTAATTTATTAATTACAATATTTGACAACGAGACCGAGAGGGGACCTGTTAGATGCTTAGTATTGACCAACCCATTAAGATCGAGAGATAGGGGAGGGAAATAATTAATGAATTAGAACGACTAAATTGCCAAGATCGAAAGACAGGTAATTTAGGCTTTAAGAATCACTTTTCAGTGCGAGAGCTAGCATTAGTGAGACTTAGGGGCTAGTAGCATAGGCCGAAAGGAGCTACTGGTTAACTTGGACTGAGAGGACTTGTTATTTACCCATCTACACGACTTTATTTCAGACTTACCTAGGATTTTGTGCCATCGCAGCTATAGTGAACCGACCGTCTTAGCATTTCTTTTATTATCGTTTACATCCCTTATTATTCTTATTTGTTTATTTAGTTATTTTAGACTTAATACATATCAAAACCTCCACAACTGTTACCCATAGACTAGAATTAAAAAAACAACTATTATCTCCCTACCTCCCTGCGGATCGACTCTTACTACCGCTTGCTAGTAGTAGTTTGGAATTATAAATATTATTTTTGACACCTTACAACGGGTATCAGCAGTGTAATGGGTGTGCTTTAAAGAGTACACATGGTCTACCTTGTTCACATGAAATTTCTAATCTCATAAACGAAGGTATGTTAAGATTTTTATATTTTAAGTTACTTTGCTATTTACGATCATATATAATTACTAGCGTTTGTTTTAATATTATTGAATTGTTAATGATCAAGGAAATATATTGAATTGAATTCCATTCATCCATTTTGGAGGTCACTTGATTTTGAGTTGAAAGATAGCATTGATGATACATTGTCACAAGAGCAAGACAGATTTCGTAAATTAAGTGACGAGTTGTTAAACAGTGCACCAGAAATGATCAAAAATTGTTGTGAGGCGATGGAGGATATCATGCATCCGTCTAATATAGTTGACCCGACGGTAAAAAAGACACGTGGACGACCCAAAAAAAAATTCAACAACAAGAGATCCGTCGCACTGGGAGTATATTGAGAAAAAATTTCCAACCACAAGCCAACAACGTGGCCGTGGCCGCGGTAGTGGTAGTGGTAATGGTCATGGTCGTGGTAGTGGTCGTGGTCGTGAGACATTTGATCAATCAAATTGAGAAACAACTTGCAAATATAAACGACCTAAAAGAGGAGAGCTGGTCAACTCACCTAGAATATCAATATCGACTACAAAGGTTAGTTATATTTTCAAACAAATTTATTTACCTTTAAGCTGTGTGATATAATTAAAACTTTTTACAGATTCCATCAAAGCCTCCATTCCCGTATCCTTCTGCGGTGCATAATGTGATAGATTCTATAACGGATTGGTATAGCCCTAAATCTGATGGAAATTGTGGCTTTAGAGAAATTGCTCATCAACTTTATTCCGATGAAAATGAATGGGTGCGGGTAAGACTAGAATTGCTTGGTGAAATGAAAAATTCACGTATATATGCTAATGCTTTTGGATGTGAAGAACGTGTTCATGCAATTGCGTACTTACTTTCGCATTGGGAGGGCGGCGCACCTGACGATAAGTGGATGGATTCTATGGATTTGGGTTTTGTCATAGCCACCCTTTATAATGCCGTCTTCACAAATTTATCATTGGACGCGTCAGTGACGTATTTACCATTGATTGGAGCAAACCAATGCTCTCCCAATTGGTCAAAGAATCCGACAAATTTCATAACTGTTATTTTGGTGGCAAAACATTTCTACTGGGTATGTTGTTATGCTACTTTATATTTAGTTTAACATCTAAATTGTTGAATTAACCAGTTTAACAAAATTGTATTTTATATCGTACAGGCTCGTCTTGCTTGTAATTCTCCTCTACCAAGAGTACACCCAAGTTGGGAGAAATATAGGGATACAGCATGTGTAGATTGGCTCGATGGGATTAGCTCACGCTTACTTGGCTGGAAGTATGACCCCAAACCGGCAACTGATTATCTCGCCATCGATGAAGAAGATTAGTCTTACGGATTAGCCTTGCAGATTTTATTATGTTATTTTTTTCTTCTTGTAGTACGTGCTTTAATCATTACGTTACTTTATATTAGTTCACGTTTTATCGTCTTGGATGAATAATATTAGTTTTACGGATTGTCTTAAAATTTTCAATGTACTCTTGAATTTTTCATTTAGAATTAACTTTACAGATTTTACTGCGTTATTTTCTCTTATACTACATATCGTGCGGACGTAATATATTAGAGTACGTCGTACATGTACTACGTCAAATTAAATAAGTAATGTATAACACGTAGCACGCGTACTACAATGAGTAAACTAATGTAGTATACTATCTAAAAAAGAAAAAAAAATTCAATTTGTACTAAAGTATGTGTACATGTACTACGTATACTATCTAAAAAAAGAAAACAATTCCAATGTACTACATTAGAAAAGTTGAACGTACTACATCCTGCAACTAACACAGAACAACTCAACGCCGTCTACTCACCGCCGGTCACTCACCGCCGTCCCCTCACAGCCATGCTCTCACCGTCGTGATATCACGCTGGTGTCTGACCACCGTACTCTCACAAATATCCTCTCACCGTCGGCGTATCACCGCCGTCCTCTTAAAGGCGACTTATCCCCACCACCGCCCACTCCACCGCCGCATCCCCACCGGCAGTGACCTAGCCGGCCGCCGTAGCCCCTCCCCTGGTCTCGACATCAACTGCGAAAATAAGGTCTTTCTAAAATTTGAGATGAACGAGTTAATTTTTTGACAATACATTAGAGAGAAAACATTAAGAGAGAGGTTAGAGAGGGAAAATGGGCGGGGAAATGAAAAGGGTATAATTGTCAACTATGTACTGAGATGAGTAAAAAGCGTACTGCAAAAATCAGCACCCCTTTTTATTATCGGGTTAATTGATATGAATACTCTGAACTATGAGGGCGCTTCTCAAAATACTTTATGCTATGTTTTAACTACCAATAAACCAAACAATTACACCCATTCGCCTTGAATATAATTGATGTCTTTTTAACCTGTTATAGCAGGTTATTTTAGCTTTGGGCCCACTCTTCTTATCCCCTTTTAACATACATCATCATCTCCCTTATCAAAATTGAGTGGGACATCTGATTACAAGCCATGATTGAGACAACAAGCTGCTAAATTATTTCAATTGGTTGAAGAAGACTTGAAAAAGCAAAAATATGAGTCTTTAGATGTTTAATCATGTAGTATCACGCCTCATATTGCCCAGAAATTCGAAAACAATTTCAAGCTTGAGAAACCAAAAAATTTCGTGTCCAATTTACAGCACAATTGAAAATGTCGAACCCATAAATCCGTTTAAATTAAACTCAAACCCCTAAGGATCGTTTGAAATCGAACAGTAACTCGAAGCACCAAAACCCCGAATTTATGAGAACAAATAAAATCGATTTGGGGTTTAGGGTTTTCGTGGTGCTCGCCAGGGACAACTGAGGTGGACGTAGCGGTATCGCACCAGTGTGCGACGAGGCGGCGTTTAGGCAGCCTGAGGAGTGGTGTCCTGTGAAAGGGACGGCCGGTGAGACCTGGGTGGCGGTGTGTGTCGTAGCTGGGCATGTAACGTACTGGGAGGAATAAGCGTCGCATCAGTGACCAACGTAGGCTACGATGGTCGGAGCTTGGTGATGCGTGATGTATGGAGAAGTGGGTAAGTATAATTTTTGAATCCAACTTTTTTGAACCCAATAAATAGGAGAGGAGAAAGAAAATAGGTAAACAACGGTTTAAATGAAAAGGCGACCTCCTTATTAGGTAGCCGGTTAACATGTTATAAGATAAGCGAATGGGTATAATAGATGGTTTTATTGGTAGTTAAAACATAGTATAGAGTATTTTGAGAAGCACCCTTATAGTTCAAAGTATTCGTATCAATTAACCCTTTATTTTATGATTATATTTGATGAGCAATTTGACCTTTTAAAATCAATTTGCACCACTTGTCATCTAATAAATAGTTTCTCTCCTTTTGTTAGACTTTGTGCCAAAATCAAAGAACAACACTTGACGTATGCAAATACTCATGCTACTGATATTTTACTTAAATCGATTGCTTAGATAATTTTTAGATAACTAGTGTAGATCCCTTGTTAAAACACATAATTTTTGAGGTATATGACAATGTAAATACTTTGGTAAAATATATTTTTTGTACAAATATTCACAAATAAGAATTATATAAAGTAAGCAAACATTTGTATAGACTATAGAATGAGCAAAAATGTTAAGCTCAATGCTTAAGAATAACTACCAAACATGTTAAGGCCCAATATATAGCTGAAAAAATTTGAGCGGGAAAATTTCTAGATTCGCCTATTCATTTAGTAAATAGAGGATTGTTCATATATACTTTTTTTTTGTTAGTATTGTTACTTTTATTACATTCGTTATTACTACTACTACTACTTTTATCACATCCGTTATTACTACGGTTACTTTTGCTACTACTGTCGTAATTATTGTTATTTTCACTAATGCCGCATTAGTATTGATAATTTCACTACACCCGCTCGGTGCTAATATTGTTACTTTGACTATTCAAATGAGTGATTAATAACATATTACTATAATTCTTTTCATTACTAAAAGAATTAATTTATGCATGCAATTTTAAGAGGCTTATATAAATATATTACATATATGCATTAAATCAAATAGAAATAATTATGCAGCATAATTAGTTTAATTATTTAAATGAGTTGAGTAATTGTAATTATAATTATTATTTGTATTAGGTGACGGATTTACATAGGAGTACTTTTAGTTGATTGTATTGGATTGCTTATTTTATTGGATTGATATTAAGGGAGGATAACAATTCTACTTGATTGTCTTATTTGTTCTATTTGATGGTATGAGTTTTATACATATTTGATCAGTTGGATGGATGAATTATTATTTGTATGATTGGTTAATGATTATTATCATGGTTGCATCATTGGCATGAGTTATGCATTGGTCATTTGAATTACCTAATGTAAAATAACCACGCGTTTTAATGAATTTAGAGTAATTTTGCAGCGGAATAAAAGTGTTGTATTTTTGGTGTTTTTATATGTTAAATTAAACGAAAATGAAAGGGATATGAATTAGTTGTGAAAATCTCGCAAGACCCCTCAACTAAAACTAGGATATGACAAGATGCGGCCTGTTTGCGTACCGGGAACCCACGCATCCTGCCATACCCTAGTCGACGTCCCATCCCCAATCTGAATCCGCCATCCACCCATAAGCATGTTCTTAGCTTCAAGTATGCCTCTCCACGTATAACTTGGGTGATTACCCAAATCCGCATTAAGCACACCACCCCCCGGATAGTATCGAGCTCGCAGTAGCCTCGCCCACAACCCGTCAGGCTCAGTCATCAACCTCCACACATGCTTTCCAATGAGGGCAATATTAAACAAGTGAAAGTCCCTAAAACCCATACCTCCCATACCTTTCGATTGACATAACTTCCTCCAAGCCACCCTACTTATTCCTCTATTTCCTTCCTCATAACCCCACCAAAAATGAGAAATCATCGATCTCAGCTCATCACAAAAGTTGACAGAATTTTTAAAAATACTCATAACATAGGTAGGAAGTGAATTGGCTACCGCCTTTAAAAGAACCTCCTTACCCGCCCTAGACAATGTTTTCCGTCTCCAACCAGAAAGTCTTTTGTTGAGCTTATCCCGAAGAATATTCATGAGCACCTTCTTCGAACGCCTTACAACCGTTGGCAAACCTAGGTACCTATCCTGTTCTTCCACCTCAACTATACCCAACCTCGTCACAAGATTACTCCTCTTCTGTCGTGGAACACCCTTACTAAAGGAAATAGTACTTTTATCCAAGTTTACGAGCTGGCCAGAGGCGCTTTTATAACGATGCAAAATAGCCTGAACTGCCCATGTCTCCTCCACGGTAGCTTTCGTGAAGAAGAAACTGTCATCGGCGAAGAGTAAGTGCGAGAATGGTGGTGCATTAGGCCAAATACGAACCCCATGTAAGGCATTCAAATCCACTGCTCTCCTTAATAAACTTGATACAACTTCCGCACATAAAATAAACAAGTAGGGCGAAAGAGGATCACCTTGCCAGAGGCCTCTAGTTGGTCGAAACTCAGGTGATGGACATCCGTTAATTAGCACTGAAAAGGAGACCGTCGACACGCAATCCATAACTCTCTCAACCCAGCCCCTATCTATAGAACCCCATCGTAGCCAACACACGCTCCAAGAAAGGCTATTCGACCCTATCATACGCCTTTGCCATGTCAAGCTTGATAGCCATGTACCCTTCAGTATTATTCAAGTATTTCATGTAGTGAAATTGTTGGAATAAGTGTCCTCCGACAATAATGCGATCACAACTGTCGATCATAATGATCACATGTTTAAATCTCATTTTTTAAGAATACATGTGGGAAGTAATATTTTACAGTCAACTGGTCCACACATATCGGTAATGATTGGCTGACTAGAGTTTGACATTACTGTCGTGCGATGGTAGTGATCAGTTGATCCCCTTAGGTCATACCTATAGGGAAATACTCTTAATTGATTATTTAATTAATCGTAAGCAGATACGAGTTAATTAAATTGCTTAAAATTGACGGATGATTTTGTGAGTAAAATTAACGTGTCTCATTGTAATTCGATTAAATAAGATATGTACTAAGTGATCAAATTGTTTTATTACTTAGATAAAATTATTGTTTACGAAACAATTGAAACAGAATGAATAATTTATTATAAATACAAGTCGTTGTAATTTATAATTCGATAAACCATTTTGGTATAAGTAATCAAGAATTACTAGTTAAATTTTTTATGTGACATATTTTATTAATATGTTGATTTTTAATATGTTAAAAATACATTATAAGTGTAACATGTCATGTAACATGTGACACATGACAAAATTGACAAATGACACAATAAAATGGATCTTCCATTTTATGTGTATGTACCGAAAATGGGGAGGGTTAGGGTTTTAAATTGTGTTAATTATTTTAAATAGAAAAAAACACAATGATTACTCTACATGTAGCCATGCAACCCTATAGCTCTTGAGAAGAGAAATTTGTGCATGCATTGGCCTCAATTACTCCCCCCTCCCAACCGGTTTTTCATGCTAGAAAATGCCAATGGTTTTCCTCTATAATTATTCACTACTCCATCATATTATTTTCTAGTGTTAGAAAATATAATCTCTCTATTTTTGTGAAATTTTTAGAGTAAGACATACACACAAAATCCTCTCCTCTTAACCGAAATAGAGGATATCAAAATCAATATTTTGTGTCCAAATTTTAAGTAAGATTAGTATTATTATTAGCTCATTGTAATATTAGTTATTAAGGGTGTTCCTTGGGTATAAGCTTTTGGGAGAGGTTCTAATTAGAACCTTTGTTCATCCATTGTTGGAAAGCTCAAGAACTAACAAGTAGGAGATCTTGTTGGTGCCCAAAATCCTAAACACCAATGTAAGAAGTGACGATTTCTTCTCTACTTTGTTTTATGTTTGCATGCATAAGATCTTGTATTTATTTTATGACCAAATAAATTAATTCATATATAAATATGTATACTAATGGAATTAGTGAATCCTAACAAGTGGTATCAAGAGAATTAGGTTGTTTGCATGCAAATCGGTTTATTGTTTTTCCGAGTTAATCTTACTAACATATAAAACTTGTAATTTTTGTGTTTATTATGATATATCATGAAATCACTTTGCATGTTAAAGTTTCTGGTCCTAAAATGTATTTGGGATATTTTGGTTTATTTATAGATTTTATTGTTCATTTTATATATTATTGGCATTAAAATGTGATTTTTATGAGAAAAATGTCATTTTTGGACGAAAAATAGCTAAACTTCGAATTGTTCAGTAGTTTTTGGATATGTTTTCACATATATTATCTACTGATGGCCTGTAAATTGTCATATTAAAATAAGTTGTTTTGCTCGAAATATGAATTTTGTAAGTTAAAATCGTGTTTAAATGGGTAAATAGGTTAATATGAGTTATATTTCGAATCTGGTCATGGAAATTTAGTATGTTGTCACATGAAATTTTACAAGATGTGTGTAAAATTGTTGGCTATAGTGAAGTCCTTTTGCATGATTTATGAATTTTTGATGAAAAATCACATAAATAGTGACTATAATTAGTTATAATGCTAAAACATACTTCATGACTAAAGAAAAACGTCACATGTTGCATTTTATTATATATTTCAAATCTAGAAGTAAAAAGTTGATGAAAATAAATTTTTTCATATTTTAATGGTCATATTTGTTAAAGCCGATAAACCGCAACATTGTTTTTCTCGATAAATTTTCGAAAATTTTAACCTAAGTTATGAACATTATGAGTATCATGGTATTTTTCCATAATGTTCATGAGTTTAAATTTTAAATTTTGAAATTATTTGAAATTTTTATAATTTAATTTGGAGTTTATAATATAAAATTGTATTTTTGGGTCCATTATGAACAATATTAAGAAATCAAGTTTAATTATTGTCAAAATATTAGTGGAGACTAAGTTTTGAGTCCTAAGATGGTTAGGGTAATTAACTTGTACATAAATATGAATTTATGTAATTATTGTGATTTTAATAAGTTAAATCACGCAAATTCATAAAAACCGGTAAAATATACGATATTGGCTCTTATAAGGCGATTTAGCATAAAATTCGGCATGTTCATACATATTATAATGCTGAATTTTATTTATGATTGTCATATTTTTATTTTATATAATTTTTGAATTATGTAATTTTACTTGGTATGGCCTTAGTTTTTAATTGGTATTAACCGAAATGTATGGGAATATCGATTCGGTTGTAATTATTGTGATCTCGTATCACTGTTTTGTAATTTAATAGATTTATTTTTATTATAAATATATAATAGGAAATTATGTAATTTTATTTATTATTTGTAATTTTCCCGGAGTTTCCATGAAGACGGTGTTACCTCGAGATGCGTGCCAAGACCGAAGTTCAAGGGACCAAAGAAGTTGGTTTCCGAATTTGTAATAGTTTATTAGATTTACTATTTTAGGAAGGCCACACTAGGATTTTATTTTTATGCTTTGCATTTTATTTATATGTTGCATGCATCGCTAAATCGCCATAACTAAACATGCATTTTAAATCGAGTTTATCGACCGTGTCAATTACAATTATCGTAGTTCACCGCTTTAGTTCACTTAAAACGTGATAGATAATAAATTGACCTCTCGCTAAATAAACAATTGAGACTTAGCCTTACCAAAAATTAGAAACCATGAAAACCTATTTCGTGAGGGAGTGCGCTCGGCCAAACCGGGGTACAAACCTTGTTACGTAGGGGAAGTGGGTGATAAATGTCTATCCACCGAATTCATGTTGATGAGGGTTGTATCGCCAAAGCGTGCCCAAGTTAATGTGGATTTGGATCATGGACACATTTATTCGAAATTTGGGTTGAACTCAACAAAAGTATTCTCGACCATAGCCGGATGTGTTTTGGGCTAAAGATAAATATTAATGTAATTTTATCGACCAAGAGTTCTAAAAGTAGAATCGATTAAAGTGTTAATCCACCGAGTTATATTGATAAGGGATGTATCGCCAAAGCGTGCCCAAGTTGATATGAATTTGGGTCTTGGATCATTTATTATAGTTGGGTAGAGGTCACTAGATAAATGCAATAAAACTTGTTTAAATTAAAATTTACGAGTATTATTATTATTTTAAAAACGACAAGTGTTTTATTCCTTCTATTTTTGTTTTGTAAACCACTTTTATTTCTCAATAACGAATGGCCGCACCAAACACCAACGCCACCACTCTTACTAATGTTTCATGGCTCCGATCCTTCATGGATCGTTGTAAATTAAACTTGAAAAGAATGGGTCAAATTTCTCCGATTGGGATGCCCAACTCAAATTAGCCGCTCAAGGTGACGACAAGCTTCGTTACCTCATTGAGGCCTCTCCACCCGAACCTAATGCTAGGTCAAGTGCCGCCACTAGGGAAGCATACGAGGCTTACCACAAAGAGTTCGCCGCTATCAAAAATGTGTTGATTTTTGCTATGGAGGCGGATCTCCAAAGGAGAGCCTTTAAAATGGGCACCACTTATGAAATCTATTCCAAACTTGTGACAATGTTCTCACATACACCGAGGATCGTCCAATATGAGGCGGCCTCGGCATTCTTTGATCTCGATTTCAAAGAGTGCCAAAAGGTTAGCCCTCACGTGCTCAAATTGTTGGAGCTAGTCGAGACGTTGAAAATTCAAAAGGTTGAAATCCCCAAGGAGCTCATTGTTGATAGGATTTTTCACTCCTTATCCAAAGTCAAAGCATATGTGCAATTCCGGGTGAATTTCAATATGCAAGACAAGGACGTGTCTCTTGAGGAGTTGCACAAGTTACTTGTGCAAGCTGAAAGAGACATGGGGCTAAATGTTAACCCACCTAAGGATGTGCTAAATATAAGCACTAAGAGCAAGGGGAAGTTCAAGAAGAATGGGAAAAAGAGTAAGAGGCAAGCTCCCATGAACACCAAGGCTAGGACTTTTGAAGCTAGCACTTCCAAACCCAAGAAGGGTTCTCTTGATAAATGCCATTATTGTAATGGTGTTGGACATTGGAAGAGGAATTGTTCCAAGTATCTTGGTGACATCAAACCTGGAAAGATCACTCCAGTAGGTAAATGACTATCCTTTCTTTTATGTTTCTAATTCAACTATGGTATTTTGATACAAGTTGTGATAATGTATTCCCTTTTTATTGTAAATAGTGCCTCCTCCAAGCAAAGACAAGGGAAAAGAGAAGCAAGCTTAAAAAAAATCATGAAGGAGCTAGGAGTAGCTACCAATGAAGCTTGGCTTTTATTATTGTCTTTATTTTAATGTTATGGATTTTAGAACTATTTTGATTTCCGTGTTCGACATGGAAATGTGTGATCCTTTTAACAATGGTTGTATTTTGGATTTTGGTGGCTTGGCTTGCAACCCAAGTCACCCCTTTTATCGTATTGTTTGTTCTAAAAATTCGTCTTTATATGCTTGCACATAGAAACATATGAACATCTACTTAAAGTGATCCAATAGACAATTATAATGATAGGATTCATTATATGTCCACAAGCTTGAAACTTGTGTATGATCAATTATAAAGTGATGTTGAGTTGATGAACTCTCCTAAAGGAATGTCAATTACCAAGAACACTCATCAAATCTATTAGTCAATCTATGAGATAGTCCTCCTTCTACTTCAAAATCATTATTTGTGTCTCATAAGCTATCTTTGAATATCTAGTGTATTTATTCTAAAGATAGAGTGGGAGAAAAAAAATGAAGACACAAAGAATACAAAGAATAATTTGTATGCTTGAGTAAATGAGATCTACGAAAGAAAGAATGATTTGTATACAAAATAGATTGTATACATGAATAGATGAGATCTACATGACAAAAGAGACCAAGTGAAGTAATCGAAAGAATATGTTCTAAAGATAAGTGAAGTAATCAAAAGAATATGTTCTTAAGATAACTTCACGGGGAGACCAAAAGAAAGTTCTTGAAAGAAAATGACTAAAGAAAAGTCTCAACAAGAGATTTTGCTAGTTTATGACCTAGATATAAATAGAGTTTCAATTTTGATATTTACTTAAGAGCCTAAATGAAACAAAGTTGCATCCTTGAATATAAATGAGATTTATGATTAAAAGTTGCAAAGAAAGACATGCCGATGTCTACAAGAGCTAAGTTAATTGTTAACTACGCTAGTGTCGTTACTTAACCTCATTATGAAAATGAAATGGTTAAACCTCCTTCCGAAAAGGGTATTTTGAGAAGGACGTGTATTAATGGGATTTCACATTTAAGTAATGACATTGCTACGCATCATTATAAAATGAATGAGTTAGAGATTAAAATCTCTTTTCATAAGTTTAAGATTGAAACCTTTTCAAAATAGGTATTTTGAAAAGATATGTTGGAAACATATATGGTTTTATCTTAATAACTTGGCAAAGCAAAATTGATTTCAATTCTTGAAATGTTTCGATTGAGTAGTCAAATACGAAACATGTGGAATTGAGTGGGAGTTTGAAATTATCATGTGAAGACATGAAATTTAGTGGGAGCAACCATCTTGTAAAATTTATAACTCATTACTCATTGAGAATGGCGAGCTAGTACTGTCTTTCACAAAGAAGTATTTGAGTTTTCAATTCTGGATGAAAATGGACTAAGATGGATCCAATCACAACATGGGATGTTGGATAGGCATTGAAATATGCACATCAAATCAACGAGAAACGTAGGTTATTCATATCGATGAAAATGGAATTACCATAAGCAGTCACGGTCATTCATTGAACCTAAGAATGGTTGATTACATGATTAAAAATTACTAATGTTTCCGCCATTAGAATAATCATGCACATGTCCTATAATGAATCATACGCTTAAGAGCATGATGAATCATTGGTAAGCCATATAAGAATCGTCATGAATTCTCGATGAGAACTAATGAGCTATTCTAGTATTTGATAGAACATTCTGTTATGTGATAAGAAGTTGCACATATTGAAGTTTCGAAAACGCGTAAGGATTTATGAAAATCCTAAGCTAATTGAGCAAAAAGGAGAAATAAGAAGTTTGAAAAGATACTTGGTTATAGTAAGAAGTTACTCAAAACTAGTATTTTCAAATTTGCTAGGACTTACGAGAAGTGCTAGGCTAATCATCTTGACAATTGTTGTAAGATCCTACAAAACATATACCTGGTACATTATAAGTTCGAAGAACACTTGACTAGTGCAAGTTATGTCGTCCACCATAATTCGTTTGTTATGAGATAAGAAACAAGAAAGTTCTCTCAAAATAAAGAACCTAAACCTAGTTTGGGAAACTAGATATGTACTTGGTAAGATTCATGCTATGTAAGACAAACATGAAAATAAAGGAAAATGCAATTCAAGAGTTTGAACACATGGACACATGGTGTGTTAAACTCATGTTGCAAATGACTAGTGTTTACACACTTACAATATACATCACAAGGTAGTAATATGGCATTGACTACCCGAATGTGATGTCCACATTTGTCGTTTGAGTTATTATTAACTCACCTTATACTTTGTTACATCCAAACGGGTTGTAGAGACAATTGAACCCCGTTAAAGTGAACACGGATTAACATTGTATTCGCCCATAGTCACTTACATGAGGTGACGTCTCGAAGTGACTAGAGTGTGATGCGATTGATGGCAAGTTCAAGTGCCATGGAGTCATGTGAGATGACTAGTCGATCACATAGGCAGACTTTTAGGAACACTTTGTCGGGCTAATGACCGCTTATAGAGTTCTGGCAAATTTATATAGCCTGGTCATGGCGAGAGCTACTATAGTATTCTAATGAGTCAATTCTTTGACTAAAGACTGTTCGCCTAAGGTGGCACAGTTTCAGATTAACTTTGATTTATGTTACTACGACCTTCGTAAATGGGGTCAAATGAGCATATTTTGGGTTATGATGGCTGTGGCTAATGGAAGGGAATAGTGCAATAGGAATTGTCAACCCCTTGTTAGGGTTAAAACAATATCTCAGGGCCACTCGAGGAGTAATGAACTGGAAATGCGTGGCCACGCTCGGAAGGTATCAATGGTAGATAATTCCGGTCAATCAGTTATTCTCCAGATCGAGGAAACCACTCTCGATATGATCACTTGCAAGTACGACCCGAAAGACACCTTGCATTGAGTGGGAGATAGTAATAGGACAAGAGAATTGGTGACGCACACTTGCCGAGGACAAGTGGGAGATTGTTGGAATAAGTGTCCTCCGACAATAATGCGATCACAACTGTCGATCATGATGATCACATGTTTAAATCTCATTTTTTAAGAATACATGTGGGAAATAATATTTTACAGTCAACTGGTCTACACATATCGGTAATGATTGGCTGACTAGAGTTTGACATTACTGTCGTGCGACGGTGGTGATCAGTTGCTGCCCTTAGGTCATACCTATAGGGAAATACTCTTAATTGATTATTTAATTAATCGTATGTCGATACGAGTTAATTAAATTGCTTAAAATTGACGGATGATTTGTGAGTAAAATTAACGTGTCTCATTGTAATTCGATTAAATAAGATATGTACTAAGTGATCAAATTGTTTTCTTACTTAGATAAAATTATTGTTTACGAAACAATTGAAACAGAATGAATAATTTATTATAAATACAAGTCGTTGTAATTTATAATTCGATAAACCATTTTGGTACAAGTAATCAAGAATTACTAGTTAAATTTTGTATGTGACATATTTTATTAATATGTTGATTTTTAATATCTTAAAAATACATTATAAGTGTAACATGTCATGTAACATGTGACACATGACAAAATTGACAAATGACAAAATAAAATGGATCTTCCATTTTATATGTATGTACCGAAAATGGGGAGGGTTAGGGTTTTAAATTGTGTTAATTATTTTAAATAGAAAAAAAACACAATGATTACTCTACATGTAGCTATGCAACCCTATAGCTCTTGAGAAGAGAAATTTGTGCATGCATTGGCCTCAATTACTCCCCCCTCCCAACCGGGTTTTCATGCTAGAAAATGCCAATGGTTTTCCTCTATAATTATTCACTACTCCATCATATTATTTTCTAGTGTTAGAAAATATAATCTCTCTATTTTTGTGAAATTTTTAGAGTAAGACATACACACAAAATCCTCTCCTCTTAACCGAAATAGAGGAGATGAAAATCAATATTTTGTGTCCAAATTTGAAGTAAGATTAGTATTATTACTAGCTCATAATAATATTAGTTATTAAGGGTGTTCCTTGGGTATAAGCTTTTGGGAGAGGTTCTAATTTGAACCTTTGTTCATCCATTGTTGGAAAGCTCAAGAACTAACAAGTAGGAGATCTTGTTGGTGCCCAAAATCCAAAACACCAATGTAAGAAGTGACGATTTCTTCTCTACTTTGTTTTATGTTTTCATGCATAAGATCTTGTATTTATCTTATGACCAAATAAATTAATTCATATATGAATATGTATACTAATGGAATTAATGAATCCTAACAGAAATACCTCAAATGCTATCATCACGTTATCCGAAATCGCTCTCCCAGATGTAAAAGCGCTTTGATTTTTCGAAACAATCTCACCAAGGAATAATTTCAGTTGGTTTGCGAGAACTTTAGACACCAATTTATACGCGACATTGCAAAGACTAATGGGCCGAAAATCACGTATCTTATCAGGGGCTTTCTTCTTCGGAATAAGAACAATGTTTGTCTTGTTCAACTCCCATGATGACCGGCGACCATGCAAAATGGCCAAGACTGTACCGACCACCTACGGACCCACTGAACTCCAATAGGTTTGATAGAACAAACCATTCATACCGTCAAGTCCTGGCGCTTTCAAATGGTGCATTTGGTTCAGAGCGTCGACCACTTCTTCTTCTGTGTAATCATCGCTAAGCTGGGCATTCATTTCTTTCATGACCCGATGCCCCAGACCCGACAACACCTCATCTGGGACGGTTGGATTAGACGATAAAAAGAGCTCTTGGAATTAAGAATTCGCCACTTGTGCCACGGCCTCATCCCCTTCTCTAACCAGACCATTATCATTAACAAGTTTAGCAATATGGTTCTTACGCTTTCTTTCAACGGCTCGAGTACGGAAAAATTTTGTGTTCTTGTCTCCGTCTTTCAACCAAAGAGCACGGGACCGCTGCCTCCAATATTGGTCTTCTTGCCGTCTCAAATTAGCTAAATCAGCCATGAGTTTCTTCCTTTTGTGTACATTCTCTGCCGTTCTCGGGCTCTCATTTAGCTTCCCCATCTGTTTAAGTTTGCGCCCAATATTTCTCCCGATGCAATTAATATTCGCCCCTTTCCAGGCACGCAGTTCCCTCGCACACTCTTCTAGCACCCTCACCAAATTCCCTCTCACTCGCTCCACACCACTCTCGACAGCCTCACCACACCCCTCCTCTCCAACCTACATTTGCTTAAACTTGAAATTTTGAGGTCCCCCCCCCCACTCTCCCGCCTATTTAAGACTAGCTTAATAGGGGCGTGATCCGACCATTTTTGAGCTAGATAGAAAAGCCTAGTAAAGGGGAACAAATCAGACCACGTAGACGTGCAAAGAGCTCTATCAAGCATACTTTGGCGGTTTTCTTCACCAGCTTGCCCATTATCAAAAGAGAAGTTGTATCCCTCCCACGGACCATCCCATAGGCCACAATCATCAATAGCATCCCATAAATTGTTCATTTGACACTGCGTTCTACTCCCTCCTTTCATCTCTGTCGAATAAAGAATGTCCTTGAAATCGCCAATACAAACCCAAGGCAGCTGAGATTGTCCACTAAGAAATCTAAGAAGTTTCCAAGAAAGATGTCGATCCGAAACAGCCCGCCAACCATAGAACCCTGTAATCCTCCAATCACCATCTGCATTGCGGACTTGGAAGTCCATATGGTGAACAGACGCAAACATAAGAACATAATCAACTTCCTTTCGCCATAACATCGCTAGCCCACCTGAACGTCCCACACTGTCCACTCTGATCCCAAAGTAACCATCAAACTTCTCCTTCACCTTTCTCATCTCACGACCACACAGTTTAGTTTCACATAAAAATAGTATGGTCGGGGCCTCTCTCCGCACCAAAGAACAGAGCGCATTAACCGCGTCGGGGTTGCCCAAGCCCCGACAGTTGATGTTTAGGCATTGATTGGGCCCAGCGGGGTTGGTCACCGTCAACCTCCGCCTCATGTATCAAGACGCCCCCGTTTAAATTATATTTTAGCCTCTTATGTGCCCCATCAACACCAGCTTCCTCCCTTGCCCTCTTCACAACGCCCTGCTCCCCTTCGACCTGTTCTCCCTCCTTTCCCCCACATGCCTCGCCATTCCTCGCAAATCTGCGCTAACCCCTACCACTTCCCTCCACTTCCCTACCTATACCTGCACCCCTAGTCTCCACCTCCTCATCCCCCGTCTGCCCATCCGTGTTTATCAACCCCACACTCAGCCAACTTAGAAACTCTACATCCATTCCTTCTCTCCTGCCCTCGTCATGTTTCACCCTCTCAATTCTTTCCACATTCCCCTCATACCTCGTGTTGTCATCATCTCCATTCCCACCTGCCACCGTATGTCCCTTTCCCCTCATTTCCTCACGTTCCTCCCTCACTCTTGTTCACTTCTCGAGCTTCTCCCAATCTTCTTCTTGGAACGAAGGTCCAAAGCAATATTTTATAATTTAGTAATCATATTAGTTATAGTATCCTCAGACTCCTTCATCCCCACTTCATCGAATTTAGCTTTCAAGTTCCTCGCTGCCTTGCCAGAACCCTCCTTGGACGTTTTAGTAACTTTCCAAGGCGAGGCACAGAGCCATTCCCCAAATTTCAAATCATCCTCCTCGTATGGACCGTCTTCACAATCCTTTTCCCCGTGCCCAATAAACCCACAACCATAGCAAAAGGTAGACAACTGTTCAACTCTTTTCTAGGGTAATAGGCTATGAGAACATGATGGTAGCTGAGTTGTTGGATGAGAATGGAGGGGGATGGCGGCATGATTTGGTTGGCACGTTTTTCTTGAGCTTCGAGCAAGAGAGAATTCATAATATACGGGTCAGTGCCAAACGACCTCGTGATTATTAGTATTGGGTAGCGGAGAAAGTGTTGGAATAAATGTCCTCCGACAATAATGCGATCACAACTGTCGATCATGATGATCACATGTTTAAATCTCATTTTAAGAATACATGTGGGATGTAATATTTTACAGTCAACTGGTCCACACATATCGGTAATGATTAGCTGACTAGAATTTGACATTACTGTCGTGCGACGGTGGTGATCAGTTGATCCCCTTAGGTCATACCTATAGGGAAATACTCTTAATTGATTATTTAATTAATCGTATGCCGATACGAGTTAATTAAATTGCTTAAAATTGACGGATGATTTGTGAGTAAAGTTAACGTGTCTTATTATAATTCGATTAAATTAGATACGGTCTAAGTAATCGAATTGTTTTATTACTTAGATAAAATTGTTTACGAAACAATTGAAACAGAATGAATAATTTATTATAAATACAAGTTGTTGTAATTTATAATTTGAGAAACCATTTTGGCACAAGTAATCAAGAATTACTAGTTAAATTTTGTATGTGACATATTTTATTAATATGTTGATTTTTAATATGTTAAAAATACATTGCATTGTAACATGTCATGTAACATGTAACATGTGACAAATGACAAAATAAAATGGACTACCCATTTTATTTAAGTGTGCCGAAAATGGAGGGAGTATAAGGTTTATATTGTGTTTTTATTTTAATTGGAAACATAATGATAAAAGCCTACTATTTAGCCTTGCATGCCTAGTCTCATCTTGAGAAGAACAAGACCATGCATTGGCTCCCCAATATAGACCCCCCAACCGGTTTTCCATGTTGTGTAACAATATGAATTTCTCATTTTTTCATTCATAACTACACCTAATGTTTTCTAGTGTAAGAAAATCAATTCTCTATCTTGTGAAGAATTTTTAGAGAAATAAAACCACACAAATCTCTCCTCTTGGCCGAAAATATTCAAGAGGTAATACAAAATATTTTTGTGTCAATCTTTATAGTAAAACTTATATTATTACTAGATCATAATAATATTAGTTATTAAGAGGTTTCCTTGGGTATATACTTTTGGGAGAGTTTCTATTTTGGTCCTTTTGTTCATCCATTATAAGGAAGCTCAAGAACTAACAAGAAGGAGATCTTGTTGGTGCCCTTATATCCGAAATCCCAAAGTAAGAAAGACGATTTCTCTCTTATCTTGTTGTAGTTTGCATGCATAAGATCTAACATTTATTTTACGACTAAATAAATTATTTCATATATGAATATGTAAATTAATGAGATTAATGTTTTCTAACAAGCGGTATCATGAGCCTTATGTTGTTTCCATGCAAATCGGTTTATAGTTTTTCCGAGTTATAAGAT
Source organism: Silene latifolia (assembly GCF_048544455.1). NCBI lineage: Eukaryota > Viridiplantae > Streptophyta > Magnoliopsida > Caryophyllales > Caryophyllaceae > Silene > Silene latifolia. The sequence continues at coordinate 34,842,206 of NC_133536.1, forward strand.
TAACATACAAAACTAATTAATTTGGATTTATGAAGATAAACCTAAAAATAACTTTGCATGTTAAAAGTTTCTGGTCCTAAGTGATTTTTAGGACATTTTGGTTTATTTATGGATTTTATTGTTCATTTTATATATTATTGGCATTAAAATGTGATTTTTATGATAAAAATGTCATTTATGGACGAAAAATAGCTAAACTTCGAATTTTTCAGTGGTTTTTGGATATGTTTTCACATATATTATCTATTAATGGCCTGTAAAGGTTCATGATAAAATGAGTTGTTTTGCTCGAAATATGGATTTTTCAAGTTAAAATCGTATTTAAATGGGTAAATAGGTTAATATGAGTTATATTTCGAATCTGGTCATGCAAAATTAAGTATGTTGTCACATGTAATTTTACAAGATGTGTGTAAAATATTTGGCTATAATGAAGTTTTATGCATGATTTATGATTTTTTGATGAAAAATCACATAAATAGCGACTATAATTAGTAATAATGCTAAAACATACTTCATGACTAAGGAAAAACGTCACATGTTGCATTTTATCATATATTTCAGATCTAAAAGTGAAAAGTTTATGAATATAATTTTTCTCATATTTTTATGGTCATATTTGTTAAAACCGATAAACCGCAACATTGTTTTTCTCGATAATTTTTTGAAATTTTTAACCTAAGTTTTGAACATTATGAGTATCATGGTATTTTTTCAGAATGTTCATGAGTTTAAATTTCAAATTTCGAATTTATTTGAAATTTTTATAATTTAATTTGAAGTTTATAATATAATTTTGTATTTTTGGGTCCATTTATGAAAAATATTAAGGAATCAAGTTTAATTATTGTCAAATGTTAGTGGAGACTAATTTTGAGTCCTAAGATGGTTAGGGTAATTAACTTGTACATAAATATGAATTTATGTAATTATTGTGATTTTAATAAGTTAAATCACGCAAATCCGTAAAAACCGATTAATATACGATATTGGCTCTTAAAAGGCGATTTAGCATAAAATCTAGCATGTTCATACAAATTATAATGCTGCATTTTATTTATGATTGTCATATTTCAATTTTATGTAATTTTTGAGTTATGTAATTTTACTTAGTATGGCCTTAGTTTTAATTGGTATTACCCGAAATATATGGGAATATCGATTCGGTTGTAATTATTGTGATTTCGAATCACCGTTTTGTAATTTAATAGATTTATTTTTATTTTAATTACAAATGTATAATAGAAAATTATGTAATTCATTTTGACATTTTATTATTCCGGAGTTCCTTGAAGACGGTACCATTCGAGAAGGCGATCCATCAAAGAAAGCGTTGCCTTGAAATGCGTGACAAGACCGAAGCTCAAGGGACCAAAGGAGTTGGTTTCCGAATTTGTAATAGTTTATTAGATTTACTATTTTAAGAAGGCCATACTAGGATTTTATTTTTATGCTTTGCATTTTATTTATATGTTGCATGCATCGCTAAATCGCCATAACTAAACATGCATTTTATATCGAGTTTATCGACCGTGTCAATTACAATTATCGTAGTTCACCGCTTTAGTTCACTTAAAACGTGATAGATAATAAATTGACATGACCTCTCGCTAAAATAAACAATTGAGACTTAGCCTTACCAAAAAGTAGAAACCATGAAAACCTATTTCGTGAGGGAGTGCGCTCGGCCACACCGGGGTACAAACCTTGTTACGTAGGGGAAGTGGGTGATAAATGTCTATCCACCGAATTCATGTTGATAAGGGATGAATCGGCTACACCGTGCCCAAGTTAATGTGGAATTGGATCATGGACACATTTATTCGAAATTTGGGTTGAACTCAACAAAAGTATTCTCGACCATAGCCGGATGTGTTTTGGGCTAAAGATAAATATTAATGTAATTTTATCGACCAAGAGTTCTAAAAGTAGAATCGATTAAAGAGTTAATCCACCGAGTTATATTGATAAGGGATGAATCGGCTACACCGTGCCCAAGTTCATATGAATTTGGATCTTGGAATCATTTATCATAGTTGGGTAGAGGTCACTATGTAAATGTTTTACTTGTTTACAAGTATTATTATAACGATAAATGTTAGTTTTCATCATTCCGTTGTCGCATCGTTTGCATCATTATATGTCTTCAACACAATTTACATACGATATCATTTCGATTCAAATCTCCATTAAAACATCGTAACGAAAGACAAAATTTGAATTTTCTTCTAAAAACCTCGTATTATCCATTACAAGGATCTATTGTGAAGAGTATAGATAAAAGTTATTCGTGATCAAAAGGGTTTTTGATTCTTGACTAACATATCTACTTACAATGAATTGTTTCTCATATGCTTAATTGAGTTAAGTACTATGAAACGTTAAATCATTTTGGTAACTAGATTTGTAGGAAATCAAAATTGACCAAAATACCGCAACCACTTCAATGAAAGTTTTAAGACTAAACGAATGAATTGAAGAGTAGTCTTCATGAAATTCAATTTTGCTTCTTTAAGTAAAGACTCATTGAAATAAGTGGGAGCATTCTCTTAAACCGTTAATAAAAGGACGAGGTTCAAAGAAGTAAAATTAGAATGAAATTGATACAAGGTAACGTTAAAAGTAAAGTTATTGAGAATAACGATACTAAACCTATCAATCCCGACCGATAAAGTTTCCATTGTCTTAATTGTTGGACGCTAGAAAGGAAACTACCCCAAATTATTGAAGAATCAACAAGTTAGTTGTGGGACATCTAATGGGACCTTCTTCTTTAAATGTTTATTTGATTAACATAAATTTTGCTAGTACTACTTCGTCAATATTAGAAATCAGTGGAGGTTTTCATCATTGTATTCGATACATAAGATAATTATAATATGACGACTAGCATCAAATAATGTCGAGAGATAGAGTCATTGTGTAATCAATCTAGTTTAGGGTTTATAGTTGTACTTAATTATGACTATTAAGTACATAAACTCTAAATAAGAATATAAAATTGTTAAGATACAAAAGAGGTTTCACTTTTGTGACCCTATACACCACGATTTGATGTATGGCTAGCCCATTATCAAGGTGAATATATTCTAAACTAAACTAGAATGATACATCATGTAGATGATGCAAGACTCAAATTGGTAACCAAAGATTAAACCTTAAATTCTGGAATGATGAACACAAAGAGTTATCGAGTACTCTTGAAACCATTAGATTGTTAATCTTATGGTATATGTGTATCTTGTATTCAAAGCAAGATGTCTCGTGCCTTTTGGTTGAAAAGGAGATCGAGGTTGTAAATAATTGATCCAAAATAGGTTGATCATTTTCTTTTACCAACGATTTAAGTTGACGCTAATGTGTTCACTTAATAAGGTAAATAGAGAAATCTTTGAAGAAGTTCCAAGAGTTCAAAGAATCACGATTTAGTCGTGATGTGATTATCAAAGTGGAGACTTTGATATAAGCCAAATGAAATGTGATATAGTATCACAAATTAATCTCTCTTAGCACGCATTATGGGATAATGTGTGGTTGGATAAAGAAATCAAACGCTATTCGATATGGTTTGGACTTCAATCAAGTTACTTTGTGTTACTTGATCCTTTTGGGGATTTGATCATTTTGTCTAAATTATTTTTCCACTAAATCTAAAACGAATCATATGAGATATGATATGGTAGGGTACCATGCTTGTAAGTTTTCACAAGAAACAAATGCTCATTTTTCCTTACAATAATCACGAGTACAACGGGTTTGTGGCTCGTGAAGCTGTCTTTCTAGAATACAAGTTTATTTCTAGAAGACCGAGTGGGAGAAAATATTGAAGAGCCACAAAAGAATTGTGTCAAAAAATTGTATGAAATTGTATGTCCCAAGAAACTATATTTTCTTGGCTACATGACGTTGTTTCTTCGAAACCTAGGAGGTTAAATTCATCACTTGTTGAAGATGATGAATTCGTGTTACTTTTAGAAAGTAAAGAGCTTGCAACTTACAAAGAAATTGTTTGATTCAAGTTACTTCTGGAAAGTAATGATCATATGACTTAAATAAGAGTGTTTAAGTCACAACTCAATACAAGGCTTAGAGCCATGAAAATCCGAAATAAATTCCAAGTGGAATTGTTGGATATCAAAAAGAGATATCAAAGCTTGATTGGTGGCAAAGGGTTTTGCACTAGTTGAAATGCTTAAGTCTATTTTGATCTTCATAGGGATTGTGATTCATTATGATGATATACATATAGCAAGTGAATCTAAAACCCACTTCTTCAATTAGAAGGAATGTATTCAATACATGTCTTGAGTTTTGTAGATTCTTGCAATCCTAAGATAATGTCAAACTTAAGAGAGGGTCTTAAGTAGGACATCAATGAGTTGGAATCAATGTTTTGATCATGTTATAAAACTTTTCTCGATAAGTCGAGAAGTTGTGTTTATACATGTAGTTTAGTGGGAGTTACTGAAATTTTAATTAGTCTTATATGTGGATGACATATTGATCATTGGGAATGATTTGACACTTATGGAGTATTATAATACATCTTTAGTATCCGGATTTATGGAGATAAATCTACATGATATTAGCATCAAATAAGAAGTCTTATGTTGATAAGATTCATGATTAGTTCAATCGAGTTGAACATATTTGATTGATTCCATTTGTTTCCGCTGCCGGATCAATTAAATGAGTAATGATGTACAACACTGCATATACTTTGAGTATGATGAATTGTTTCAAAATCGAATTTAAGTAATAGTTACCAAGTAGCCATATAGATTATTCTTAAGTGCTTGAGGAAGCATTAAGGATGGAAAGTTAAGTGTTTTTGATGCAATTAACCAAATTTGTGTAAGGGTGTTACACGAATGACAATTGAGATTGCGAAAGGTTTCAGACAAAACCATATTCAAAACACGTGAAGATGGTTAAAGAACCATTGTGGCTACGTTATTTAAGAAATAGATTTGCTAGAATCGTTCTAGGCAATAAAGAACAATGAGAGATATTTACAACGGAAATTGAGTACACTTGCAATCACGAGATGTGCAAGAAAGATGAGTCCAGCACACTGTGAAAACAGTGGGAGCTATTCTAAGGCTAGAGGGCCTATGTCTAGATTGGATCTAGACACGTACTCAGAAAGTTTTGTAATGCAAATGTATACATTACAAAGGAAAACGAGTATGTAGTAAGTTTGAGTAAGGTACAAGAAGTTGATAAAACCTACTAACCAAAGCCTTCTCATAGGCTTAACATGATGAGTCATGTCATATGTCATTTCAATTGCATTGAGATGAACGACTACATATAAGATGAAAATTGATTATAAAAATATGAAGTAGTAATCAGGTATTGACTATTCTTATGTGATAATCACATTTGTCGTTCGAGTTTTTAAATCTGAAAACTCCTTTTATACCTTGTTACATCCAAACGGGTTGTAGAGACAATATTGAACCCCGTTAAAGTGAACCCGGATTAACATGGTATTCGTCCATAGTCACTTGTATGAGGTGACGTCTCGAAGTGACTAGAGTGTGATGCGATTGATGGCAAGTTCAAGTGCCATAGAGTCATGTGAGATGACTAGTCGATCACATAGGCAGACTGTTAGGAACACTTTATCGGGCCTTATGACCGATTATAGAGTTCTGGCAAATTTATATAGCCTTGTCGTGGCAAGAGCTACTATAGTATTCTAATGAGTCGATTCTTTTGACTAAAGACTGTTCGCCTAAGGTGGCACAATTTCAGATTAACTTTGATTTATGTTACTACGACCTTCGTAAATGGGGTCAAATGGACATATTTTGGGTTATGATGGCTGTGGCTAGTCAAAGGGAATAAGTGCGATAGGAATTGTCCACCCCCTTATCAGGGTTAAAACAATATCTCAAGGCCAATCGAGGTGTAATGAACTGGAAATGCGTGGCCACGCTCGGAAGGTATCTATGGTAGATGATTCCGGTCAATCAGTTATTCTCCAGATCGAGGAAACCACTCTCGATATGATCACTTGCAAGTACGACCTGAAAGACACCTTGCATTGAGTGGGAGATAGTAATAGGACAAGAGAATTGGTGACGCACACTTGTCGAGAACAAGTGGGAGATTGTTGGAATAAATGTCCTCCGACAATAATGCGATCACAACTGTCGATCATGATGATCACATGTTTAAATCTCATTTTAAGAATACATGTGGGATGTAATATTTTACAGTCAACTGGTCCACACATATCGCAATGATTGGTGACTAGAGTTTGACATTACTGTCGTGCGACGGTGGTGATCAGTTGATCCCCTTAGGTCATACCTATAGGGAAATACTCTTAGTTGATTATTTAATTAATCGTATGCCGATACGAGTTAATTAAATTGCTTAAAATTGACGGATGATTTGTGAGTAAAGTTAACGTGTCTTATTATAATCCGATTAAATTAGATACGGTCTAAGTAATCGAATTGTTTTATTACTTAGATAAAATTGTTGTTTACGAAACAATTGAAACAGAATGAATAATTTATTATAAATACAAGTTGTTGTAATTTGTAATTTGATAAACCATTTTGGCACAAGTAATCAAGAATTACTAGTTAATTTTGTATGTGACATATTTTATTAATATGTTGATTTTTAATATGTTAAAAATACATTGCATTGTAACATGTCATATAACATGTAACATGTGACAAAATTGACAAATGACAAAATAAAATGGACTACCCATTTTATTTAAGTGTGCCGAAAATGGAGGGAGTATAAGGTTTATATTGTGTTTTTATTTTAATTGGAAACATAATGATAAAAGCCTACTATTTAGCCTTACATGCCTAGTCTCATCTTGAGAAGAACAAGACCATGCATTGGCTCCCCAATATAGACCCCCCCAACCGGTTTTCCATGTTGTGTAACAATATGGATTTCTCATTTTTTCATTCATAACTACACCTAATATTTTCTAGTGTAAGAAAATCAATTCTCTATCTTGTGAAGAATTTTTAGAGAAATAAAACCACACAAATCTCTCCTCTTGGCCGAAAATATTCAAGAGGAAATACAAAATATTTTTGTGTCAATCTTTATAGTAAAACTTATATTATTACTAGATCATAATAATATTAGTTATTCAGAGGTTTCCTTGGGTATATACTGAAGGAAATGTAGATCTATATACATAAACATACTCATATATGTTATAAATTAATTTGTCATAAAATTAAATAAATGTCTTATGCATGCAAACAAAGTAGCAAAATAAAGAAGAAATCACCCTTACATTGTAATTTCGGTTCTTATGGGCACAAGTGAGTTCTCCTACTCACTTGTTCTTGAGCTCTCCAAATGGAAGAACAAGGATTCAAGTATAGAATCCCTCCCAAAAGCATATACCCAAGGAATACTCATAATAACTAATATTATTTAGATCTAGTAATAATATTAGTTTTACTATAAAAATTGACACAATATAAATTGTAATTTTACTCTTGAATATTTCGGTCAAGAGATGGAGTAATTTTTGTGAGTTTATTTCTCTAGAATTATCATAAATTGTAGAGAGTTTTTGATGAATTTTCTTACACTAGAAAATTGTATTGTGTATCACAAAAATGAATGAATAATTAGAGAGGAAAAATTGCTCTCTTTCTTTTGATAGGGCCGAAAAAGAGAAGAGAGAGGGGGTCTTGGGTAGGTAGCCCAATACCTTTTATTTTTGCTCTTCTCAAAAGCATAGGTGTGCATGACTACTCCTTTAGGTATAATTATTGTGTTTTCCACTCAAGATAAAAACACAATGTATATCATATACTCCCTCCATTATTTCGGCATATACAACATAAAATGGATGCTCCATTTTATTTTGTCATTTGTCAATTGTAACATAAGTGACATGTTACTTGACATATGAAATTGTAATGTATTTTTAACATATTAAAAATCAACATACTCATAAAATATGTCATTTACAAAATCGACTAGTAATTCGTAATTACTTGTACCAAAAGTTTCCAAAAGTTTCCAAATTATAAACTACAACATTCTGTATTTATAATAATTTATTCATTTCGTTTCAATTGTTTCTGTAAACAATAATTTCATCTAAGTAATAAAACAATTCGATTACTTAGACCGTGTCTTATTTAATCATATTTACAATAAGATACGTAAATTATACTCACAAAATTATCCGTCAATTTTAAGCAATTTAATTAACTCGTATCGGTATACGATTAATTAAATAATCAATTAAGAGTATTTCCCTATAGGTATGACCTAAGGGGATCAACTGATCACCACCGTCGCACGACAGTAATGTCAAACTCTAGTCAGCCAATCATTACCGATATGTGTGGACCAGTTGACTGTAAAATATTACATCCCACATGTATTCTTAAAATGAGATTTAAATCATGTGATCGCACCATTGTTGAGGACACATTTCCCAACAATCTCCCACTTGTCCTCGACAAGTGTGCGCCACCAATTCTTTTGTCCTATTACTATCTCCCACTCAATGCAAGGTGTCTTTCAGGTCGTACTTGCAAGTGATCATATCGAGAGTGGTTTCCTCGATCTGGAGAATAACTGATTGACCGGATTTATCTATCATAGATACCTTCCGAGCGTGGCCACGCATTTCCAGTTCATTACTCCTCGAGTGGCCCTGAGATATTGTTTTAACCCTGACAAGGGAATGGACAATTCCTATCGCACTTATTCCCTTCGACTAGCCACAGCCATCATAACCCAAAATATGCCCATTTGACCCCATTTACGAAGGTCGTAGTAACACAAATCAAAGTTAATCTGAAACTGTGCTATCTTAGGTGAATAGTCTTTAGTCAAAAGAATCGACTCATTAGAATACTATAGTAGCTCTCGCCACGACCAGGCTATATAAATTGCCAGAACTCTATAAGCGGTCATAAGGCCTGACAAGGTGTTCTTAACAATCTGCCTATGTGATCGACTAGTCATCTCACATGACTGTATGGCACTTGAACTTGCCATCAATCGCATCACACTCTAGTCACTTCGAGACGTCACCTCATACAAATGACTATGGGCGAATACAATGCTAATCCGTGTTCACTTTAACGGGGTTCAATTGTCTCTACAACCCGTTTGGATGTAACAAAGTATAATAAAAGAGTTTTAAAGTAAAACTCGAACGACAAATGCGATTATCACATATGAATAGTCAATGCCTGATTACTATTTCATATTCTATAATCTAATTTGATCTTGTACGTAGTTGTTCATTTCAATTCAATTGAAATGACATGACTCATCATGTTTAGCCTTTGAGAAGGCTTTGGTTAGTAGGTTTTATCAATTTCTTGTACCTTACTCAACCTTACTACATACTCGTTTTCCTTTGTAATGTATACATTTGCACTACAAAACTTTCTGAGTACGTGTCGAAATCCAATCAAGACATAGGCCCTCTAGCCTAAGAATAGCTCCCACTGTTTTCATAGTGTGCGGGACTCATCCTTCTTGCACATCTCATGATTGCAAGTGTACTCAATTTCCGTTATAAATATCTCTCATTGTTCTTTATTGCCTAGAACGATTCTAGAAAATCTACTTCTTAATTAACATTGCCACAATGGTATCTTAACCATCCTAATATGTTTTTATTATGGTTTTGTCGGAAACCATGCGCAATCTCAATTGTCAATTGTCACTTGTGTAACACCCTTACACAATATTGCATCATAAACACTTTGCTTTACTTCTTTAATGCTTCGCAAGATTTAAGGGTAATCTTTACAACTTACTTGGTAAAGATTACTTAAATTCGATTTTTGAAAACAATTCATCATACTCAAAGCATATGAAGTGTTATACATCATTTCTTTTTAATTGATTCGGCAGCGGAAGCAAATGAAATCAATCAAATATGTTCAATTTAATTGAACTAGTCATGAATCTTATCAACATAAGACTCCTTCATCGGCGCTAATATCATGTGGATTTATCTTCATAAATCCGGATATTCAAGATGTATTATAATACTCCAAAAGTCTTAAATCATTCTCAATGATCAATATGTCATCCACATATCGGACTAATTAAAAATTCCGTAACTCGCACTAAACTCCATGTATAAACACAACTTCTCGACTTATCGAGAAATGTTTTATCACATGATCAAAATGTTGATTCTAACTCATTGATGTCCTACTTAAGATCCTCTCTTAAGTTTCATATTATCTTAGGATTGCAAGAATCTATAAAACTTATGACATGTATTGAATACATTGCTTCTATCAAGAAGTGGGTTTTAGATTCACTTGTCAGTGTATTTCATAACCTTATAATGAAACACAATCCCTAAGAAGATCCAAATAGACTTAAGCATTTCAATTAGTGCAAAACCCTTTGCAACTAATCTTGCTATGAAATATCTCTTTATTAGTGCAAAACCCTTTTTCACTAATCAAGCCCTTTTGTTTCAGATTTTCATGGCTCTAAGCCTTGTATTGAGTTGTGACTTAAACACTCTTATGTAAGTCATATGTTCATTACTTTCTAGAAGTAATCAACTTGAATCAACCAATTTCTTTTGTAAGTTATAAGCTCTTTACTTTCTTAAAAGTAGCATGAATTCATCATTTTTAACAAGTGACGAATTTAACCTCCTAGGTTTTAAAGAAACAATATTTTACACAAAACGTCTCATGTAGCCAAGAAAGACCAGTTTCTTGTGACATAACATTCTCTGTGGCATTCTTTGTGGCTCTTGAATAATTTCTCCCACTCTGTCTTCTAAAATAAACTTGTATTTTAGAAAGACAGCTTCACGAGCCGCAAACTTGTCGTACTCGTGATAATTGAAGAGGGAAAAATGAGCATTTGTTTCTTGTGAAAACTTACAAACATGGTACCCTTACCATTTCATATCTCATATGATTCGATTTAGTGGAAAAATAATTTAGACAAAATGATAAAATCCCCAAAAGGATCAAGTAACTCAAAATAACTTGATCGAAGTCCAAACCTTATCGAATAGCGTTTGAATTCTTATCCAATCATACATTATCCCATAATGCGTGTTAAGAGAGATTAATTTGTGATACTATATCACAAATCATTTGGCTTATATCAAAGTCTTCACTTTGATAATCCCATCACGACTAAATCGTGATTCCTTGAACTCTTTGAAATTCTTCAAAGATTTCTCTATTTACCTTATTAAGTGAACATATTAGTGTCAACTTAAATCGTTGGTAAAAGATAATGATCAACCTATTTTGGATAGATGATTTACAACCTCGATCTCCTTTTCAACCAAAAGGCATGAGACATCTTGCTTTGAATACAAGATACACATATACCATTAACAATCTAATGGTTTCAAGAGTACTCGATAACTCTTTACGTTCATCATTCCAAAATTTAAGGTTTAATCTTGGGTTACCAATTTGAATCTTACATCATCTACATGATATATCATTCTAGTTTGTTTTAGAATATAATCACCTTGATAATGGGCTAGCCATACATCAAATCGTGGTGTATAGGGTCACAAAAGTGAAAACCCTTTTTGTATCTTAACAAGTTTATATTCTTATTTAGAGTTTATGCACTTAATAGTCACAATTAAGTACAACTTTAAATCCAAAAACTAGATTGAGTACACAATTACTCTATCTCTCGACATTATTGTTGCTAGTCGTCATATTCTAATCATCCTATGTATCAAGTACAATGATGAAAACCTCCACCGGTTTCTAATATTGACGAAGTAATACTAGCAAAATTTATGTTTAATCAAATAAACATTTAACGAAGAAGGTCCCATTAGATGTCCCACAACTAACTTGTTGATTCTTCAATAATTTGGGGTAGTTTCCTTTCCCGTGTCTAACATTTAAGACAATGGAAACTTAATTGGTCGGGATTGATAGGTTTAGTATCGTCATTCCTCAATGACTTTACTTTTAACATTACCTTGTATCAATTCCATTGTTATCTTTACTTCTTGAACCTCGTCCTCATCTTAACGGTTTAAGAGAATGCTCCCACTCATTTCAGTGAGTCTTTGCTTTGAGAAGCAAAATTGAATTCATGAAGATTACTCTTCATTTGTTCGTTTTAGTCTTAAAACTTTCATTGAAGTGGTTGCGTTATTTTGGTCAATTACGAATTCTTGACAAAACTAATTACCAAAACAATTTATCGCTTCAAGGTACTTAATTCATTTAAGTACATGAAAAACAATCCATTGTAAGTAGATATGTTAGTCAAGAATCAAAAACCTGTTTGATAATGACTAACTTTAATCTATACTCTTTACAAGAGATCCTTAGCAATGGTTCATATGAGGTTTTAGAAGCAAATTCATATTGTCTTTAGTTACGATGTTTTAATGGAGTTTTGAATCGAAATGATATCGTATATGAATTGTGGTAAAGAAATAGAACAATATAAAAACGGAATAGTGGAAAACTTGACATTTATCGTTTTATTAATACTTGAAAAACAAGTATAGCATTTACATAGTGACCTCTACCCAACTATGATAAATGATTCCAAGACCCAAATTCATATTGACTTAGGCACGGTGGGGCCGATACATCCTTTATCAATATAACTCGGTGGATTAACGTTTAATCGATTCTACTTTTAGAACTCTTGGTCGATAATATTACATTAACATTTATCTTTAGCCTAAAACACATCCGACAAGGGCACGGTGGGGCCGATACATCCCTTATCAAAAACTTTTGTTGAGTTCAATCCAAATTTCGAATAAATGTGTCCATGATCCAAACCCACATTAACTTGGGCACGGTGTGGCCGATACATACCTTATCAACATGAATTCGGTGGATAGACATTTATCACCCACTTCCCCTACGTAACAAGGTTTGTACCCCGGTGGGGCCGAGCTCACTCCCTCGCGAAATAGGTTTTCATGGTTTCTACTATTTGGTAAGGCTAAGTCTCAATTGTTTATTTTAGCGAGAGGTCATGTCAATTTATTATCTATCACGTGTTAAGTGAACTAAAGCGGTGAACTACGATAATTTTAATTGACACGGTCGATGAACTCGATAAAATAGGATGCATGTTTTAGTTATGGCGATTTAGCGATGCATGCGACATAAAATAAAATGCAAGCATAAAAATAAATAAATCCTAGTATGGCCTTTCCTAAAATAGAAAAACTATTTAACTATTACATATTCGGAAACCAACTCCATTGGTCCCTTGAACTTCGGTTGTGGCACGCATCTCGAGGTAACACCGTCTTTATGTATCGCCATTCTTGAAGAAATCCGTCTTTGGGAACTTCGGAATGAATAAAATTACATAATAAATTACATAATTTCCTATTATACATTTGTAACAAAAATAAAATAAATCTATTAAATTACAAAACGGTGATACGAGATCACAATAAAAATTACAACCGAATCGATATTCCCATACATTTCGGGAAATACCAATTAAAATCTAAGGCCATACTAAGTAAAAATTACATAATTCAAAATTACATAAATTAAAATTATGACAATCATAAAGAAAAATGCATCATTATAATATGTATGAACATGCTCAATTTTATGCTAAATCGCCTTTAATTAGCCAATATCGTATATTACTCGGTTTTTACGGATTTGCGTGATTTCAACATTTTATAATCACAAAAATTACATAAATCCATATTTATGCATAAGTTAAGTAACCTAACCTCTTAGGACTCAAAATTTAGTCTTCACTAATAATTTGACCATAATTAACCCATATTTTATAAAATTGTTCATAAATGGACCAAAAATTACAAAAATAAGCTATAACCTTCAAATAAATCACAAAATTTCAAATAAATTCAAAATTTGAAATTTAAACTCATGAAAATTCTGGAAAAATACCATGACACTCATAATGTTCAAATACTTAGGTTAAAAATTTCGAAATTTTTCCGGAAAAACAATGTTGCGGTTTATCGGTTTTACTAAAATAATCATAAAAATAAGGAAAAATTATATTCATTAACTTTTCAATTTTAGATATTGAAAAAGACAATAAAAAGCAACATTAGACGTTTTTCCTAAGTCATAGATTATGTTTTATTAATTTTTCACTAATAATGTCACTATTTATGCTATTTTTCTTCAAAAATCCATAAATCATGCAAAAATACTTCTTTATAGCCAATTATTTTACACACATCTTGTAAAATTGCATGTGACAACATATTAATTTTCTATGACCAGATTCGAAATTTAACTCATATTAACCTATTTTTCACTTAAATCCGAATTTAATAATGAAAACTCCAATTTTCGAGCATAAAAACTCATAAAATTATGACAATTTCCAGATCATCTAAAAATAATATATGTGAAAACATATCCAAAAACCACTGGAAAATTCGAAGTTTAGCTAATTTTCGTGCAGAAATGACATTTTTACTCATAAAATCACATTTAAATGCCATTATTGTATTATATGAACAATAAAAATCCGTAAAATTAACCAAAATATCCTAAAACATTTTAGGACCAGAAATATTAACATGCATGGATTAATTTCGTGATATATCATAATAACACAAATTTTACAAGTTTTATTTGTTATTCTTATAACTCGGAAAAACTTTTAACCAATTTGCATGCAAACAACCGTGGCTCTTGATACCGATTGAAGGAAATGTAGATCTATATACATAAACATACTCATATATGTTATAAATTAATTTGTCATAAAATTAAATAAAGGTCTTATGCATGCAAACAAAGTAGCAAAATAAAGAAGAAATCACCCTTACATTGTAATTTCGGTTCTTATGGGCACAAGTGAGTTCTCCTACTCACTTGTTCTTGACCTCTCCAAATGGAAGAACAAGGATTCAAATATAGAATCCCTCCCAAAAGCATATACCCAAGGAATACTCATAATAACTAATATTATTTAGATCTAGTAATAATATTAGTTTTACTATAAAAATTGACACAATATAAATTGTAATTTTACTCTTGAATATTTCGGTCAAGAGATGGAGTAATTTTTGTGAGTTTATTTCTCTAGAATTATCATAAATTGTAGAGAGTTTTTGATGAATTTTCTTACACTAGAAAATTGTATTGTGTATCACAAAAATGAATGAATAATTAGAGAGGAAAAATTGCTCTCTTTCTTTTGATAGGGCCGAAAAAGAGAAGAGAGAGGGGGTCTTGGGTAGGTAGCCCAATACCTTTTATTTTTGCTCTTCTCAAAAGCATAGGTGTGCATTGCTACTCCTTTAGGTATAATTATTGTGTTTTCCACTCAAGATAAAAACACAATGTATATCATATACTCCCTCCATTATTTCGGCATATACAACATAAAATGGATGCTCCATTTTATTTTGTCATTTGTCAATTGTAACATAAGTGACATGTTACTTGACATATGAAATTGTAATGTATTTTTAACATATTAAAAATCAACATACTCATAAAATATGTCATTTACAAAATCGACTAGTAATTCGTAATTACTTGTACCAAAAGTTTCCAAATTATAAACTACAACATTCTGTATTTATAATAATTTATTCATTTCGTTTCAATTGTTTCTGTAAACAATAATTGCATCTAAGTAATAAAACAATTCGATTACTTAGACCGTGTCTTATTTAATCATATTTACAATAAGATACGTAAATTATACTCACAAAATTATCCGTCAATTTTAAGCAATTTAATTAACTCGTATCGGTATACGATTAATTAAATAATCAATTAAGAGTATTTCCCTATAGGTATGACCTAAGGGGATCAATCGATCACCACCGTCGCACGACGACAAATGTCAAACTCTAGTCAACCAATCATTACCGATATGTGTGGACCAGTTGACTGTAAAATATTACATCCCACATGTATTCTTAAAATGAGATTTAATAATGATATTTAAATCATGTGATCGCACCATTGTTGAGGACACATTTCCCAACATATACTTTTGAGAGAGGTTCTATTTTGGACCTTTTGTTCATCCATTATAAGGAAGCTCAAGAATTAACAAGAAGGAGATCTTGTTGGTGCCCTTATATCCGAAATCCCAAAGTAAGAAAGACGATTTGTTCTCTTATCTTGTTGTAGTTTGCATGCATAAGATCTAACATTTATTTTATGACTAAATAAATTATTTCATATATGAATATGTAAATTAATGAGATTAATGTTTTCTAACAGAAAGACGGTGTATACACGGTCAAATCGGCATATTAGCGTTTGGCAGGGGAGAAGGGTGAGCTTGACCTTGGAGGTGCATCAGATTGAGAAAGGAAGAAGTGGCTTTGGAATAAGCTCTGGAAAATCCCGGTTTGGCCACGAGTGAAGCTCTTCTTTTGGCAGTTGTGCAGCGAAGCGTTGGCAACTAGAGCGAGCATCGCAACTCGAGTTCGAGGTGAGTGTGGCTTTTGTTCCTTTTGTAATTCGAATTTAGAGTCAAGTCTTCATATTTTTTGCGATTGTGGCTTTGCTAAACGGGTTTGGGATGGCCTAGGGTTTGAGGATGATGAGGTGGAAGGGGGTGAAGGTGTGAGAGATTGGGTGGAATCAAGATGGAGGGAGATGGGGAGCTGGGAGCATGCCTTGTTTATGTTGGGGTGTTGGGCGTTGTGGGAGCACCACAACAAGGTTGTCTTTGACAATAGGGAGGCGTATCCTCGAAGTGTGACTAGGAGGGCAACTGATGTGATGGAGGAAATTAAGAGTGGCAGCTTCTTTAGATACCCAGTATCTGTTGAGTCTCCAACAAACACCCGATGATTATCGGACTACAACATGCTTATGAGTCGCAGCGTTTGATCGACAGTTTGTGTACAACTATACGTCGAAAAACTTAAAACGATTTCGAAAATAAAACATTTCAAAACTTTTCAAAAGTACCCGGAGTATTTAATACATGATGACGGGGTCACAATGACACTAATTAGAGTCAAAACCGACACCGGACCAATAACCGACTCAAAATTCAAATCCCGACTCCAACAACGAGTCAAACCGAGTCAAACACAAAAAAAACAAACTTTTCAAAATACTTCCATGTTAAGGTTTCCAGGAATCCTCAATGGTCAAGTACAAATCAAGTTCTTCCAAATCCTAAGATAGAACAAATCATGATTACACTTGTGTGATAACGATAAGACAACCGAAGACGCGCGAAATGGCTCACACCTATTTGAGCAGCCCATGCGGCCACGTCGCTCAAAACACACATAACCACCCATTTTCCTATAAATACCCCTCAAATGCCACCATTTGAGAGTTACACAAGTGTCCGTCCCCTCTTGTCTCCCTTAAAATTCTAGACTCGACTTCTCAAGTCACCAACCGACACGTGTTTACGACCTACCGATCGTAAACACAGGCCCTACACATTGTTTGGTACCGTCATCGTGCATTAAACCACTTGACCGACCATCTCGACCACTACACCATCATTAAACTTAAAAAATACTCTTTTACTTGTTAAAACGGTTTTACAACCGAGTTTTCCGGCCAAACAAGTTGATACACTTTCGTCGGTTTCTCGTCTCAAGCCTAGCATGTAAGTATGAGGGTGTAAAAATATTCGTTTATCATGTTTTCACTTTTTTCATGACTATAACATGCTAAATCATGCATAACATGATCCAAACATGTGATGAATGAGCCAAAACCGGGTTTTTGGTTGAGGCTGGGCTGCTTATGTAGCATGCAGGCTCGCGCCTAAAGCCCCCCTCACCTTAAATCCAAACCGTTTTTGGTCTCTTCTTCTCTTTTATTTTTATTTCATATTTGTAATCGGTTTCTACCATTTCAAATCATTTTTATGACAAGTTTTTAACCATAAAACATTTTTCACCCTTGGTTCCTAATACCATGACGGTTTAATCTGTGTTTCGGTGGTAATATTTGGTTAATTACATTATAAAAGGTATTTTAAACCCTTTTATTTCATTTATTTACATTTTAAGGGGTATTTTAAAGCCTTTCTCATTTCTTTACATTTTCAAATATATTAGTCACCAACACAAAATCATCCTTGGTTACATACCATGTCGGATTTTAATCCGAGTATGATGATGAACGTTGACTAATTACAAAGAAATGAACTTAAAACAATTACTTCATAAATTTTCAAAACTATTCATGTCAAGCTTGCAAAACCGAATCCGACGTCGAATATTGTCAAAACAATGACGATTATTCAAGTCCCGTTCTTCAAATTAGCACAAAGCGGCCTAAACGGCCTTTTCAAATCAAGTCGGGTTTAAACACCCATTTTTCAACACATTTTAAAGACCTTTTCAATAGTCAGAAGACGTCTTCCATCGTCTGTTGACCTGTGCCTAAACAGGCCACTTATTTTTCTTTTTTTCAAACTAGGGCAGACTCATTTGCATCGCCAACAGGCTCGTGCCTCTTACGGCTACCTGATGCAGGATCTGTTCCTATTCCAATATTTATCCAGGACGATCCTGACTTCGATTAATCCGAATACAGGATGGATAATATGACTAATTTCCCTATTTTACACCATATTTGCAAATGCCTTACTATGATAAATGGATCACGTTATGCACCATAAACCTAATTCAGTAAATGGATGTTTAATTTCCGTCTTGCATGCAAATAAACAATAAATCCAACTTGACATCAAATACTTGATACTTGGATTAAACAAACCGACATAGAAAAATCACATGTTAGGTTCAAACTAGTGGATGCGCATTCATGCATTTACCCATTTTATCAATTTTTGCATTCAACCAACTAAGATCGATCAGTAGAGGCCGCTACCGCGGACGGGATTGGGTGTCCGATTAAAGGGCTTCCCAATACGTATCTTCACCTCTTACTTAGAAACTTTGGATAGTGGACGTCCTTATCCAGGGCGTACGAGAGTCATTCTAGAGATAGGATGCTAAAGAGGGACGATTCCTTATCTTTAGTAGCTATGTCAAACACCGTTTTTGCCTTGGTTGACCTAGGTATAAAGTGGATTCGAACGGGTTCCAAGCATCCCACAAATGCTTGGTGGCGACTCCGAACATCTCTACATCGTTTCGTGGCCTTCTCCGAGATAAAACCGACCGACCTAAAGCGATCCGGTCGAAATCATTCTTACGCCACCGAGCGTGGCTTTCAAAAGAGACCGACCTACTCCCAGGGATTGGCCTGGCGTGCACGTGGCCCATGTCCACAGATTAACGACTCCGCTGGGGATAACTAGGACACTTGTGTCTTTGTGATCCCTAGATGGTGAGACTCGAACGAGGTCTTGATTGAAATGCATTAATTGATATTAAGGTCATTAGTCGGTTTCCTTGTCCAGGCCCACAACCTAACCCTTTTCGGCCAGTTGGCTCGTCTCGTCGGCGTGAGTTTTCTCATCCCCACATTTTGAATACTGATTGAGCAAGCATACCGTTGACGATACACATTTCTGTTTCGTCAAAGAGCTTTCACCACCTTCGAGCACGAGGCTAGGGCACCCTCCTTACACATTTTGCTTGGATTGGTATCCCTCTCGAAAATCGGGGTTTGATTACTTGGTGTATAACCCATCTTTAATCCAAAACCCGTGTCAGCATTATGCATAATATAATGAAACTGCGAGTGCTTATGTGTTATGTGATCATAAGTCCTTCCGTGTCATTTTCAAACTTTCAAAAACACCCTTTCGCGCCGTTATAATGGCAATTTCAAAACCTCAGCCTTTCGTCGACCGTCGCATTTCAAACGACACGCCTTTCTAGGCCGTCGTAATAACGATTTTCAAACCCGGTTTTCTATAACCATTTCAACAAGCCTTTCTAGGCCGTCGTAATGACGATTTTCAAACCCATTTTTCTACAACCATTTCAACAAGCTTTTCTAGGCCGTCGTAATGACGATTTTCAAACCCGGTTTTCTACAACCATTTCAACACGCCTTTATAGGCCGTCATAATGACGATTTTCAAAACCGGTTTTCTACAACCATTTCAACACGCCTTTCAAGGCCGTTGTAATGACAATTTTCAAACCCGGTTTTTACAACTATTTCAAAACACCTTTTTTTACGCCGTTATAATCGCTGCATCAAGACACGGATTTTAACCCGTCTCGCGCCGACAATGGCTCTTTCAAAACCCGAGAAAGGCACACCCCCCTTTCTCGAAACATTTACAAGATCCCGAGGACCATAAACCGTCCCCGAGACCTTTTCAAACATTTCAAAACCCGATTTTCAAAATATACAATTTTGAATTTAAAAAAAAACCGTCTCTGGAAACAATACATTGTTTTCCGAGCCATTTCAAACTCAAACCGTCTTTTGAAAACAAACTTAAGACAACTCTTCAACTGACCGAATTTCGGAGATCCCTATTCTTCGGAAGCCGTCCATAAAGCGATAAACGAATCTTTTTGAAAATCTCTATTTTCAAAAACATCAGTCCACCATTCCAATTCCGCCTCGTGTCTATCGATTCGAAGCAAACATACTTATGGGTCTTTACTTATGAGTAGTATCACCACGAGACTCGTCCAACGATGTCACGCCACTACGTTGGACGCAAGTCAAAAAGTCTGGTCAACACCGTCACATTATAAATTGAGTCAGCACCGAGGTACCATACACGGTCATCCGCGTCTTGTTGAGTCTGATATTTGTCCCGTCCTTTGTGTTGTATGCGTTCAGTCTCGTGTCGGATTGAGATGTAATGTGAGCCGGTTTTTTGCCTCAGATCCATGGCCCCCCCGTCTTCAACTTCGTCCAACAACAACGGCAACAATAGAGATGTCATAACTGCCCAGCTAGCCAGTCTACTCACTTCTCTTAAGGTCACCATGGACCGTGTCGAGACCCGTATCGACACCCTGGAAAACAAGGAAACTGGAGAACACAACACTCTGCCTTTGACTGAAACTGAGAAAAGGCTCAAACTCTTGGAAGAACAACTCCTAGCTCGGGGTAACAACATCCACCTCGAAAACAATCGAAGATTCGAGCCCGTTGGGGATTAACTACCCGACAACTTTACATTAACTGATGTGCCCAAATTCTAGGGAGTGGAAGACCCACTCAGTCACATCCGAGCCTTCAAAGACTACATGGCCATAAAAGGGGTTAATTAAGAATTCTTCACCCGGATCTTTCCATCATCCCTGGAACCGATCCCTCACCAATGGTACTACTCCCTTGACCCGAAGAACCTCAGTACCCGGGACGAGGTTGCAGTTGAATTTGCTAGGCAATACGCTGACAATGTCGAGATTCAGGTCAACACCCGTACTCTGGAGGTCCTCACTCAAAATGATAAGGAGGCATTCACGGAATTCCTAAGCCGTTGGAGGAGAGTAAGCACTCAATTGGTCAACATGCAAATTGAGTCGACTTTGGTAGAGAAATTTTTCAACAATCTCCGCCCAGTGTATGCCAACTTACCGAGATACCAAAACATCAAGACATTCCAGGATCTTTCGAAGACGACCTCCGAAAGGGTGTGCTAGCCAAAACCACCGGTAGGGGCAACTAGGGATCTACATCAACTGGATCTCGCCCCTATGGTCAAACAAACAAAATTGACGAGGTCAACCTCCTCGAGACAACCGCGAAAAGAGCTGAGCGCCCTCAAAGAGTGTTCACCAACCTAGCGTCAACTTATGCAAGAGCCCTGAAAAGGCTTATGGACCAAGGAAAACTACAACCAATCGGACCAACTCCGGATCCGTCTGAGGCTAAGAAGACCCGTTTCTGGAATCCTAATGTCTACTGCCAATACCATCGAGGGAAAGGTCATGACACGGAAATCCCTTAGATTGCTCATGCCTTATCTTGCCAATTGATGATGAGGTGAATGCCCTGGAGAGGGATGTCTCGGACGGGGTATTCGTGTTCAGTGCCGCAACCATGCTTGCCTTGTTCCAACAAGTTGAGGAGGCTATAGCCAGTCTCTCAGAAAGGATTACTCGACTTGAGGACGCTTACCACCGAGTGATTTTCAATCCTCCAACACCGCGCCCGAGGGAGGGTCATACAAACACCCGAAACTACCCTCACCAGGAAGGATTGCTCCGGCAACCATTCTGGCACGTACCCCACAACAATCAACCCCACAAAAATCACCCTCACAAAAATTATCCTCACAAAAACTTCCCTCACAAAAACTACCCACCAAGGAATACACCTCCGAGGTACCCTCGAGATCCTGAAGTCAATGGTATCTGGAGAGACGACGCTGAGGATGTCTATGTGGTTCCGAGAAATGGGAAACATGCAAAAGAGATCGGTCATCTTACCCGGTTCGGACGCCCCTATCAAAACCCAAACAATTCAACAATCATTCCAACAATGAATGACCAGTTTGTCCCAGACGTGGATAGTCAACCAAGGGCTCCCGAAAATTCGATCCTCAAACAACTGCAAAAAGCAAAAGCAGAAATTTCAATTTGGCAACTGATTGCTACATCATTCGAGCGTCGGCAAGCTCTACTACAAGCCTTGGGAAGACTGACTGTTCTCTCTACCTCCTTCCCCGAAGAAGTGGTACCACACATGACAAGGGACGTCCCTGACTTGAGCAACCCGATCATTTTCTGTGATGAAGATATCCCTCCATTCGGAGCCAACCATAACTTGGCCCTATACATCACCGTGTAGTGCCTAAAAAAGAATGTGCCTATGGTTATAGTGGATGACGGATCCGTAGTTAAGGTCATTCCCCTCAAAAGGGCTCATAAATTGGGTATCAAAGAAGCTGATTTCATCCCAACCAATCAAGGGGTACGCGCTTATGACGGCACTCGTCGAAAAGTTGCGGGGCTTATCACCCTAACCGTTACAACCGACCTTTGGAAAGGCAAACCAGTTTTCAGGTAGTCGACATCGACACCTACTTCAACATGCTTCTGGGACGCCCCTGGATTCACACCGTCAAGGCGGTTACATCGACCCTTCATAAAAAAATCAGGGTCCCTTTCAACGGGAAGACAATCACAATACCCGCTTCCTGAATCAAAGCCGTCATGAAGAAGGGGATATCCCCCCAAGCCATTGAGGAGGACGACAGTGAAATGTGGGGATTCCAAGCTGTGAATGCCCTAACCGAAGAATCAACACCTTTCGATTGTGACCCGTTTGCCAACCTCACCGTCAACCGCATTCCAATGCGCCAGGGTTATTTCCCGGGTCTACCCCTGAATCCGCTGAAGAGCACCTTACCTCCTTTAAACAGGCTAAGGTCCCCAACATCCCCTTCGGGCTAGGCTATGAGCCTACCGATGAAGACATCCAAGAGATGAACCTCCTAGTACGGAAGCGCAAGAAGCACGGAGTTATTCTCTGTCCCTATCATCTAACCCTCAATGAATACTTTGTCCTCGTGGGAGAGAGCGAACTCTACCACGGCTTTCCTGAGCCGATCTATGATTCTGTGGCCAAGGTCGTACACCCGGGTGTAGAAGTCTTTCAAGACTGCTACTTCATCCCCGACAACACCAAAGCTGCATCAACCAAACCTGAGTCGACCTCGTGCCTCGACGGACAAGCTGTCACTCTCCTCTTCGGAGAAGACAACATTAAACACCTCGACTATGAGGACATCATTAACATCACTCTAAAGGACAACCATTTTGAACCCACCGCCTTAATCTCTGATACTGACCTAGAGAAAGCTGCACAAGGCTGGAGGAAAACTGTTAAGTGAACCAATCGTCAAGGTCGCATTCTCAAGATTACAAATGGAGAAGGCCCTATGTTCAAAGAGGGAGTTGAAGAAGAATCCGAGTCAGAGTCAGAGTCTGTCTTGGCTCCTAGCTTGTGATGTCCCATTCAGAGTCCCCTTCCCACTGTTTTATCACAAACTTGTGGCTGCTTCAGAGGCCGAGTCAACTAGGGTCATCCCCACCTCCTCTGCTGTGTCGCCTCTAAATGCCCATGAGATGTCTGTCCTATCCGAGCTTTTCGCTCAAGTTGACTTAATGAATGCTAAGTTTGCTTATGACTCATCTCAATTTAACTGCAATGCAATTCTGAACGACTATGAGGAATTTCACTTGAGTGACTATCCACCTCACCTAGCCAAAGAACTTGAAAACGGGAAACTAGGACCCCCATCATTGAGAAGAGCGAACCTATTAACGTACGGACCGACAACATACCTCAAGAACTTAGGATAGGGACAACCCTTGACCACTCGGAAAGACAACAATTGATTGACCTCCTAGTACAAGGATGTATTCGCCTGGTCCTACAGAGATATGCCTGGGATCGATAGGGAGATTGTGAAGCACAGGATACGCATTAAACCCGGAGCTAAACCCGTAAACCAAAAGTTACGCCGAATGCGCCCTGAATGGGCCTTGAAAATCAAGGAAGAAGTGGATAAACAGTTCAAGGTCGGGTTCATCCAAGTGTCTGAATACTCTGACTGGGTGGCCAATATCGTGCCTGTGCCCAAGAAAGATGGAAGAATTCAGGTTTGCATCGACTTCAGGGATCTGAACAAAGCAAGTCCAAAGGACGACTTCCCTTTACCACATGTTGACATCCTTGTAGACAATACCGCCGAGCACGCCCTCCTATCATTCATGGACGGGTATGCTAGGTCTAACCAGATCAAAATGGCTGAGGAAGACATGCACAAGACTGCATTCACTACACAGTGGGGTACATAATGCTACACGGTCATGCCTTTCCGCCTCATCAACGCCGGAGAAACCTATCAAAGAACCGCTACCACCCTCCTACATGATATGATGCACAAGGAGGTGGAGGTATATGTCGATGACATGATCGTCAAATCAAAATAACGGGACGTCGACATCAGCACCCTTCGGAAATTCTTCGCTCGTTTGCGGAAATACAACATGAGACTAAATCCTCAGAAATGCGCATTCGGGGTCACCTCCGGAAAGCTCTTGGGACATGTCGTACGCAAAAGAGGCATTGAGATTGATCCAACAAAAATCAAAGCCCTTCAACAAATGCCTCGGCCTAAGAACGAGAAAGAGATTCGAGGATTCCTCGGTCAAGTTCAATACATCAGCCGCTTCATAGCCAAGCTCACCATAATTTGTGAACCAATCTTCAAAAAGCTCCGCGCCTCCGATCACACCGATTGGGACGACGACTGTCAAAAGGCCTTCGACAGGATAAAGGAAATCCTATCCAAACCTCATGTCCTCATGCCACCTAAACAAGGAATTCCCTTATCCCTATACTTGATCGTCACCGACACAGCCATGGGAGCAATGCTAGCACAAACAGTCGACGGCGAAGAACGAGCCATCTACTATATCAGAAAAAATTTCATCGAGTATGAGATAAGATACACCCAATTGGAAAAGACATGCCTTGCCCTAGCATGGTCAACAAAGAAGCTGCGGCTACATGCTCACCTACACAGTTCACATATACTCCAGGATGGACCCAGTCAAATACTTCTTCGAAAAACCCGTACTAAACGGAAGGCTGTCTAGATGGACACTCATGCTATCCGAATTTGATCTCAAGTTCGTACCCCTCAAGGTTAGCAAGGGATACGTGTAATTTATATATACTTTTTTAGCCTCTTATTGTACGCATTTCTATGCTTTTTGTATCGCTTTGTATTGCAAAATGCCCCGAATTGGCTACTTTGGTTTGTTTTGTCTTAATTGCAGAAATGGACCTGAAAGTGGTGAAACCGCGCATTATTCATCTAATTTAGCATGCATTATAAGGAGACGGAGTTGTTAGAGCAATAGTCGTAAATCGGGATGCATGAAGGGAGGTCAATGGAAGCTGCCAAGACGAGTTGAGAGCTGATGCATTGGATTTCCACTCGATCGAGATGTTATGGAGTTCAATCAAGTGGTTTGGCAGGAACTGAGGGTGGATCGAGTTGTTCTATATACTCGATCGAAATGAGCTTTTATAGACTTACTTGATCGAGAGCCTAAAGTGCTCGATTGAGAAGATTTGCTAGAGAAGACCTCGATCGAGTAGTCTGAAAGTACTCGATCGAGTGGATTGCTATGTTACACGGGTTTTAGTAATCCGTAATAGATTTATTTTTATTAATTTTCGCTCCCCTGTATAAGGGAGTCGTAATTAGGTCATTAAACATCTTGACACACACTTCTACACTTCTAAACTTTGCTTAATTGCGTTCTTTGCTCTCTTTTGACTGCTGAAAATTTTCTACCCCTTTTTTCTCGGATTTGGATTGTAATCATTCTTTTCTCTTTAATCTAAATATTGTTTGCTCTCGTTAATTGTTCCTTTATACTTGTTTATGCTTTATCATCATTCCTTTATCATGTCTCTAATTAGTATGCTCTTTGTTGTTATTGTTTACCGCCCTAAGAACATGAGTAGCTAATCTCCCTATGTTAGGATTAGGGGATCCATGGTAGAATTGTGACGATTTACACGTGAGAATCTGTGACCGTAGCAATATAACTGTAACATATTTAGTTGAGTGCACGCTTCTAAATAATATTAATTTGGTTAACTTTGTTCCTGGATCGGAAGATTGGAATAAACAGACCTGCTATGAACAGTAGACTACCCTAATGAGGACAGAAGTTAAGTTAGTTGAAATATAGGGTGGATAACGGACCGGAAAGACCTTTCCCTTGTCCTTCTCACAGTAGATTGTCTAGGCTATTTGCAACTGAGTCGATAAACTGCCATGGTGAACTGAAACCCTGACATACCTCTCTTATCTGATCACTTTTATCTCATTTTCTCACTTTATTGCCCTTACTTTACTTCTCTTTACCTTTAATCCTTAGTAGTTTGGAAAACCAATTTAAAACCCCCCATTTGTGACTTAGATAGACGGACTTTCAGATAGATATCTTGCCTCCCTGTGGAGATCGACCCTACTTATCACTAGCTTATGTTAGTATATTTAGGTATTTATTTTTGGTACATAACGACCATATCAAATTTTGACGCCGTTGCCAGGGAGGCAATAGCCCTGTCTGTCTGTGTTGTTTCGTTTATTTCTTTCCGTCTCAGGGAATTTTTATTCCTTGAGACAGTTCTCACTTATATCTTTCAGTGTTGTGTATGCCCAGGTCAAACAAGTCATAATTAGTTCCTGCTGATCCTGAGCCAGAGAGATCCTTTCGGCATAGACTAAGACTACAAAGGAAGATTAAAAAGGAAGACTTGAGTACTTTTGAACCCGAGCTACAACATTTTCTGTTTGTAGAAGATCTGTCTTGTGAAGAAGACAACTCAGTTTATGCTATAAAGACATTAAAGATGGCTAATATTGCGAGTCACTTAGAGCCCACAGTTGCCTCAATCCCTAAAGGTTTCAGTCTTGCAACCGAGGATGGTAATACTTTTGACATTAGACCGTCCTACATTAATCCGGTCGAACGAAAGCTGTACCGGGGTGTGGCGGGTGAAGATCCGCGAAAACATATAGAAGTCTTTACTGACTATTGCTCTACCATTCCCGCCACTAAGGGAGTGACCCAGGATAAGATAAAGGAAGTCTTGTTTCTTTTTTCTCTGACCGACGGAGCCCGTGAATGGCTCACTGATCTTGATCGTACTGCGGCCGGTATTACTGACTGGGAGAGCTTGGCCCTTGCTTTTTATAAAAGGTATTTTCATCCACAACGAACTAAGCAAATGAGAGGGAAAATCACAAGTTTTAAGCAGACACCTGATGAGAACTTGTACGAAGCTTGGTGCCGTTTTAAGAAGCTGGTGAGGTCTCTTCCTCATCATGGTTTTGATAAGTGGTTTTTATGCAACCAGTTCTACATTGGGTCGTATGATGACCACCGTGCCATATTGACGCCTCATCTAATGGGCGATTTTAAAAGAACAATGACGATGATAAGGGATGGGGTATCATTGAAGAAATGGCGACCCATTGTGCTGAGTATAGGAACCCGAGAGGAGGTATTCGTACTGTCTCTTAAGTAGATAGTGCAGTTGTGGCTCAGCTGGAAGCCATGAATGCCCGTTTTGACAAGTTAGAGATGCAAGCTGCTGGTGACCAACAGACGGTTCACTTGTTGACTAGACAAGAAGCCGTTACTTGTGAGAGATGTGGGAGTAATGACGGTCACACTGCTGTTGACTGTCTAACAAAGAAGGAGAAAGTCCTTGCCTTTCAGCAATATAGGCAAGGAGCAGGTTCCTATTACAATAATCAGAGTGGAGTCCATCCCAACTTGAGATGGACTAGTCAGAATGTGTTTAATCCTACTCCTCCTCCGCAGCAGCAACAAGCTTATGTTCTCCCTCACAAAGCTCAACAAGGCTTTTAAAAGCCTCCATCGTTTCCACCACCGTATCAAGGAGCTTCCTCTAGTGGAGTTAGTGAGTTGGCTGAGTTTAAGTCGATGATCCAATCATTGACTAAGCAGATGCAGATGAGTGACAAAAAAAAGCATCAATTTAGTCACTCGAAACCGAAGTTGCTCAACTGGCCGCTAACCAATCCACGATAAAGCCGGATCATTTACCGTCTAAATCTGAGAAGAATCCACACGAGACGATAAACCTGATTAACTTGCGCAGTGGTCTTTCTTATGAAGGACCCAAAATGTCAACTGTTGAGGACATATCAGACCCGGAGGATGTCGTTGCTGATGGTGAACAGTCGTCCATTGACGAAATTATGCTTAATCCGAAGAAAATACTCGATCGACTGATTTCTGAAGGTCGATCGAGTAGAATTGCTGAAGATAATGATCGATCGAGTGAAATTATGGGTCGATCGAGTAAAGTTGATAATCAAGGTTTCGATCGAGAGGGAGAAATTACTCGATCGAGTGAAAATTCTGGGAAAAGTGTTTGATCGAGTGAAATCTTCGCTCGATCGAACAATGCTGATAATGAAGGATTCAATCGAGAGGTTGAAGGTGCTCGATCGAGTGAAAAGGTTGCTGAAAGACCTTGATCGAGGGGTGAAAGAGATTGATCGAACAAGAACGAGTTTAAACCTGTCGAGACATTGGAAGAAAGGAATAAAGGGCTTGAAATTCCAATCATGGTGCCCTTTCCAAGGCGATTGCAGAACAACAAGGCTAACCAACAGTTTGGAAAATTTGCTGAGCTCCTGAAAATCCTTCACGTCAATGTTCTCTTCGCCGAATTGCTTACCCATGTACCCTCTTACATGAAATTCATGAATGAAATTTTATCATGTAAGAGACATATAAATGACCATGAAACGATAGCTTTGACTGAAGTAGGGACTGCCTTAGTTCATAATAAGACACCACCTAAACAATCAGACCCGAGTAGCTTTTGAATTCCTTGTCATATAGGGACCCATTTGATTGACAACGCGCTATGCGATCTAGGAGCTAGCGTGAGTGTTTTACCTTTGTCTCTCGCTAAGAGACTCGGTTTGACCAAGTTTAATTGTATTAATATGACCGTTCAGATGGCCGACCGTAGTATATCACGACCACTAGGAGTAATAGAGGACATACCTATCAAGATCAGGAGATTCTTCATTCCCGAAGACTTTGTGGTATTAGACATCCCCGAGGACACTAACACCCTTATTATTTTAGGGCGACCATTTTTGTTTACTGCTCGTGGAGTAATTGACGTCGGGGGAAAGACCCTTACATTTCAGGTACGAGAAGAGGAGTTGATATTTCATCAGTCCAAATCTCGTGGGGCTCCCATGCAAGTTCAACCTTGCAATGCTCTACCCTCTATTGACTCAGATACAGACACTCCAGCTGAGAGTATTGAATATTGTGCTGCTATTGTAACCCCTCCGCCTCAGACTGAGAGCGAAAAGGTGGACCATTCTATTGTTTTCCTTGCTGCAGGTACATAAGAGTGGATGCTGGAGATGCCGACGGTCAAAGTACAGTTAAAGTCAGTCAAAGTAATGGAGATGCCAATGTCGATGGGAATGTCAAGAGGAAGAAGAAGGTTAGGGAGTTTGTGGATGCCAACTATTCTCCTTTCATCAGTTTGAGTTCAAACTCGTGGCGATCGAAGAGGACAGTCCGAGATGCTGAAGGGACCTCCTCCAGTCAGAAGCCCTCTTGTGGGCTACTACAATTTTTGGACGATAAGCGGAGAACGCGCCGTTGTATTAATTCGTAATTTTGAATTTCCATTAAGACTTTTTCATTGTGTTTCTAGACTTTTAGACAATAGCTTAGTTAGTTTTTAGCAAAAACCGAATATAAACTGCATGTTTTTGCGATTTGGTATTTGTGGGAATTGTTTTGCGTGTTTCTATGCAGGTTTGGGGAAGATATGTTGCATTGGGACGTGTTCCATAGGAAAACACCTCGATCAAGTACTTTTGGTACTCGATTGAGAGGATTGCCCAGCAAAAGAACTCGATCGAGTGGTTTCAGACACTCGATCAAAATGTCAAAAAAGAGGAATTCTCGATCGAGTGGATTTTTGTTCGATCGAGCAAAGTGGATGCCCGATTCCCCGATCGAGTGGTTTCAAATCACTCGATCGAGTGACTACGCTTATTATACGCAGGGAGTTATTCTTTTAACTTCTATTTTCACTCTAATTTCACTCTTATTATTGCCTTCCTCTTTGTGCGACTAACCTTGCGAAAAAACGCCCAAATTTCTCCTTTAATCTTCCCTATTGCCAAATCAATCACCCACATTATTTTCCTTGTGCCTATTTCGACATTAGCCCCCTAATTTCCCCTTAAATTCGTCTTTGTTGCTTTTAATTCGGGTAATTAGGGTTTTGTTCGGGTTTTGCTCAAATCGGATTGTTTCTCGCGATTTTTGTCGATTTCTTGCTTATTCTTGTGGGTTACTAATCAAGTAAGTGATTCCCTTTAATATTTTGTTGTTTAATAGTTGTTTCGACCTGATTAAGTGATTAGGGTTCGAATTTTTCGACTTTTTCGAAGTAATTAGGTGAATTCGTGTGTATTTGATTAATTGGTTAGTTTTTACTCTTACTTGATTGATTAGAATGGATAATAACACATTACCTTCGACTAGTTCGACTATTGCCCCATCCTTAACTGAGACGGTGGTCCCTGCTGTTACCACCGTCACCTATACTACTAGTACTGTTGTTTCTACTGCTGCCTCTACTAGTACTGCTGCTGCCACTTCTGTTACTGCTGATACTATCTCTTCTACGGTTACGACCCCTACTGCGTCGTCACCAGCTGTCACAGCTGCTTTCCGGGCTGCCCTAGTACCTCACCCAGCTACTAGATGGGCTTGTTCTTCAAGTACTGGAGGGCGTGGACGGGGCCGAGGACGAAGCACACCTGCTGCTGGACGTGTCATGTTCCGTGCCGATGAGTCTCTTGACCCACATCCTGACTACCCAGAGGTACGTTTTGTTAATGCATTTCATCGTACCCGTTTCTTTGACCTAGAGAGCTGTGACTTTGCTTTGACTAAATTTTTTTGTCGGAAATCACTTGAGAAGTTAGGAATTTACGAGCCTGTAGTTTAGATTTTGAATGGGGCGGGGATGTCTGGACTGATCACTATGAGTGCCATGACCTATAAGGAGATGACTCTTGAGTTTTTCAGCTCCTTTACTTTTTCTCCTGCTGCCTACGCCACTGACCGAGACAGCTCTTGTGTCTCCTTCCGGTTGTTTAACTGGACCACGACCTGGACCCTAGCTGATTTTGGTAGTAGGTTAGGACTGTCCTCCCACGGTGAGTCGAACCCTCCTAGGAAGGTCCTACATATTCTTTGGAGGACTTTGGCACAACCACCTTTTGAGGACCGTAGGCTCGCTCATATCCACCTCCCCTCGGCCCATTACTTTTTGCGTCTCACTGGTAGGACGATTTTTGGCCGTAAAGAGCCCAACAACATTAATAATGTTGAGTTGTCTATTATTGGGGGCTATCTGAACATTGATAGCGAGGGCTCCTTTGTTCTTAACATTGCTTATTTGACTGCTCAGTATTTTAACACTGTTGGGAAGAAGAAGTCGGGCACCATTGTCTGCCGTGGCATAGCCACCTTCCTTTCCCGTTCTATCTTCCCTGACTTCCCTCGTGACCTGGCACATGTAGATACTGCTAGGTACCTATATCTCTCTACCATGCTGTCTATGTTTTGGCTAGCTTCTGACCAGCGGACTTAGAAGATTTGTGATTCCTTGTCAGAGACCTTACCTTGCACCACCCTACCCCGTCTTGTCCCTTTACCTACTGTTATGAGTATGATACCTCCACCTTTGCCCTTCTACCACCTTCCACTTGCTCCACCTCCTACTATTTCCGCTTCTAAGAAGCGGAAGCGACCTGAGACTGGACATGGATTCACACAGACCACTGAGGTTGGGCAGTCTTCGACTCCCACGCCTCAACCGATCCCTATTCCCACTCCTACCCCTACACCGCTGGTCTATCCGGATAATTTTATTCCTCCTCCACCTTTGGAGGCGTTCGAGGTCTTTGACCAAGGGCGCCATGACAGTTTGCTTCTCGAGTTGCTTACCAGAAAGGCTCGTATGGAGCGGGACATTGCACTTACCTTGTTCCCTCTATACGAGTATCCCATGAGACGAGGACGCCCCGTTCCTGAATGCTGGCCACACCCTTCGTTCTACTGGTACTCGGAGGAGGGGTACCCACA
Organism: Silene latifolia; assembly: GCF_048544455.1. Lineage (NCBI taxonomy): Eukaryota > Viridiplantae > Streptophyta > Magnoliopsida > Caryophyllales > Caryophyllaceae > Silene > Silene latifolia. The sequence goes on from NC_133536.1 coordinate 34,874,775, forward strand.
GCTAGCCAGCGAGGCGGATACAGCTGAGGAGAAGGATGAGAGAGTCCAAGCCGAGAATGGGAGGAGGAGAGCGCAGAAGCAGGATCCCGTCTATACGGTGGTGGGAGAGGAGGAGGAGACTGATGACGAGTAGCTACTGGTCTACTCACTTCCACAGTTTTCTGGCTGGTTTGGGGAAGTTCGTCATTTTGTATGTATTTCTTGCTCTTTTCTTTATTTTTGTCTCCTTTTTATTTATTGTTTTTCATTCAATTATCGGTTGTATTTACCCCTTTCCCATCATATATCTGCTGGTGTATGCTGGAGGACAATGAGGGCATTGTCCGTTTTGGTTTGGGGAGGGTATTGCATCCTTTGAGTCTGCATTTTGCATTTGTTTTTGCATTCACGTTTACTTTTCTGTTTGCATTTTATTTATTTTCAAAAAATCATCAAAAATCCAAAAAAAAAATAGAAAATTTCAAAAAATTCAAAAATATTCGCGTTTTATTTTGCATATAGGATGAGTCGAAACGGTAGATTTCCATGATGAAATTTAACTTTAAGTTGTCATATCACTTAAACCTTGCATCTAATTAGCAGTTATTAGTTTAGTCATACGCTTATCTACGAGTTAATGTTGAAAATATAGCTGACTGTGTAGACTTGACCTGATAAATTGGCAACCTACTTTACTATTTCTGAGTTTTAGAGCCATTTAACTGGTGACATTCATGACCGGTTCATGTAGGAATTGAAAGTAGTACTCCTTGCATAACATGTTCATCATTTTTGCACTTTTATGAAATTCGATTGCTTGTCACTTGCATACATGCGGGTTTGTGGTCGGTGTCACATGTAGGGAGGTGCTTACCCATTTAGCTCCACTTTAGCCAAATATAGCCTTTTTTGACCCATTAGCTACACCCAAATTTAGCATGCCAGTCAAGCTAGTTTAGTGTGACTTTTGTGGTATGTTTATCATTGTTGCGAGTTTGGCTCGTTCATATTTGTACGAAGTTGGTGGGAAAAGAAAGAATGCGGAAAGAAAAAGAATGAAAAGAAACGTGGAAAAAGAAAAAAAATGAAAAACGTGATCACAGGAAGAAAAAGAAAGAAATAAAAAAAGGAAAAAAGAAGAATTTGAAATAGAAATTAGACCGTATTAAAAAAGGGAAGTTTGTGACGGTTCTACTACTTTGTTCTTATTTATATCTTTTTGAGGAGATAGTGTATTGGGTAGTGAGTTTTGTGCCAAAGAAGGGCACTTGTGCTTTATTTTCTAGACAGCTAAGAATTGGATAGTCTTAAATGGTCCTGTTTAGGTGCTAGCTTGACGCTTTACCTCCGCATTTCCATAATTTGTTTTGCCTTTTCTTACTTGTTACCTCACTTTCCCATATCTTTTGAAAGCCCTCGGTTGTGACGGACATTGTTGGTTGGAATGTATGTATGGTACTTGAATCGTCTATCATTTTTGTTGCATGCATGTTATGTAGGTCGCAGTTTAGGTGAATGACTGTCTTCTCTTTCTCTCTTACATATATACTTTCACCCTTTGCTTCATGAGAGAAGAGTGACCCGTGAGAGTCCGGTTTTGATGTCCTTGCAAGGTCGACAGGTCAGCTTATTTATAAACATCATACAACTCGTTTGCGTATTGACTACTGTAGCTGTAACTGTTAATTTTTGATTTCATTAAATGGTTTAAGTGGACAAGTTATATCTAGCTCTGAGTTTTCATATCCATTCCATTAGTTTGTATTTAGTTTACTCGAGGACGAGTAAAGGTTTGGTTTGGGGAGATTTGATACGTGCAATTTATATAGATTTTTTAACCTCTTATTGCACGCATTTCTATGCTTTTTGTATCGCTTTGTATTGCAAAATGCCCCGAATTGGCTACTTTGGTTTGTTTTGTCTTAATTGCAGAAATGGACCTGAAAGTGGTGAAACCGCGCATTATTCGTCCCATTTAGCATGCATTGTAAGGAGACGGAGTTGTTAGAGCAAGAGTCGTACATCGGGATGCGTGAAGGGAGGTCAATAGAAGCTGCCAAGACGAGTTGAGAGCTGATGCATTGGATTTCCACTTGATCGAGATGTTCTGGAGTTCGATCGAGTGGATTGGCAGGAACTGAAGGTCGATCGAGTTGTTCTATATAATCGATCGAAATGAGGTTTTATAGAGTGACTCGATCGAGAAGATTTGCTGGAGAAGACCTCGATCGAGTAGTCTGAAAGTACTCGATCGAGTGGATTGCTATGTTATACTGGTTTTAGTAATCCGTAATAGATTTATTTTTGTTAATTTTCGCTCCCCTATATAAGGGAGTCGTAATTAGGTCATTAAACATCTTGACACACACTTCTACACTTCTAAACTTTGCTTAATTACGTTATTTGCTCTCTTTTGACTGCTGAAACTTTTCTGCCTCTTTTCCCTCGGATTTGGATTGAAATCATTCTTTTCTCTTTAATCTAAATCTTGTTTGCTCTCGTTAATTGTTCCTTTATACTTGTTTATGGTTTATCATCATTCCTTTATCATGTCTCTAATTAGCATGCTCTTTACTGTTATTGTTTACCGCCCTAAGAACATGAGTAGCTAATCTCCCTATGTTAGGATTAGGGGATCCATGGTAGAATTGTGACGATGTAGTGAATAGACTGGATGATTTACATGTGAGAATCTGTGACCGTAGCAATATAACTGTAACATATTTAGTTGAGTGCACGCTTCTAAATAATATTAATTTGGTTAACTTTTTTCCTGGATCGGAAGATTGGAATAAACAAACCTGCTATGAAGAGTAGACTACCCTAATGAGGACAGAAGTTAAGTTAGTCGATATCTAGGGTGGATAGCGGACCGAAAGGATCTTTCTCTTGCCCTTCTCACAGTAGATTGTCTAGGCTATTTGCAACTGAGTCGATAAACTGCCATGGTGAACCGAAATCCTAACATACCTCTCTTATCTGATCACTTTTATCTCATTTTCTCACTTTATTGCCCTTACTTTACTTCTCTTTACCTTTAATCCTTAGTAGTTTAGAAAACCAATTAAAAACCCCCCATTTGTGGCTTAGATAGACGGACTTTCAGAAAGATATCTTGCCTCCATGTGGAGATCGACCCTACTTATCACTAACTTCTGTTAGTATATTTAGGTATTTATTTTTGGTATATAACGACCGTATCAGTTAGCAAGGGAAGGGAAGTCGCCGATTTCCTAGCAGAACATCTCGTTAATGAGGACCCAACGATTGACACATGGTCACTTCTTGACAAGACATCCTTTGTGCTGATACAGATGCGTGGGACCTATACTTCAATGGTGCATCTAATCTGAGAGGCTTCAGGGTAGGAATCCTTCTAATATCACCAGAGGGAGAACATGTTCCGATCTCAGTCAAACTAGACTTCGCCGTCACTAACAATGCCGCCGGATACGAAGCATGCCTCATCGACCTACAAGCCGCCATAACACTTGGCATCAAAAGACTGAGGGTCCATGGCAATTCCTCGCTCATCATCAATCAGGTGTCCGGATCATGGAAAATCCGAAGCGACAGCTTAGCACCCTACCGACCAAAAATCAATAAAGAGGCCGAGTTCTTCGACCAAGTCGTCTACTTCCACTTTCCACGAGAGGAAAATCAATTTGCAGATTCCCTAGCAAAACTTTTCGCGCTCTTCAACATACCTGACGACATGACATTGATGCCCTTATGTGTCGAGATAAGGAGCGAGCCAGCCCACATTTGCGCCATCAACAACGACAAGGAAAGCCATGTTAAACCTTGGTACCGAGCCATCCTCAACTACAAAACCAAAAACGAATTCCCACCTAACTCTGATACAAGAGCACAAAGAGCCATCCGTTTACTTGCATCACAATTCGTGATAAACTAAGAACAATTATAAAAAAGAACACCCCAAGTGATTCTCCTCTTTTGCATTGACCATCACAAAGCCAAAAAGGTCATGGGAGAGGTCCACGACGGAGAATGTGGCCCTCAAATGAGCGCAATGATGTTGGCCCGAAAAATCATGCGGTTAGGCTACTACTGGACCACCATGGAAACCGATTGCCGCAACTACGTCAAACATTGCCACAATTGCCAAATCTTCGCCAACATACAACACATACCACTATCCCTTTTATATATCATGACATCACCCTGACCTTTTTCGACCTGGGGCATCGACATCATTGGGAAAGTCAACCCGGTAGGCACTAAAGGGCGTTGCTTTGTCCTCGTTACCATCGACTACTAAAACATTTTTCACCCTTGGTTCTTAATACCATGATGGTTTAATCCGTATTTCGGTGACAATATTTGGTTAATTACATTATAGAAGGTATTTTAAACCCTTTTATTTCATTTCTTTACATTTTAAGGGGTATTTTAAAGCTTTTCTCATTTGTTTACATTTTCAAATATATTAGTCACCAACACAAAATCATCCTTGGTTCTACATACCATGTCGGATTTTAATTCGAGTACGATGATGAACGTTGACTAATTACAAACAAATGAACTTAAAACAATTAGTTCGTAATCATTTTCAAAACTATTCATGTCAAGCTTGCAAAACCGAACCAGACGTCGAATATTGTCAAAACAATGACGATTATTCAAGTCCCGTTCTTCAAATTAGCACAAAAGCGGCCTAAACGGCCTTTTCAAATAAAGACAGGTTTAAACACCCCTTTTTCAACACATTTTATAAACCTTTTCAATGGTTATAAGACGTATTCCATCGTCTGTTGACCCACGCCTAAACAGGCCACTTAGTTTTCTATTTTCAAACCAGGGCAGCCCCATTTGCATCTCCAATAAGCTCGCGCCTCTTACGGCTGCCTGATGCAGAATCTGTTCCTATTCCATTATTTGTCTAGGACGATCCCGACTTCGGTTAATCCGAATACATGACGGATAAGATGCCGAAACTGCCCATTTTACACCACATTTGCAAAATGCCTTACTAAGACAAATGGATCACGTTATGCACCATAAACCTAATTCGGCAAATGGATGTTTAATTTCTGTCTTGCATGCAAATCAACAATAAATCCAACTTGACATCAAATACTTGATACTTGGATTAAACAAACTGACATAGAAAGCTCACATGTTAGGTTCAAACTAGTGGATGCGCATTCATGCATTTACCCGTTTTATCAATTTTTGCATTCAACCAACAAAGATCGATCAGTAGAGGCCGCTACCGCGGGCGGAATTGGGTGTCAGATTAAAGGGCTTCCCAATACGCACTTTCACTTCTTACTCAGAAACTTTGGATAGTGGACGACCTTATCCAGGGCGTACGAGAGTCATTCTAGAGATAGGATGCTAAAGAGGGACGATTTCGTATCTTTAGTAGCTATGTCAAACACCGCTTTTTGCCTTGGTTGACCTAGGTATAAAGTGGATTCGAAAGGGTTCCAAGCATCCCACAAATGCTTGGTGGCGACTCCGAACATCTCTACATCGTTTCGTGGCCTTCGCCGAGATAAAACCGACCAACCTAAAGCGATCCGGTCGAAAGCATTCATACGCCGCCGAGCGTGGTTTTCAAAAGAGACCGACGTACGCCCAGGGATTGGCCTGGCGTGCACGTGGCCCATGTCCACAGATTGGCCATATTTTTTGGAGATATTGAGCTTTTAAATCAAGTGAAAGAATTTGAAACACAAGAGTGAATTGAACTTGCGTTTTGAACTTATAACAATTACCCTCACGTATCATTACCGACGGACATCATGGTAAGAGCCTTCGGGTGATTTACTATAAACTTACTGGCATACATCATGGTAAGAGCCTTCAGGTGATGTATAATAAACTTACTGGCATACATTGTGGTAAAGCCTTCGAGTGACGTATTTGATTTAATCCGGCAGACACCGTTTATATACCGTCGTGGTGGTGTACTCAACTTGAGGTTGAGGGTGATTAGCACATGTGATGAACCAATTATTAGGGAGCACATTGATTGGCAGTTAATAGAGATGACTTAGACGGGAGCAGGAAGGACGTGAGGCTAGACGGTTACTTAGAAGTTAGATCACCTAGAATGGACATTCATTATTTATTATTCCTTTTTATTTAGTTTTCGCTGTAGTTGTATTTTAATTACTTTACAGTTATTTAATTTGGAACAATGTAATAAGGCCATTTAACGTGATATTTATTTAAATTACCGTGGTTTGCTTTACCTTTGTAATCCCTACCTCAGGCAACTGAGATGGTAACATATTCATTTATCTAGGAATGCCTAGTAAAGACTCTTAAATAAATGGGGGTGTTACATTTGAAAGAAGACTGATCTCGACAAGCCCGACATTCCCGACAAGCCTAAGAAGAAAGAGACACTTAAGTGAGAGTGTATGTTCCGGGTTCGAACCGTGCAAAATAGGGTTAATGATGTAGATGGTAAAGAGTTGATTGTTTGGAATATATTGACTTCCTAGAGCGGTGGCTATCACAGCCATTGTCTAACAAACTATATATACGGGGATATTCCTTTTTTGGGTTTGGATACAGGCGAGAAAGAGTACGTGAGGGAACAAGTCTGAGCATCGATTCCTCTGAGAGATATAAAAAATGGTATTGATCAAAGAACCCCCGATAAACCCCAACCTAGAAGCACCAAAATTTATAGCGAGGCAAACAAGGTTATTGGACCATATGGATATATGTTTTAAGTTTTGATAATGAAAAGTGTGTGCTTCGTTTTATATATACTCTTGCTCGTAATCATTTGTTTAATCTTTAATATATTGACTTAAGTTTACAAGTTTAGCAAGTAATGTTATAGCAGCTTGAGCTATAACATTGAAGATTCCTAAAGCGTCATAGTCACTGTAACAAGTTTCAAGTATGATGATCACTCAAGCAAAAGGCTAGATCAAGTCTATAACAAGCTCAAGATGAAGGGCTTGTGATCTAGATGAAGAGAAGATTCTATTACTGAAGATCTCCAGGAAGATTAGCTAGTATAGTTCTTCATCTAATAACGATACTTTAAGAATAGATATTGGGAAGATAAAGTTATAGCTATTTCACCTATAACTTTATCTACCAAGCTTAAGGTTATAGTTGTTTCTACTATAACTTTGAGTAGCAATTTTATAGCACGATTTTAATAGTTTTTAAAATCATTTTCAAAAGATAAAATTCTTCAAATGTGTTTCAAAATTGTGTGCGTGTATATGATATAGAAGAAATATGGGTTGTTATATTGAATAATTTGCATTTCTCTATTGGTTAGTAAAACGGCTTATGGGTCGTCATGCTACCTAGGGTTTGCTATATTATTGGACCTAACCCTAATCCAAGGAATGGATTTTCGACCTAGCTGGACACGGCTAAGGGTTCGGCCACACGGCCTTGAGCCGTCTTGGTTTCATAAGTCCTCTAGTACAAGTAATCTATCCAATTAAATTTAATAATATTTTTTATAAGATATTTTCATATCTTAAATATATTTGATTTAATTTGTTTACTTATCTGAAAATCATAGAGATTAAAGTAACGTAAGATAAGATTTACTTTTATATTATTTACCTAATTTAAGTTATCCCTTGGATCAATTTAACGAAAAGATAGGATTTGTTTCTTGCGAAACAGACTACCTATCTCACGGCATCTATTAGGGTTTCGATCGAAAACCCTAATCTTCCTCTTTACTATAAATACACATGATAGTTTGTCATTGAAAAGTAGCTTTTCGAAATACATAATTCCTTGCAAACAATATTGAGTTTATTTTTAATCAGTTATTTTTATTGTCTTGCATTTGAAAATCTCTACGGAAAGCCGTGCTCTATAAAATTGCTTATTATTCTTAAGGTTACGTTATAAGATAATAGTACATCATATTGTTTCTTACTCATTCAATTGTGTGAACACTTAAAAGAACAATCAAGTGCTTTCTTAGTAACTTAAGATAGTCAAATCGAATATCTAGTGATATTCAAATTGAGTTATAAATAGAGTTAGTTATACAAGTAGGGTTGATAATTTTGTAATCCGGAGAAAGGTACTAAAATTATTAATCGAGAATAGTGGAGGTAGGGTTCGACATGTGAAGCTGAACCACTTCAAAACAGTGTGTCTTTGCAAGTTTTGTTTTCGTTCATTTCATTACGTTCATAATCACTTAGTTAATTAGTTAAAGTTTAATCAATAAACTTTAAGTAATTATTTGTTTTGATATAAAATAAAAAGTGGGCATAAGTTTTTAAATACTCAATTCACCCCCTCCCCCCCCTCCCTCTTGAGTATTTCGACTGTGATAGACTCTTCAATTGGTATCGGAGCCTCGTGCTCTTGATTGCCTAACCGCAAAGAGGCTGATCCGTCTATCTTTTTATTTTATTTTATCTTCGCTGCCTTACACGGGTGAAATGGATTCCAAGTATCTTAAGTGTCCTATCTTTGATGGGAAAAATGATGGATTTTGGAAAAAACATGATGACACACTACATAAAAGGACATGATTGTGAGTGCAGGACGATTATCAAGAATGGACCAAACAAAATTTTGGTCGCATCTTCGGAAGGCACTACCTATGAGAAAAAGGAAGAAGACTATATTGAGACTGATTATAAGAAGGCTGAGAAAAACTCGAAAGCGATAAGTCTGTTACAAAACGACATGACATCGACCAAATTCAATCGTTTTTCTTCTTGCACTTCGGCCAAGGAAATATGGGATGGTCTTGAGTTGGCCAATGAAGGAACGTCGGCAGTTAGAAAATATCGTATTGACCTGTTGATTCAAAAATATGAACTTTTTAAAATGGAAAAGAATGAATCACTCGATAGCATGTCAGCACGATTTTCTACCATAGTCAATGAGCTCAAAAATATTGGTAAAACTTTTAACTCTAAGGATATTGCTAGAAAAGTACTTAGGAGTTTAACCAAGAAATGGCGTCTCAAGGTCTCAATTATGGAAGAAGTCAGAGATCTTACTTCTCTACCTTATGCAGAACTTATTGGTGCTCTCATGGCTCATGAACTCGTCCTGGATGACGATGAGGTCGAGTCCGGTAATATTAAGAGCATGGCTCTACAAGTTTCTGCTAAGGAAGAGGAACATGTTGAAATAGAGGACGCAATGGTTTTGTTTGCTAAACGATTTAATAAACGCATTTTCAGAAACAAGCAAGCAAATTCGTTCAACAATAACAACAAGTCCTATAATAAGAAATCTTCTAAGTTTAAGAAATACGTTTGCTAACAGAGGATGCTTCAAGTGTGGAGAATCCAGTCATATGATTAAGGATTGTCCCACATGGGAGAAAATTAAAGACAAAGCAAAATGTGAGAAGACCAAGAAGGAATTCAAGCAAGTAATGATGGCATCATGCTTGGGAGATCTCGACACTGAGGACGACGAAGCATCAGAAAAAGGAGAAGTTGCTAACCTATGCTTAGGCAACGTAAGTCTTGACCTCTTTTCAGATAATGGTAAAGATAGCGTGGACTCCTACTGCTGCTTTCTAGGAGATTCTGATTCAGAAGAAGAAGAAGAGGTAAGCTATCTTGAACTTAAGAAAAGTGTTAAGAAATTGGCTAAGAATGCTTTAATTGAATAGTTTGGGCAATCTCTTGATAAGTGTCACAAATAAGAGATGGAATTAAAAGACCTGAAAGAACAAATTCTCGATATTGCTGAAGAGAACCATCTCCTTAAAGCAAAGGCCAAAAAGCTCAAATCTAAATTTATAGCTAATATGGCTACAACTTTAGATGTGAAAAATGCTGAGAAGAAGGATCTTGATTCTAATGATACCGTCGTTAGGTACCAAAAATAAATACCTAAGTACAACTAAAAGAAGTCTGCGGTAGGTAGGGTCGATTTCCAGAGGCGATCACTATCTACCGGTCAATTCAGTCTGTCTACGGTCACAAGATGGGGGGTTTGAATTGTTTGAACTAAACTAAATGAGATTTAAGCGAGAGAAAAGAATAAGAGGGATTAACAATAGAGAGAAAGAACTAGGATTGTCGGCTCATCAATGAATGTCAGATAGTTGCAGCTAAGGTCACAGATCGGTCGCGTGTATCGGTCTAAGGGGGAACGAATATCTCCTCCCGGTCTCAATTCACCCTAAAACACTATTAGCTTAGCTTCCGCCCTCACTAAAGCATCCTAATGTTCACTGCAGGTCTCACCCCTTCCAACCTTCCGGTCTAGGTTAAGGCTTACTAAATAAATTAGCTAAATGCATCGATTCAAGCAGCTAATTACAGTTAATTGCAGCGATTAACAACAAAGACATGATAACAACGAAAGATCTGTAAACCTAATAGCAACTAACCATAATTCATCGAATCCCCTAAATCCTAGCGGGGGAATTAGCTAAACATAATGAAGAGTATAACAAGAGTGAAAGATAAAGGAATAATAAACATCGCAAATTAAAGAGAGAGTAAAGAGAGAGAGTAAAGAGAGAATTACAGATTAGGATTCGGAAAGTAGAGTAACAGTAACGTCGAACAATAAGAAAAGGAAAAGTGATGTCTCTTCCCCCCCTAAACTAATTACCCTTCTCCTATTTATAGGAGAAGGATTTGTTATTTGACCTAAGAAACATTATTAAGTAAAAAGCCCACGTCCAAAAGCTAATCACTCGATCGAGCCATTTAGAAATCCTCGATCGAACATAATCCAGCAAAAACCACTCGATCGAGTAACAAAAGGGCTCGATCGAAGAACCCCTAAATAACACATTTCGATCGAACAATGAATTCATTCGATCGAGGACTTCTCCTCTCCAAAATACTCGATCGAGGAATAAAAGCTTTCGATCGAGGGACTTTAACTTGGCCAGCTCATTAGTCGTTAGTTCCAGCTATGATTTGCTTGATTTAGCTTCCGAAATGACTTCACGCGTCCCATAACAGCAGTATTTCCGCTCTAAATCCAATCATCCTCTAAATGCAAGCAAAAAGGACAATAAAAGGCTCGATTCCACTACTTTCAGGTCCATTCCTGCAAATAAAGCAAACCAAACCGAAGTAGAATATTTGGGGCATTTCGTAGCATAGAACCACGAGAATCACATAGAAATACGTGCATAAAAGGCTTATAAAGACTATATAAAATGCACGTATCAAATCTCCCCAACCAAACCTTTACTCATCCTCGAGTAAACTAAATGCAAAAAAATGGAACGGAAAAGAAAGCTCAGAGCTAACTATAAATGCCCACTTAAACCAATTTAATGCAAGCAAACCAATACTTATAGCAAAACAGTCAAATGCAAAGGAGTTATGAGATGTTTATAATAAAGCTGAACCGTCGACCTTGCAAAACCTTTAAAATTGGACTCTTATGGGTCACTCTTCTCTCATGAAGCAAAGGGTAAGCATATGAATTGTAAGAGAAGAAGAAAAATAGTTACTCACCTAAAATACGACCCACATAAACATGCATGCAGCTAATATGATAGACAATTCTAACTACCGTACATACATTCTAACGAAACAAGGTCCGTCATAGCCGAGGGCTTACAAAAGTATGGTTTAGTGAGGCTATGGGTAAGAAAAGGCAAAATGATTATGGGATATGTGGAGGTAGAGCGTCAAGCTAGCACCTAAATAAAACCGTATAAGAACATCCGATTCTTACTCAATTATAGAATTAAGCACATGTGCCCTTCATTTGGCACACACTACTCACTCAACCAAAACAAAAACTCCTCATAAAATAGTGATAGAGCATAGGAGTGAAACCATCACAATCAAACATCTTTTTTTTTCTTCATTTTTTCCATTCTTTTTCTTCTTTGCTCGGTTTCTTCTTTTTTTTTTTCTCTTCTCCTTCTTCACGTTTTTTTTCGGATTTCCTATTTTTTCTTTTTTTTCCTCTTTATTTTTATTTCATCCTCCTTTTTCCATAAATTACCAACTCCTGATAATGCAAATACAAACCAAGCTTGCCACAATAAACAACATACCACAAAACAATCTAAACTAGCTTGACAAGGCAGGCTAAATTTGGATGTAGTTAAGGGTCAATTGGAAAATTTGGTTAATATGGAGTTAAATGGGTAAAAATGAAAGAAAAGGGGAATGTAAGCACCTCCCTGCATGTGACACCAACCACAAACCTGAATGTATGGAGGCAAAAAGAAATTGAATTTCATACTTGTGCAAATTAATGAACATGTTATGCAAGGAGTAACTACTCACAATCCTACATGAAACCGGTCATAAATCACACCAGTTTATACGGCTCTAAATCTTAGAATATATAAGTAGGTTGCCAAAATTTCAGGTCAAGTCTATTTGTTCAGCTATATTTTAACATTAACTCGTAGATATGCAGAAGACAAAGCTAAAGATATATAGTTTGTTGCAAGGCTTAAGCAAAAAGACAATTGCAGTGCAATTTCATCATTGAAATCCAACGTTCCGACTCAACCTATATGCTAAAATAAAAGTGAGATTTATAGAATTTTTCTAATTTTTATGAGATTTTTGAATTTTTGAAAAAATAAACAACAATGTATACAGAAAATAAACGTGATAACAAAAATGCAGTAAGAACAACATGCAGACACAGATATGGATGCATAACCTCCCCAAACCAAACCATACAATGCCCTCATTGTACTCAAAAATAGGGAAAGGAAATGCAAACTAAAAAGGAGAGAGTGGAGATGCGGAGAAACTCACAAGAGTACGCGAAGTAGGGACCTCCCTAAACCAGCCAACAACATGGGAGGTTGCTAATAGCTGCATATCAGCATCACAGGAAGCGAATCCAATCGGAAGCACACGATCGAAAGGATATAGTACTCGATCGAGTACATTAGGCTGCAAAAGTGGTCAGTCGAGGAAACATGATTACTCGATCGAAAGGTCGGTTTCTGTGAGTGCTCGATCGAGGAAGCCAAGCGTTCGATCGAGGGAGACAGGCACTCGATCGAGTAGAATAATGCTCGATCGAGAGATCCCTATAGTGCGAACTCCTATGCGTCAATAGAACACCTGCAAAAGACGCAAATAGCAACCACAAGTGCGACCAAAACCAAGCCTAAATTATTCACAGTCTGTGGTTTGAAAACCACTTATTACACACACAACTGAAATGTTTGAAAAACAACTAAAAATTAAAACTCCGGGTTGCCTCCCGGGTAGCGCTAGTTTCAAACAGGTCCCAGCTCGACCTTTTATCTTTCTTCAACAATCAATCAAATTGAGCCCAGTCAAAACAGCTTAAAGCTCGCAGCAGCAGATGAAATAACTGCGCATGTGCTACACAAAACTGTAAGTAGCACCATAATATAACAATAACATAGGAAATTGATATGTACAACCATTTAAGTCTAACGAATTTCTTATGACAGTCCCAAAATTATCCACAAAATAATTCTGCCTTCCAGCTACGGACGGAATATAAAAGCTCAAGTTAACCATAGGTGAAGAATAAAGGAGCTCAGGAGCATTTAAAAACAATATAAGTTACCGTCTTAGCTTAACGAATCTCTGATGACAAGTATGGTGAAAAATTATTAACTCATTTGTCCATCCGGGAGGGGTCGAGCATCAAAATAAAAAGCAGGAATCATATGAGATAGTGTACTATTAATACCAACAATAATGAAATTATCGTTAACTGCCTCAGGTCGGTTTCTCTTAACGTCGGAATCATTGACAAAAGAGTATATTACCTCTTCCGTTCTAGGAACAATCACTGACTCAGTTGTCTTCTCAATTCCCTCCTTTGTGGGTTCTATTGTGACACCCCCATACTCCAAGTGCCTTACCGGGATCACTTAAGGTATGGAAACGTCACCATCTCGGTTACCCGAGGCAATGATAATCATAAGACAATAACGAAACATACTTAAAAGTAAAAACGGTTTAAAGTGATTACATGTCAACTCCAAAACTGTTAAATTGAAATACAAAGTACTCAAAACGGTCTACTGATAAAACTATCAAAACTACTAGACATCGTCTGACACATCAGAAGACTTCTAACTGCAACGTGATGACTCATCCCAGCTATCCCATACGCGTCATATCATACTTGCTCAATACCTGCTCACCATCCCCGAATGGATCACCACAGTTTTTAAAACATTTAAACGGGTCAGTACTAATTACACACAACCAATCCACAACAGAACAAGTATATAAACAGCTCAACAACACATCAATCCTCCAAACTCCATAATCAATCTCCACACAACTGACTACACTCTAAAGTGTGTAGTCCTGCCAGAGTACCCATCGTAATAGGTACTCCACACCGCAAGTGGGGGACCGCAACCGTTCCCACCTAAGCCCCGCTCATCTCCATCGAGCGATAAACCCATGTTCATTAATGTGCACATCCCTTCTGTGGCGGGTTCCACAGAAGGCGAATCAAGAACGTGAAGCCACTCTCGCAAGTGACTCCACTCAGCCAGGGACGCACCCCGAAGATCACAGACAGATACAACAACAACAATCAACGATATTAATCAACAACCGTCACAATCACAAGCAGTATGATAAATCAACAATAACAACGAAACCACCAATCACATCATGTAATTAATAATGAGTAGGGAAACCCTACCTGGAAAAGCAATCACCACAGATGGTCTAGCACCTAATCAAAATCGTTCTTCAATGAAATCACCTCCTATCAAACATACAATCATACAATCACCATCTAATAAACACAATACTCCCAAAACCCCCAAATTACCCAATTAGGGTTTCAACTAAAATAAACGGATCAACATAAAAACGGTACAAGGATCTTACCCATAATATAACGGTCTCAACGGTATAAAGAACTCATGATTATGGCGACACAAGCCTTGGGATTTGATAGCAATATGAGAGAGGAGAACTACGTAACCTTGTTTTCTCTTTTGTGAAGTTTAGAAAAAGTGTAAAAGTGAAAAGAAAATGACGGATTAAGGTTATATATCTTTCTCACGTTGCTATCAAAACCCGTCAAAACAACCCGTAAAAGTAACTTACTCGATCGAGTAAGTTACTTACTCGATCGAGTGACCCTTACTCGATCGAGTGTCACACATACTCGATCGAGTACCCATCAGGCAGACTACTATTTCGTATACAAACATATTTACTCGATAGAGTAAGCCCCACTCTATAGAGTACCCAAAGACATAGAAAAATGTAGTATTACAGTCTTCCCTCCTTAAAAGGAACTTCGTCCCCGAAGTTCAACCCATACTCAAAAACAAACATACTAACTTGATCAAGACACGACAACGCAACTAAGAACTCAAAACAAAACTCCAACCTACAAACATGAACTCGTAACACCAATTCCACCAACTATTCCTACCTCCACAACATGGCTCAGGCTATCGTATCAACTACATCATAGTCTCTCTCGACACCAACTCCAAACACTACCAACTATTATCCACAAACGCTGCTAGCTCCGTAACATATTATCCACCAGAAAAAGCGATATCAAGACACTCATAACATCAAACGGAATGTTACATTCTACCACCCTTAAAAAGTAACTTCGTCCTCGAAGTTTACTCACGCTCATAACATCACCATCCAACTGTCAACTCCATCGAACTCATAAACATCATCATCCAACTGTCAACACTATCGAAATATTCTCCCATTCTTAAACATCGAACTACTACAAGCACGACCATGACCTTTTAACAATATCAACCACAACAAAGATCCATCCTCCATGCTAAACCAACACTCTACTGACACGTCTGTCGCGTACCTGTCAAAAATAACCAACTGGCTCTAACTAATATAGCTAGGGAAGTCGGGTCGAATCCACAGAGAGGTAGGAATTTATCAGCTAAATCTAAGTTCGCCAAGGTAACCAAATTAGGGGTTTATAAAATGTGATTGTCTAAACTAACAGGAATAAGGAAAAGAGAATAAAAGGAAGGAAATAAATAGATAAGGAGAAATAGCTAAGACAAACGGTTCACCATAATCATCCGGTCAAGTAATCTAGGTCTCAGGTCAATGCTAATACGGTCTAAGGGGTAGCGAACGTCACCTTTCGGTCCTTAGTTCACCCTAAAGTGTAAACAGGTTAACTTTCGCCCTCACTGTAATACTCCATTGTTCGCTACTAGTCTCGCCTTTTCCAACCTTTCGGTCCAGGTCAAGGATCACTAAGAATTATAGGTCTAATTGCGTCGACTCAATTAGAAAGATACAGTTAATTGTAGCATTTAACCAACAGAGACAGTACCAGCATTAACCTAATAAATCGATTACTCTCCCTTCATATTATGGATCCCCTATAGTCTTAGCATAGGACAATTAGCTACTCATAACCAATGAATTAACGATAATGACGAATTGATAATTAAAACTAGACATGGTGATGAAACTAATAAGGATTCCAATAAAACAACTATGATAGCAATTTAAAGAGAAGAAGGGATTAAAGCAATAAATAAAATTAGGAATAAAAGTAGAATGATAATACCAATCGTGTTCCAAATCCGAGTAGCAAAGAGTAAAAGAAGGGCAAAATCCAAAGAACAGTAGCAAGAACTAGAGTAAAACCAACGTCCGAGAGAGAGCGAGCAACGTAGTCCACTCCTCAGTCTTATGCTAAAATCCATCCTAAAACCTAATCTATGGACTAATTACAAAAGCCCATATTATGATTAGGCGGAAATTAGCTAAAGCACACAAAACCCCTCGATCGAGTAGAAATAATCTACTCGATCGAACAATATCATCACCAAATCGCTCGATCGAGTGAGAACAAACCACTCGATCGAGCACTCCTTGCGAAAACTCCTCGATTGGCTCCTTAAACTGGTCGATCGACCAATCTTGAGTATATAGAGCATTCGATCGAGTAGAAAACCACTCGATCGAGCTATATAGGCACGTTAATCTTGGAATGCTTCCCGAATCCAGCTCACGCGTCTTCCAAGTATTGGATTTCCAGGCTCCGGTTCCTTATTCTCCATGAATGCATATAATTGGGACAATTTAGGCTCGATTTAGCTCCTCTTCGGTCAATTTCTGCAAATTACAATAAACGGACCAAAGTAGAATATTCGGGGGTATTTGTAGCCAGATGCCACATAAAAAGTACAGAAATGCGTGTAAAATGAGGTAAAAACCTTATATAAAAGACACGCATCAAATCTCCCCAAACCAAACATTTGCTTGTCCCTAAGCAAATATGAATGCAACTAAGAAATAACAGTGGAACGGGACCAACGCATCAGCTACAAATCACCAACTAAAACCAATTTAATGCAACAAAATGACAAAGTGGCAAATAAGAAGTGCAAACGAGTTAAATCAATGTTTCAAACTTACTGAACCGTTGACCTTGCAAGACTCAAAAGATGTCGGACTCTCACGGGTCGCTCGTCACTCAAAATTAGGCACAAGGTGAGTATATATGTGAAAGATAGGAAGAAATAAGACACTCACCTAACTCGACCTATAAGAACATGCATGCAGTTAACATGAATAAAGTCTCTACAACCGTACATATGCATTCCAACCATACTAGTGACCAAGACACATGTCTAGGACTTACATTTGGGTAAGTGAGGTAATGGGTAAGAAGGGGCTAAAATGAATTTGGATATGCGGGGTTAATAGCCAGGCTAGCAACAACGGATCCAAATATAAACTGCATCCCAACTTCGTACTCATTACAGCAAGATGAAATGGTGCAAAAATTATGCACTAAACTCACAAAACACAAGAAATCGTCAACTCCCCATAAAATATAGATAAGACATGGGAGGGTGAATCATTATACAATTCTCGTTCTTTTGCATATGTGATTTTTCTTTCTTTCTTCTTCTTTTCTTTTTCACTTTTTTTTTTCTTTTTCTCTTTTTTTTTTCCAATTAAACATTTTTTCTTTCTTTCTTTCCCTTCAATTCTTCCACCATCTTCTGAAATCAGATGAAACAACCATATTGCAATAAAACATTCCAAGAACTACTCGTTACTAGCTCAGCTAGGGTAGGAAGTATTATAGAAAGTAGTTGATAGGACAAAAAAGCAATTTGGTTATGTGAGGCTCATGGGTAGAATGAAATAAAGGGGACTGCCTCTCCTAACATGTGTCACCATCCACAGACCGAATGCATACATGTATTAAGAAGACTAGACTCATGCTTATGCAAATTGATGTTACATGTCTTAAAGAGAGTACTACTCACATCCTAATTGAAACCGGTCATGAATTTCACCAGTTTAATAAGCTCTAACCCCAGAATGTAATGTAGCTTGCCGACATAAAGAATCAAGTCTATTCGTTCAGATAAGAGAGAGACAAAAACTCGTAGATTATGCACATAATCAGACTGAATGTCAAGAATATGCAAGGCTCAAGTAAGGGTTCAAAGTAGCGTCAATGTTCAAACGTTCCGACTCAATTTAAACATGAAATTTTTAAAATTTTTTGATTTTTGTATGATTTTTGGAATTTAATTAAAACAACAATGCATGCGGAAATAAATAAACGTACAAGCAAAAATGCAAGAAAACATACAGACACAGATATGGATGCATACCTCCCCAAACCAAACCGTACAATGCCCTCATTGTACCAAAAATAGGGAAAGAAATGCAAACTAAGGAGAAAAGGATAAATGGAGTCGGAGAACTTACAAAACGTCATAAGGAGGGGCCTCCCCAAACTGACCATGAACATGGGAGGTCAAGAAAAGTCAAGCAGTGGCTCCATAGACATAAAACAGCGGCTGGAGGTCATAACCATTCGACCGAGCACTTGGAACAGCTCGATCGAATGAATTGCTGCATGGAAGGACTCGATCGAGCAGTTCACCACTCGATCGAGCAAGCATGGTTTCGGTTTTGGTCGATCGAGGACTATTATCACTCGATCGAGTGAAATCCTCCTCAAAAAGTGCTTGATCGAGCATAAAACCATTCGATCGAGTACTGTGACCTGCAAAACACCCATATAAAGCAAGGAAAATGCATAGGAAGTTCATAAAACAGCGTCTAAAGTTCAACGTAAAGCCAAAGAAAAATAAATAGTTCAACAAAAGTACAATAAAACAGTCCGGGCTGCCTCCCGGAGAGCGCTGGTTTAAGAGGTCCCGCACGACCTTTCTGGCATCAATTAACTGGCGCGTCAAGCTTGTCAAAGTGCAAGACTTCAACGCGATTGTCTGCTTCAGTCGCCTCGTGGTAATGCTTCACATATTGGCCATTCACCTTGAACCTGTGACCCTCGGAGTCTTCGAGCTCTACGGATCCAAATTTGGTAACAGCTGTCACCGTATAAGGACCACTCCACCTGGACTTGACTTGCCAGAAATAATCTCAATCGGGCATTGAACAGCAACACCTTTTGCCCAACATGAAACTCACGAGGTAAGATTCTCTTGTCATGCCATCTCTTCGTCTTTTCTTTGTAAATGCGCGAGCTGTCGTAGGCATTAAGCCTAAACTCTTCCAATTAATCTAGCTGCAAAAGACGATTCTGACCACACAACTTAGGATCATATTTAAGTTCACGAATTGCCCACCAAGCCTTACATTCCAACTCAACAGGTAAGTGACACGATTTCCCATAAACTAACCTATAAGGTGATGCACCAATTGGTGTCTTAAAGGTAGTTCTGTAAGCCCATAATGTGTCATCTAGCTTAAGACTCCAGTCCTTCCGTGATTTAGAAACTACCTTAGACAAGATCTCTTTCAACTCGCGATTAGAGACCTCTACCTGACCACTAGTTTGGGGATGATACCCCAAACCTCGCCGGTGTTGGACACCAACTCTAGACAGCATGGAAGTTAGTTTCTTTTCTTTAAAATGCATCCCCCCATCACTAATGACGACCCTAGGGACGCCAAAACGGGGGAATATGATCTTTTTAAACATTTTTATCACGGTCTTAGCATCACAATGGGGTGAAGCAATTGCCTCAACCCATTTTGACACATAGTCTACAGCTACTAAGATGTACCTGTTACCTTTACTGGATGGGAACGGTCCTTGGAAATCAATGCCCCAGACATCGAAAACCTAAACCTCTAGGATGCCGTGTTGTGGCATCTCATGTCTCTTTGAAATGTTCCCTGATCATTGGCAAGCATCACAAGCTGAAACAAAAGACTTAGCGTCAGCAAACAAAGAAGGCCAGTAAAAACCAGACTGAAGTACCTTAGCCACGGTGCGCGATGGACCGTGGTGACCACCATATGAAGAGGACTGGCAGCCCTCCAGGACTATTTTGGTCTCCCACTGCGGAATACACCGTCTGTAGAGACCATCTGCACATTCCTTAAACAAGTAAGGATCATCCCAGAAGTACTGCTTAGCGTTATACAGAAAACGCTTCTTTTGCTGATAAGAAAGGTCAGGCGGCAGCTTGCCACTGACAACGAAGTTAGCTATATCTGTATACCAAGGTTCTTAGTTAGCAATAGATGATATAACAACAATTAAAGTATCGTCAGGAAAACAATCATCAATGGGTAGAGAATCTTCCCCTTCTTGTCGCATCAGTCGCGACAAGTGATCAGCTACAACGTTCTCAGCTCCTTTCTTGTCCTTAATCTGCAAATAAAACTCCTGAAGGAGGAGTATCCATCTCAATAGCCATGGTTTGGCCTCCTTCTTAGCAAGAAGATGCCTCAAAGCTGCATGGTCAGTAAAGACAGTGACTTCTGACCCAACTAAATAAGTACGAAACTTCTCTAAAGCATAAACTACAGCTAACAGCTCCTTCTCAGTGGTAGTGTACTTCACTTGAGCCTCATCCAGAGTTCGGCTCGCATAGTAGATAACATTTAAAGCTTTGTCTTTCCTTTGGTCTAGCACCGCTCCTAGTGCATAGTCACTCGCGTCACACATAATCTAAAACGGCAAGTCCCAGTTGGGAGGCTGTATGATCGGCGCAGAGACTAAGGCCTGCTTCAACCTGTTAAAAGCAGAAAGACAAGCGTCAGTAAACACAAAAGGGGCATCCTTAAGTAACAGCTGTGTAAGTGGTTTAGCAATTTTGGAGAAATCCTTGATAAACCGGCGATAAAAGCCGGCGTGACCAAGGAAGCTCCTCACCCCCTTAACATTAACAGGAGGTGGTAGTTGCTGAATCACTTCCACCTTTGCTTTATCAACTTCTATTCCCCTATCAGAAACTAAGTGCCCTAAGACAACTCCCTCGTTGACCATAAAGTGGCACTTCTCCCGATTCAAAGACAAGATTAACCTCAATACAAACTGCAAACACTTTCTCAAGGTTAGACAGACAGTTAGAAAAATTACTTCCATATACACTAAAATCGTCCATAAAAACTTCCATGATAGACTCAATATACTCTGAAAATATCCCCATCATACACCTTTGGAAGGTGGCAGGGGCATTGCACAAACCAAAAGGCATTCTCGCGATCGCAAAAACGCCCTTAGGACGGTAAATGTAGTCTTAGCCTGATCGTCTGGGTGGATAGGGATCTGAAAGAACCCTGAATATCCGTCTAAATAGCAGAAAAATTTATGAGAAGCTAACCTTTCTACCATTTGATCAATAAAAGGAAGGGGAAAGTGATCTTTCTTAGTGGCGGCGTTCAGCTGTCTGTAATCTATACACATCCGCCAACCTGTCACTACTCGAGTAGGTATTAATTCATTCTTTTCATTCTTAACAATAGTTGTCCCTCCTTTCTTCGAGACTACCTGTACTGGACTCACCCATTAAGAATTACCGACAGAATAAATAATACCTGCATCCAGCAGCTTCATTACCTCAGCCATCACGACATCCTGCATCTTCCGGTTCAGTAGGCGCCGACCTGTCTGCAAGGTTTGTGATCCTCCTCCAGCTCTATCCTGTGCATACAAATATCGGGACTAATCCCCGCGATATCGTCCGATGAATAGCCCATTGCTTTCTGTTTTTCTTAAGTCTGACTAACAAAGAGGTCACCGATCATCACTAAGCTTGGCACTAACAATGACTGGATATTGCTCTGTATCGTCTAAGAAAACATATTTAAGATGAGAAGGGAGAGGCTTACGTTCCGGTACCTTTACCTCAATGGAGCAAAGAGTGCTAATCATTTGTTCCACCTGCTCTCCCTCATGCTCATCTAAATCATCAACAAGAAAATCCGACGCAGCGTCATCGTCGTCTGGGCTATCTGCACACTCATCAAAAAGCATAAGAGCTTCTAGTGGGTCCTTCATAAAAGAACCCGACCAGAAGTCATAAACAGACTCGTCAATAATATCAACCGAATAGCAGGTGTCCCCTATCATTGGGCGAGCTAAAGTACTAGGCAGACTGAATGTGATAGCGTCATCCCCTACTGCAAGAGTCAAACGGCCTTGTCTGACATCAATAACGGCCCCAGATGTACAAAGGAATGGTCTTCCTAAGATAATTTGGGTCCGGGTGTCCTCAGCTATATCCAAAACAATGAAATCTACTGGGATGTAAAGCTTGCCTATTTTCACGGGCACGTCTTCTAAGACACCTAAGGGCCTCCTAACGGATCTATCGGCCATCTCAGAAGGTAATGTTAGTCACTTTAAAATGACTCATCTTCAATTTCTTGCAGACAGGAAGGGGCATGACACTAACACTGGCACCTAAATCGCAAAGGGCCTTATCAATAACCATATTGCCTATAACACAAGTAATAGAAAAGCTGCCCGGGTCTTTCATTTTGGGCGGACTCTTATTCAAAAGTAAGTTACTGGACTCTTCCATGAGTGAAATCGTCTCAAATTCACTCAAATTTCTCTTACGCGTCAAAATATCTTTCATAAACTTGGCGTAAGTGGGTACCTGAGTAACAAGTTCGGAAAAAGGGACAGTTACCTGGAGGTTCTTCACGACGTCCACAAACTTACCGTACTGTTGCTCTATCTTTGCGTCCTTCAGACGACTTGGAAAGGGCACCCTGGTAGCGATGAGTGGCCCCGCAACCTTTTCTTTACCCTTATCAATGCGTGACGTCTCCACAGCAGGGGAAGATGACACGGTGGCGGTATTAGATAGTAAATTAGGATCCCCGCCACTTAAAGTACTGGATCGAGTACTTTTATCAATCGATCGACCAATTGCTTCTTCTGTTTCACTCGATCGACCATGTTTATCACTCGATCGAGTGATTTCTTCAGCATAGTTACTCAATCGAGTACGATTGTCACTCGATCGACCAACATTGGATTCTGCACTTCTCGGTCGACCACTATTTTTACTCGATCGAATGAGAGGATGAGTTAAACTGCTCGATCGAGCAGAGAAGTCACTCGATCGAGTGTTTACAGCACACGCAGCAAGTATTTCCTCCAAAAACTCGTCTAAATCATCATCCGAGTTATCGTCAGCTATCAAAACCTCGTCTTCTTCATGAGTAAGGTCATTTTGAAAATTCATTGACCGACTGGATCGCATATTGGAAGGAGCTTGGCTTGGTCATCGCGAATATTAATCTAACGCGACTTGTTCTTTCAATTCCGATATAATCTGTTTGATTAGCCGTGACATGCTCATCATAATGGATTTTAATTCGGCAATTTCTTCACTTGCAGAAGGAAGGATCGGTAGTGGAGTCAGCGTGGAGGGGGTAGAGACATTCTTTATTTCTTCATATAGCTGAGAGAAAGGAACTCCCTGCTTGTATTTCTGATAAGCTAGAACGCGCTCTATACTTTACATGCACAAGATAGGATCGTGCCCCTCCATGCCACATCTACCACATGGCTCTGTATGCTCTGTAATCGTAGGCATCTTGGCAAGTAAACTTCCAAAGCAACAACTAACCTGCAAAACTAATCAAAACTTTGCGAAAAATGAGATCGACCTCAAGGAATAAATTCCTTGAGACAAGGGACAAACTTAATTAAAGCAACAAAATTGCGCCACCTCCCCGTGCGCGCAAAATTTGACACGTCCTGTCGCGTACACAAAAAATAACCAACTGGCTCTAACTAATATAGCTAGGGAAGTCGGGTCGAATCCACAGAGAGGTAGGAATTTATCAGCTAAATCTAAGTTCGCCAAGGTAACCAAATTGGGGGTTTATAAAATGTGATTGTCTAAACTAACAGGAATAAGGAAAAGAGAATAAAAGGAAGGAAATAAATAGATAAGGAGAAATAGCTAAGACAAACGATTCACCATAATCATCCGGTCAAGTAATCTAGGTCTCAGGTCAATGCTAATACGGTCTAAGGGGTAGCGAACGTCACCTTTCGGTCCTTAGTTCACCCTAAAGTGTAAACAGCTTAACTTTCGCCCTCACTTCAATACTCCATTGTTCGCTACTAGTCTCGCCTTTTCCAACCTTTCGGTCCAGGTCAAGGACCACTAAGAATTATAGGTCTAATTGCGTCGACTCAATTAGAAAGATACAGTTAATTGTAGCATTTAACCAACAGAGACAGTACCAGCATTAACCTAATAAATCGATTACTCTCCCTTCATATTATGGATCCCCTATAGTCTTAGCATAGGACAATTAGCTACTCATAACCAATGAATTAACGATAATGACGAATTGATAATTAAAACTAGACATGGTGATGAAACTAATAAGGATTCCAATAAAACAACTATGATAGCAATTTAAAGAGAAGAAGGGATTAAAGCAATAAATAAAATTAGGAATAAAAGTAGAATGATAATACCAATCGTGTTCCAAATCCGAGTAGCAAAGAGTAAAAGAAGGGCAAAATCCAAAGAACAATAGCAAGAACTAGAGTAAAACCAACGTCCGAGAGAGAGCGAGCAACGTAGTCCACTCCTCAGTCTTATACTAAAATCCATCCTAAAACCTAATCTATGGACTAATTACAAAAGCCCATAATATGATTAGGCGGAAATTAGCTAAAGCACACAAAACCCCTCGATCGAGTAGAAATAATCTACTCGATCGAACAATATCATCACCAAATCGCTCGATCGAGTGAGAACAAACCACTCGATCGAGCACTCCTTGCGAAAACTCCTCGATTGGCTCCTTAAACTGGTCGATCGACCAATCTTGAGTATATAGAGCATTCGATCGAGTATAAAACCACTCGATCGAGCTATATAGGCACGTTAATCTTGGAATGCTTCCCGAATCCAGCTCACGCGTCTTCCAAGTATTGGATTTCCAGGCTCCGGTTCCTTATTCTTCATGAATGCATACAATTGGTACAATTTAGGCTCGATTTAGCTCCTCTTCGGTCAATTCCTGCAAATTACAATAAACGGACCAAAGTAGAATATTCGGGGGTATTTGTAGCCAGATGCCACATAAAAAGTACAGAAATGCGTGTAAAATGAGGTAAAAACCTTATATAAAAGACACGCATCATCTACTTCCAATTATACTATAACATGCACAACCATGAAACTCTCTTTTATCGCATCCTACTCCTCTTAAGGTAAATGTTACGTCCTCGTAACTCACTAATACTAAATCCTTAGCTATATCTTCTCATTATCCTCATCACCAGCACAAGTCAAAGATAACCGCCTATAATCTAAACACTCACCATTCCTATATCCAGGGCTCTCTTACATAAACAGTTCTCATACCTCAACTAATTCTGCACTCCATCTAACCAATACCACAAAATCCTGATCATAACAGACACTCTAACTCTTCCACATTACCGCAACACGACATACCTCTCTATATAAACTATATAAAACTCCTATCACCAAAAGCATAACTCACGATCCACACTTGTTACGTACACTCACACTAGATCCTCAAGTTCCTTTCTTTCATTACCGCAAAACTCATTCATAACTCAACATAACACCAATTCCCAACACCCTATACTCATTGTCTCAACGAAAGATTATGAACCACCAGCAGCTTTCAGATCATTACCACATATGTTCTACGAATCTCTTGCCATGACTATGTCTACCGATACCTCATCTTAAAACAAGGTCAAAATTACTGTAACAACCTCTCACAACTGTGTCCTATCAACAGAACATCACTATGCCATGACAACCACGGAAACAAATACAACTCTCTTCCATATCATATTCTACCCTCACTCCCAAGCTGAAACTAGCAAGAAACATCAACAAACAAAACAACAGTCTATATATGTCTAACCGAAACTCACAAGGAACAACAGTAAACAAACAACAATCTATGTATAACTGGTATGTACTTTCGAAAACTCGTATCGTAATCATCCCGCCTACTCCACCACAACCGGTGACGGCATAGCAACACCGCCACCAACAGCCGCACCGCAGCGCAAAAATACCCGCATCACAACACGAAGTACCATGTCCGAATCATCACCCGAGGTACAACAACCACAACGATAAGCATCACCACTTATACTATTCTCATACACACAGACGCAGGACAACTTCCCGGACAAGAAAACTTACTCAAAACTACTTTACTAGATCACAACACAACATATTGTATGGAATAAACAGATAAGCACCTCATGAACATCATCCCTACCATTTCACGGAATACACATGTATTATAAATACACATACAATTATAACTAGCCATGCCAGATCAATCAAATTATTACCTTTTTTAATATCATTCAATTAGGTTACCGTACTCAACATATAGAACATTCAGATAACAACTTTATAATTAGCACACCATATCACTTTTTGTGAGGTCATAACCTCACACAAACATTTATACACATCATAGACCCGTAATCACATCCAACTAGTCAATCCTGATCACGTAAGTTACTACCTGATAAAGGTTACCTCTCGCTTGAGTTTAACTCGTATGCCCCTCATAACACAATCTTCCATTCACATAACCAGCACCTTCTGCCATACATAACCATACAGCTAACATTCACTACCAGAAACCGCCTCCTAAGACTACGTCTTATACTTCCTCACAACCATACATATCAATCCGGTCTCTACAAAATCAACCTCTTTAGATTGGCCATCTTTCCCATTTATCATCACCCTTAACCACTAGTGACAACACCTCTACACTACCACCGTTCGTACATCAAACCTCTTACACTCATCTCTAAACATCACGGTTTCTTTCCTATCTTTGGTTATCATACCAAATAACGAACATCAAATACATCAACAAAAATCACCTAAACACTATTTCCAATTCCATCCTTAATTGTATCGTCACCCGACTCACCACCAAGATCTCATATCATGCAAATTTTTTACCCAACTTTTTACTTTCCTTAATTCCTCGAAACTCATGATTATCATGTCGTCCTGGAACTCCTATGTAATCGTTAACTCAAATCCTCATGATAGTATCATATATCTCGACGATTCCTTACTTTTATATCACATAACCTCGGTGAACATATTCCTAGTTTTACTCCCCTCATTGTTTTCTTTTACACTCGACAAACTCAATTAACCATTGAACTCCTTATTACTTCTACGTAACTCTTTAGTGCCCCGGTTACCTTCTCATTTCTCCAAAACTCCCATCTCATTATTTCATATCAGTATTATCTCACTCTTTCTTACCATGGATCCTCTCTTATCATGCCATCACTCACACTTATCACCAATCAGTCCAGACCGTCTCATGCTATCACTCACACTGATCTCCAATCACCCTTTTTTTTGAATCCCAAAACTCATTTCATAACGTTACTTGCCCAGGAAATCACACATTAGTTTTACCTCTTGATAATGCAAATTCCCAAACTCACTCTCTATCTGCAAATCTACGTCGCGACATGTCTCCATTAAGTTCACTATATACCACTCTTCTCAATTCCTCTAAAATGACCTTTAACTACATATATTCTTAACCCACACGATTCCTAACCATCTCCCTCCATAATTCTTTACACATCTCAAGTTGCCACCATCCACATCCTTCATTTCAATCTTTTCATTCTCACGTTCCTTACTCTCACATCATCCCTTGCCCATATTTACTTACTTTTACATTACTCAACACAAAATCATATCACTCATCTCTTCTCACAAAACATGTTCTATGCATTAATAAGCCTTACCAATCCTTCTTTTCCTTTCCACTGCCAATCACAACCGCATATAACTCATGTCCTCCCCACCGAACTCACACTCACCACAGGTGCCGCTCCTTACATCATAAGATTGGGTAACTGACGCATCATGACCAATACATATGTAAAACAATGCATACAGAAGCAAAAGAACACTTTTCAATTAAACATAATATGCAACGAAATCAAAATATAAGCATATGACCCAAAACAGGGATCACTAGATCGAGTACAGGCCACTCGATCGAGTTAATGACTTACTCGATCGAGTAGGTGAAGGTCAGAGACACGTATAACAAGTTATCAGGACTAATCGATCGGGTAAGGGTTACTCGATCGAGTAACAAGAGGTGCACTCGATCGAGTGAGGGCCACTCGATCGAGTACCCTACGCATTTCTCAACACTGTCCAGTTTTCGTAAAACGGTCATATCTCACTCGTTTCTTGGTCATTTTGGGCGTGTGACCTATCGTTAGAATCGTAACAGAACAAGATATCACCTACAATTGGAATCAAATCAAAATCATATATACATCTAAAGTTATAACGGTTTAAAGACAAGCTCTCTATAATCGAAAAACACAACTACTTGATATTTACTTCCAAACAACTTAAACAACAACAAGGTACACAAAAACAACTCAATACTCATAAAGCCACTATCCCTAACCACATGTTACTATCTTCAAAAGCCAAGCTACAAATAACTCAATGCACATATATCATTCAACTTACCAATCACATATTACCCGCATGTTTTTATTATATAACTTTACGTAAACAAAATCACAAATATATGACATCAAGTCCCCTATTCACATGTTACTAGCATAACAACATTATAAAATAACTTCCATCATATAACATGCTTAATCATAAATCATATTATCATGTAACAAATATTCATTTTTTTCCACCAATTATTGATGCTCTTACTCAAACTTTCAGCTATATAAACTTGTACAACACTACCAACAACATATATACATAACTTTATGTATAACTCAAACCAAACAAACTTTCTTTCCGTATTTCTATAATGCCATATCGTAAAACAACTATCATGCTTTCAATCAATAATGTATAAAATCACTTCATTATCATCTTTCTCTACACATTCCCCATTCTCCACATACATACATCCACCGATTCATACCACACTTTGCTACAAAGATACACAATTTACAAGATAAACACATAGCGATCCCGACTCATATCCCATGTGACCGGTTCAAAATTGTAGGGCGAGTTCGCGACTTTAGGACGTCTCCCAAGCCTTTTCATTAGCTCTAACAACTTCTACCGCGGGTTCCTTTTATTTTGACTCCCTATGTTCATTAGGTTCAGTGGTTACAGGTTTCAGGATCGTCGCTCTGATACCACTTTGTGACACTCTCATACTCAAAGTGCCTTACCAGGACCACTTAAGGTATGAAAACGTCACCATCTCGGTTACCCGAGGCAATGATAATCATAAGACAATAACGAAACATACTTAAAAGTAAAAACGGTTTAAAGTGATTACATGTCAACTCCAAAAATGTTAAACTGAAATACAAAGTACTCAAAACG
Organism: Silene latifolia; assembly: GCF_048544455.1. Taxonomy (NCBI): domain Eukaryota; kingdom Viridiplantae; phylum Streptophyta; class Magnoliopsida; order Caryophyllales; family Caryophyllaceae; genus Silene; species Silene latifolia. The sequence goes on from NC_133536.1 coordinate 34,904,314, forward strand.
GTCTACTGATAAAACTATCAAAACTACTAGACATCGTCTGACACAGCAGAAAACTTCTAACTGCAACGTGATGACTCATCTCAGCTATCCCATACGCGTCATATCATACCTACTTAATAACTGCTCACCATCCCTGAATGGATCACCACAGTTTTTAAAACATTTAAACGGGGTCAGTACTAATTACACACAACCAATCCACAACGGAACAAGTATATAAACAGCTCAATAACACAGCAATCCTCCAAACTCCATAATCAATCTCCACACAACTGACTACACACTAAAGTGTGTAGTCCTGCCATAGTACCCATCGCAATGTACTCTCACACACCGATGGGGGCTGCAGCCGTTCCCACCTAAGCCCCGCTCATCTCCATCGAGCGATAAACCCATGTTCATTAATGTGCACATCCCTTATGTGGCGGGTTCCACAGAAGGCGAATCAAGGGCGTGAAGCCACTCCCGCAAGTGACTCCACTCAGCCAGGGATGCACCCCGAAGATCACAGACAGATACAACAACAACAATCAACGATATTAATCAACAACCGTCACAATCAGCAGCAGTATGATAAATCAACAATAACAACGAAACCACCAATCACATCATGTAATTAATAATGAGTAGGGAAACCCTACCTGGAAAAG